>NC_057398.1:3333032-3686865 GCF_019320065.1 Cervus canadensis
TTCCTATACAGCAGAAATTAATACAACATTGTAAATCAACTATACTTCAATTTAAAAAATTACAGATCAAAAATTTAAAAAAAGAATATCTTCATAGGATCCAAATGTTTTTTATCAATTATTTCTCATTTTTCAATGTCATTAGAGAAGCCTAATGAGTCATTCAATTTGTTTGGAGGTGGGAACCACTCTAAAGGATCTAACCTCAGATTTCATAATAAAGATAAAAGCCAAACCTCTTTTCCTTTCCTCTAGTAAACATGCTGCCTTTGGGCAATCATCCCTCAGAAGTCAGTACTGGAAAATCCATACCGTATTTTTCATATGCAAAATGTTAATCTTGTTTACCAGTCACTTAAAGTATTTGTGTACTTTTTTTTCCCCTTAGTCTTTGTTCAGAAGTAGTCAAGCAAATATCAATCAGTAATAGTAAATACTCTGACCTTAAAAACCATTTTGGAAAATATGTTCACAAATGTTATTTCAACCAATAACCTCTGCACTCTGCACACACACAATTTTTTTTTAATTTACTTATTTTTTCATTGAAGGATAATTGCTTTACAGAAGGTTGTGGTTTTCTGTCAAATCTCAACATGAATCAGCCATAGGTACACATATGTCCCGTTCCTTTTCACCCTCCCTCCCACCCCACCGCTCTAGGCTGATACAGAGCCCTGTTTGTGCACTTAGTTTTCTAAACAAATATTTGCTTGTTTGTTGGGCCGTAGCAGGGGCTGCCCATGGCACGGGGGACCTTCCACATTCACGGCAGCACGTGGGGGCCTGGGTCGCAGCATGTCGGCCCTACCGCCCTGACCAGGGATCGCAGCTGGGTCCCTGAGAGCAGAGTCTTAGCCCCTGGACCACCGGGGAGGTCCCTGCAGTCAACTTTATAGAGGGTGTCTGTCTTCTTCCTCAAAGAGCACGGGCCCTGAGGACCGTTTTCACTGGATAAGCCGTTTTCTGGCTCAGCTATAACTGAGCATTATACTCCCTTCACAAGCATGCCGAGGTACCCTGGGTAGCTTCTCTTGTATTTCACTGTTCTTTATTTCATTCATTTATTTATTCAGTTCAATTGCATCTTTGATCAGAGTTAGAGTAAAAATTCAAGGCACTGTTATCAACAGGAGGAACAAGGACTTGTGTCTTTGGAATATGATTTTTTACTTTAAGCTTGATATTTTATGAGAGCACTGTTTCTCTCGCTTACACGCACTGCAGACTCGGAGATGCACACACCTGTAAGGGCGGTAAGCAGACAGTGTGGGCTGAGCCTCGGGCTGGAGGGACGGTGTTGGGCAGGTCCGTGTCCCATGAAGTCCCACTGGATTATACTTTGCGAGTGTGTGATTGCTCAGTCGTGTCTGACTCTTAGAGATCCCATAGACAGTAGCCCACCAGGCTCCTCTGTCCGTGGGATTCTCCAGACAAGAATACTGGAGTGGGTTGCCATGCCCTCCTCCAGGGGAACGATACTTTTGCAAAATAAATAATTTAAATATTTCTCCTTCTTACTTAGATAACACATCAGTGAGTACAATAATGTAGACTTGTTCGGATGGCCTGCCATGGGTCTTTTTGTAATTGCTTATTTGTTTTCCCAGTATACAGATATTCCAAATTTATTTCAACAAGCATCTTGACTTAATCATTTTTTTCATGATGCAAGTGAGTGTTCTGATTCAGGGAGACACGAATTCTACTTAACTAATAAAGCAAAAAATGTTGCAGTAGAAATTCATGGCCCTGTTTTGCATGTTTTGTAAGCTTGTAAATGCTTCCTTTTACTTTATAGTCCACAGACTAATGGGGTATTTGTAGGTATATTGGACTTTGATATCTTCGAGTGGGTTGTATTAAAATAATAACCATACAACATTTTCGTCTATTAAAAACATTTGGTTATATTCAATCTAGGATCTACATAAAACTACATATAATTTTTTAACAAAGAAAGAACAAGTAAACGGAAAAGTAAGGGAATTACAAGCAGGCAGAGGAACGAAAGACACGTGAGGACCGACAGAGAAGCCTCTCTCTAGCAGTCACAGGCCCCAGCAGAGAAATGCTGCTTTGTTTTCCGGGCAACTTACTACTGTTTGTGGTCGGTGAGCAGAATGAGGGCGTTCTTTGAACCAGCATGGTTATATCATAATATTAACAACCCTCTCAAAGCCAGGAGAGCTTCTTTTTTTTCTCTCCTTCTATGTGGCAGAGCTTCCCAGGTGGCACAGTGGTAAAGAATCTGCCTGCCCATGCAGGTTTGATCCCTGGAGAAGGAAATGACAGCCCACCCCAGTATTCTTGCCTGGGAAAGCCCATGCACAGAGGAACCTGGTGGGCTACAGTCCATGAGGTCACAAATAGTGGTCACACACACACACACACACACACACACGTGGTAGAACAGAATAAAAATGTTATTAGTAACAGATAGAAATCTCCAAACACTCCCAAGGTGCCCTTTCTGTTTATACTAAATCAAGGTGACCCCTGCACTGTTTATGCCTATTTTTTTTTCATTTGGATACTTACTCTTTCTATCCCACTCAACTACCTGACTTAGCGTCCACTGCTCAGTGAACATTACTTCTCTGAGCCTTAGCTTCCTGGGACTCCTGTAACCAGTCACCCCACGCAGGGTGGCTGACAACAACAGAAATGTATTAACCTCCAGGTCTGGCGGCCAGAGTCCAGACTCAAGGTGCTGGGGGTGGGGGCGCTCCTTTCTGAAGGGTCTCGGGGAGGACCTGTGCCCTGCCTGTCTCCCAGCTTCTGCTGATGGTCAGCAACCCGTGCCTTCCCTTGGCCGGGAGCCGCGTCCTTCTAACACGCCTCTGCAATCAGGCGGCCACCGCTGTGTCTGCTCTGTGACCCTACATCTGTGTCCAAACTCCCTCTCGTTCTTTGTTTTCAAGGTTTTGTTTTTGATGTGAACCCTTTTTAAGTCTTTGCTGAATTTGTTACAGTATGATTTCTGTTGGTTTTTTGGGGGTGGGGCACGAGGCATGTGGGATCTGAGCTCCCCAACTAGAGATCAAACCTGCACCCCTGCTTTGGAAGGCACAGTCCTAACCTCTGGACCTCCAGGGCAGCCTCTCCCTCTCCCTGTGGGACGCCAGTCCTCAGATAGAGGGCCATCCTAATCCAGCATGACCTCATCTTCACTTGACCGCATCTACAAAACCCTTCTTTCCAAGAGAGGTCACATTCGCAGGTACCAGATGTAAACAGACTTTGGAGATGTGTAAACACAGTCTAACATCCGGTGGTCGTCAAGTTCACTGAACAGTCCTGCATCCTTATCTTATCTGCTTTTGTCAGTGAAAACTTCTCAAAGAAGTTGCCTGTATGCCTTGAATCTACATTTAAAAAATCCCATTTGCTCCGGAATCTCTAATCAGAACTTTGTCCCTCCAGCTCCGTCAGAGCCCCCTCTTGTCAAGTCCAGCAAAGTTGCTAAACCCAACTAATGAACAACCTCAGTCACAACTGAGTTCTTCTTTTGTCTCTGAAGCCCTCCCTCTACTGGCCTCTGCAGCCCTGCTCTCAGGCTGGAGTTTCTGTCATCTCGCCAGTCTCTAGAGAGGGGCCCCCACCTGGGACGTGTCCTCTTCTATATCCACAGACGACTCCTAAGAGATTGCATCTAATTCTGTGGCTTTAAATCTTGGTTCCGTGTTGATAATTCGCAATCTTTATGTCTCCATCCTGACCTGTTTCCCTGATCTCCAGATTTATATAAACATCAGCCTTCTCCCCATCTCCACTAGATGTTTAATGGGCATCACAATTAAACTGCCCTCTTGACTTTGCCCCAGAATAAAATGTTGGAGCCAGCATTGGCTCACGTGTCCCTCCTGTTTATCCCTCAACTTTCTGCAAAGGATATGTAACTCCTTGCTAATTAATTCCACGGCTGCTTTGCTATTTCCGCTCATCATAAACATGTGTCTGAACCATTGCAGTAAGTTTCAGACCCATCTTCCTGCTTCTCCCTTGCCCCTACAATCTGTTTTTGTCACACCAGCTAAAGAAATTCGTGTAAACCAGAAGTAGTAGAATGCCACATCTTGGCTAAAAACCCTCCACGGCTTTAGCATCTCAAGGACCCAAATCCTTATCATCCTCACGTGCTCTCTGTGTCCTGGCTTTGCTGCTGCCTCTCTGATGTCATCTAACACTCAACCATTCTGCTCCCTCTGACCTGGGACCCACCATGAGGATGCCTTTACTGCTCCTTCAACAGGTCAAGGAGCGTTCCTGCTCAAGGGCTTCGTGTCTACTGCTCCCTCTGCCTGGGATGCTCTTCCCGTTCAGGTATTTGCATGGCCAGCTGTCTTATTCCTTGAGGTCTCTGCTCGTGTATCTCATCCTCTGAGAGGCTTGCCCTGTCTGTGTTAGCACCCACCCCACTCTCTGACCCTTAGGTGCCTTTGATCTCCTGCACGGTATTCATCATCTTTGCCGTATTATATCCTTAACTGTCTCTCTTCTATTTCTGCCTCCCCCTATTGCATTACACAGATCCGCTCGTGGTTTTTGCTGCTGTATCAACAAGACCCAGAAGAGTGGGCGACTTCGTAGACAGACAGTAGTACTGATGGGCTAGATGTCTCTTATTTCCACTCCAGGGAACGTGTGTTGGCCGCCTTGTTGGTTGTTTTTTTTTTTTTTTTTTTTTTTTTTTTTTTTATTTTATACTGGAGAACAGTTGATTAACAACGCTGGACTAGCCTCGGGTATCCAGCAAAGCGGTTCAGTTACACCTATACAAGCATCCATTCTTTTTCAAATTCTTTTCCCATTCAAGTTATTACAGAATATTTTTTTAAAGTTTTTACTTTTTTATTGGGGTATAGCAAATTAACAACGCGATAGTTTCACATGAACAGCGAAGAGACTCAGCCATCGATGCACATGTATCCATCCTCTTCCAAACTCCCCTCCCATCCAGGCTGCCATGTAACATTGAGCAGAGTTCCCTGTGCTGGACAGGAGGTCCTTGTTGGGTATCACTTCAAATACAGCAGGGTGGACATGTCCATCCCACTCTCCCAATCTATTCCTCCCACCCTTTGCCCTTGGTAACCCTAAATTAGTTCTCTAAGTCTGTGAGTGTTCCTGTTTTGTAAATAAGTTCACTAGTATCATTTTTTTAGATTCTGCATTTAAGTGATATCTTTGGCTATTTGTCTTTGGTGTAATTTTAAAATTGGGAAACCTCCCGCACAAAGACCCCAGCTAGAGGTTAACAGGAGCGGATCTGAGGCACTCATTTTGCTTCGCCTCCGATGAGACAGCCGGCCTGAGGCTCCCTGCTTCTTGCCCTGGACGCAGTCGGGCGGAACATATGTGGGCTATCACGGGCAGCAGCTGCCCAGTCCTTCCAGAAAACTGCTGTGCAAGCAGCCATCTCCCCGCGGCTCTCCTCTTTAATTGAATGAGAACCAGCAGGTGACCGGTGCCACGCAGGGGAATCAGACACACTCTCGGCTTGTCGCTGCATGAAGCTGGTGTGCAGCCTCTTAAGTGGAGTCCTGGATGCTTCTGGGGGCAGGGCACTTGGAGAGCTTCTTATTAGCATTATTTCTATGTGCTAGAGTCATGACTTTGAGACCAGTATTTTTACCTAAGATGCAGTTAAGATGGAGCGCCATGATGTTTTATGTGCTCAACTGTATAAAACCGGATCCTGCAACCTATCATTATGTATCCTACAATCCATTCTAAGAAAACGTTGCTACATCTTAAATACATTTTTGTCCTAATGTCAGTGACGAGCAATGATCAGAAAGTGGGCTGGGGAGCCCAGAAGAGCATACCGTGCCCACATATCATCTATTTGTTCTATGGGTGATGCATGTTCAATTGCCACCAAATGGCTAGAACTATAGAGAATTGGGAAAGTCTGTAGACGCAAAATGGGAGGAGTGTTAATTAAGTAGGAAAAGGTGAGCATTGCTGTGAATGTTCCACTAAGTCTCAAGCATTAGAAGAGCACTCAGGTTCAGGAGACCTTGGCTTTTACAGAGAATTAACAGGAAAGTCTCTGTTCTGAAGGAGGTCTGCTGAGTCCCACTCAAGTCAAATAGTCAGACACATTTCAATTTATAACTCAGAGACTCTCTTTATTCCATCCGTGTACAGTGACTAGCAAAGCAGGTTGTATATCGTGGGAAGAGAAATTTAGAAACCATTTACACTCAAATACAACAAAAGTACATAAAGCCAAGTAAAGCAAGTACCTAGATGAGAGATAAGAGTTTACATTAAGGCTTTCTTTTAATAAAATGTTTGAAAAATTAAAATAAATAACATAAACATTCTTTTATGCTACTTACTGAGAACATGCTTATTAACTTACTTCTGTTGAAGTATCATTGACTTACAATGCTGTGTTAGTTTCAGTATATACATATATGTGTATACATATATATATACATACATATACACACACATATTTATGTATACATGTATACACATGGGCTTCCCTTGTGGCTCAGCTGGTAAAGAATCCACCTGCAATGTGAGAGACCTGGGTTTGATCTCTGGGTTGGGAAGATCCCCTGGAGAAGGGAAAGGCTACCCACTCCAGTATTCTGGCCTGGAGAATTCCATGGACTGTATAGTCCATGGGGTCGAAAAGAATTAGACATGACTGAGTGACTTTGACAAACAATCAAAATATATACACACACATGTATATCTGTGTAAACACAGATCTATATACACATATACATTCTTTTTCAGATGATTTTCCCTTCTATGTTATTAGAAAATATTGAATATAGTTTCTTTTGCTATACCGTCCATGTTGTTTATTTAGTATATTTTATATATTTATATATGTTATTGTTTAGTTCCTAACTTGTGTCTGGCTCTGCGACCCCGTGAACTGTAGGCCGCTAGGCTCTGCTGTCCATAGGATTTCCAGGCAAGGATACTGGAGTGGGTTGCCATTTCCTTCTCCAGGGGATCTTCCCAACCCAGGGATCGAACCCATGTCTCCTGCATTGCAGGTGGATTCTTTACCACTGAACCACCTGGGAAGCCCATATTTATATTTAGTAGTGCATATGTGTTAGTCCCAAACTCCTGACTTACCCCTCTCCCCCACTGTCCCCTGCGGTAGCCATAAGTTTATTTTCTGTGTCTGAGAATACACTTATTTAGTTCCAAGTCTACACCATACAGGGCTTGCCAGGTGGCACTAGTGGTAAATAACTGGCCAATGCAGGGGGTGTAAGAGACATGGGTTCCATCCCTGGGTACGGAAGATCCGCTGGGGGAGGGCACGCGGCCCACCCCAGTATCCTTGCCCGGAAAAATCCACGGATAGAGGAGCCTGGCGGGCTTACAGTCCACAGGGTCATCAAGAGTCAGATACGACTGAAGTGACTTCACAGGCACGCACTACACCCTAAAACAAACCCTTGACAAAAACCATCAACAAAAGCTTAAGAGACATTACCAAAGAAAAGGAAGTATGTTGTTAGAGGGGCAAAAGGATAAAGGTATGTAACTGAAATAGACAACAGATTTGGGGAAAAATTAATTTTAATACAGTTCAGGATTTCTTCAAAGTTTTAATGCTCACAAAGCTTGAGTATCTGAAGGCGGGGGGTGGTGAGTGACTAGCAGAGATAACTGTTCCTCTGTAACCCCCAAACTTCCTCTGGCTGTCAAATAAAGTCATGTGCTTACCTAATGATCACCACAGCTCCACGCTTGTCTGAAACTTTGATCTTCATTGCTGTCTGCTGGCTTAAGGCTTACACCTTTGCTCTTAATAAAAGAAAAGAGAGCTACTTAACTAAATCTCCTCACCATTAAAAACAATTGGTTTTACAATCACTTTCAAGTCCCCTCAGAGAAAGCTGCTACAAAAAATATCTACTTTGATGTGTTGTGGGGCTTAATCAGACTTTCTAGAGTCAACAAATGGGAAGAGAAAAATCCAATAAAATACTTTAAAAAAATTGCGAGTCAGTTTGATAGAGTCTGAGTAGCCTGTTTGTGCACTTGGAGATCTGCCAGTATTAAATAGAATCCAGTTGGTATGGACTGAAGGATTCCTGGCAGCAAATCAGGACAGAAAATCTGACCAAATAATGTCTGCTCGAGTCAGTGACAACTAAAATCTGTTCCCTGGATGGTACTGCTGTGAGTAAATGGGCAGGTATTTTATTGAACCATGGATGTGTGAAAGAACATTGTCATGTCCATGTTCTAAAGAATCCAATTGAAAAAAAATCAGGGATTTTTCAATATCTATCATTTTTTTAATGAAGGGTGTCATCCTAGGAAAAAAAAAAAACTTAAAAAAAATGTAAGACCACATCCACATTTTTAAAAGTCAAGTTGAAAATTCCAGATGTGTTGAAAAGAAATATCACTCCTTCTGTGCCCCTGTTAATTTTCAGGAAAAGTCAAGCGATTGCGCCAAGCCAAAGAAGAAGCGATGGCAGAAACTGATCAGTACAGAATGCAGCGAGATGAGGAATTTCGACAGAAACAGGCTAAGGTGAGTAAAAGAGTCAGCACCAGCTTTTTTGCAGCATAGACTCTAAGGCATGAATATATTCATTAATAATAAGATATTGATTCTCCTAAGTGTCACACATAACGTTGGTATCGTTTAGTTGCAAAGCCGTGTCTGACTCTTTTACGACCCTATGGACTGTAGCCCTCCAGGCTCCTCTGTCCATGGGATTTCCCAGGCAAGAATACTGGAGTGGGTTGCCATTTCCTCCTCCAGGGGATCTTCCCCACCCAGGGATCAAACCTGTGTCTTCTGCGTTGGCAAGTGGATTTGTCACTGCTAAGCCACAAGGGAAGTCCATCATGCATGCTACCAGGAGAGAAAAATACAAGGGACGCAGGAAATAGAGTTCAACCAAGGCTAAATATGGGGCTTCTCTGGTAGCTCAGCTGGTAAAGAATCTGCCCACAACGCAGGAAGCCCTGGTTTGATTCCTGGGTCGGGAAGATCTGCTGGAGAAGGGATAGGCTGCCCACTCCAGTATTCTTGGGCTTCCCTGGTGGCTCAGCTGGTAAAGAATCCGCCTGCAATGCGGAAGACCTGGGTTGGGAAGATCCCCTGGACAAGGGAAAGGCCACCCACACCAGTATTCTGGCCTGGAGAATCCCATGGTCGTGGAATGAGTCGCAGAGTTGGACACGACTGATCAACTTTCACTTCACTTCAAGGCTGAATATCAAATAAAATCACTTTTTTTTTAAAGACTTTTTGATATGGATAGATCATTTTTAAAGTCTTTATAATTTGTTACAATATTGCTTCTCTTTGATGTTTTGGGGTTTTGGCCCTGAGTCATGTAGGATCTTAGCTCCCCAACCAGGGATCAAACCCATACCCCCCGCAATGGAAGACAGAATCCTAATCACTTGATCGCCAGGAAAGTCCCTCAAACAAATGTTACAAAATTACTGATTTTACATTTTCACTTCCAAGGCGTTTTGATTTGTCAGAGAAAGTATCAATCAGTAGTTATTATCTAACACAGTATAGGTTAAAAATCATGTTCTCAAATATACAAGTGAATGGAATTGGTTAAAGTATTATTCCTTCTATAGATTATCGACTAACATATTTAAGTAAGAAAAAAAAAAAATTTTTTTTTTCTTGTTGCTGTCTGTTGATGTTTACTAGTAGAATCAATAAAAAGTGTTGCACAGTGTTATGCAATGAGCTTATTAGGCCAAATTTCCTTTGGCAAACAAGATTTACAAATGATCCATGTAGATGTTGTTGTAAATTGTTGAAACATCTTCTGATTTTTCCTTATGATTTCCTTTGCCATTGGCTGACTTCATTCAACAAATCTTTTATTAAAATATTAAAAAGAGCTTTTTCCTACACTAGTATGTTTAAAATGTCTGCAGTTTACAGTAACAAATATAAGTGCATGAATTTTTCTGAGCTGACTGCAAACACAGACTAAAAGAAATGATTAAGTTCCATGTGCCATAACTAAAGTTTGTATGTTTTCTTTTTGCCTCAACAAAATTATAAATAAAGCTCTGTGTAGAAGCTGGACATTGCAAGGTGAACTACAAGCAGTCTGTAAATCTGTTTACAACTTTGATTTTCGAAGCATCTGGTGCAGAACTCATGTAGGATCAGGTACATTAGATCCTACGGTAGGAAAAACTTTTCCAAGGGACTATTTCTTAAAATAAAATGTCCTTTCTAGAATAAAGTGGGCAACTTAGCAAAAGCAACTCCTTCTTATCAATATTTGGAAAAAGAACTCAAAAGATTCCAGGAACACACATGTACACACACCCTCCATGGTTGGCCCTGGGAATCTTCCCAAACTGTCAGCTCTGAAAATGGCATCCACTTACGTTTTACTCTGAACTGCAGATATTCGGCAAATGCTAGGGTAGGAAACAGCATTGCTTTATATTTTCATGAAGGATTTATGGAGTGAAGCCAACTATTTGAAAAGGAAATCATAAGGAAATACCAGAAGTCTTGTTTGCAATAGACAACAAATCTACTTTGGCCATTTGTAACTTTTTTTTTTCCCACTACTTTTGTTGCTACTTGTTCTGTTCTAGCCATATGTCTCCTCATTTTTCCCCAGAAGAATTAAGTAGGCAGCTGCCACTGGGCCTTTGCATATGCTGTATCTATTCCGTGGATCTTCTTTAATATACATTCACCTCTCCTTGATCTCTATTTTGGTGTTAGCTCTTCTTATTGATCACCTTGCTTAAAATAATGTCTCTGGTTAAAAAAATATAATCTCCATTATAGTCAGAGCATTTATCACTACTGGATATACTATATATTTATTTATTTTTTTGCTTATTATTTATCTTTCCTCCTGGACTGTGAGCACCAAAGTGATGGTTCTTTGTTTTGTTCTCTGTTGCTTTCCTTGATATTGGAATAGCATTTGCTCCTCCATAAGTATCCAATGAATATTCACTGTACAAATGAATAACTGAGCATCTCTTCTATGACTTTTTCTTTTTGAGTTCTGTCATGTGTCTGTATATGCTTAGTCATATCTGACTCTCTGCGGCTTCAAGAACTGTAGCCCACCAGGCTCCTTCGTCAATGGAACGTTCTCAGCAAGAATATTGGGGTGGGTTGCCACTTCCCTCTCCAAAGGATCTTCCTGACCCAGAGATAAAATCTGCACTTCCTGCATTAGCAGGCAGATTCTTTACCTCTGTGTCACCTGGGAAGCCCATGACATATTAGGACCCAAAAAAAAGAAAATAACTATTCTTGATGCCAGTCAGCTTTTCAGATCTTGTGTGGGACATTTCTAACATACTCATTACTATTTTTTAAAGTATTTACAAAACTGACCATCATTTTAGAAAGTAGCTGGGTTTACTCCCTTGAAATATTATTTCTCCAGAAGAATCTCCTACAGTGTAAATCTGGCTCAGGATATTTATTCTCTGCATCAGAGAGTCATTAAAACTCCACATGGCTCTCATAATTAGAGCTCTAAGCCAATTTTACAGCTAGTTGATCAAAAGCTCACATAGAAAGGTCAGCATGTTTAGACCTCTGTTACCTCAAGTATATTGTAAACCACAAGCACGGATCTTCTCTCCTGGCATGACCCCCGTATGTCAGACAGAGAGCTAGGCCACTAAAGCTCATCATCATTAACCCAGGGCACGTAGGAGGTCTGGGAGGAGACCCAAGAAACCAGCTCTCTGCCTGTCGCTGGGGTTGCACCTTGCTGCTACTTTTTGGGGTTGCTTTTTAGCTCTTGCTAATGTATTTTCCAATTCCCCTGACTTATTAAGAGAAACAAGTACCCCAGTGTGGGCTGTATATCAGCGAATATCTTTATAACAAAGATTTACTGATCCCTTGCTATTTTCTTATTCCTTGTTTTACTTTACCGCTTGCTAAAATTTCATACCACTCAGCAAGGAAAAGGACCAAACTAGTAAAACAGGCAACAGCTTAGATGATTCTAGAAAGATGCTACACTGAGTGAGGGGAGTGAACATGAAAGTCTCTTGGTCATGTCCAGCTCTTGGTGACCCCATGGACTGTAGCCCCCCAGGCTCCTCTGTCCATGGAGTTCTCCAGGCCAGAATGTTGGAGTGGGTAGCCATTCCTATCTCCAGGGGATCTTCCCAACCCAGGAACAGAACCCAGGTCTCCTGCATTGCAGGCGGAATTTTTGTCATCTGAGCCACCAGGAAGTGAGACACGGCCATCATTTATACTGTATGATTCCATGTATATGGACACACAGTGTATACTCTATGATTCCATTTATAGGATATACTCAAAAAGACAAATCTCTAGTGATACAGTTGTTACTTCAACCATCCTGTAGGACCTTGGAAAAGTCCTACAAAATAGCATCTTCCAATGAGGAGAATAGTAGATTGCTACCATGGAAATATTAAATACTGTTAATGCCAGTAAAAGGGGGACTGACCATGCATCTAAACAAAAGACCTAAAAATGATTGCCCTGGTCATATTGAAGACTTTTATATCTTTACTATTTCTTCCTAAATTCATATCACGAAAATATTTTTGTTTCCTTGAAGCAGCTACAAATTGAAAATGCAAAACTGAACCTCTGTTACCCTTAAATTGAAACACAACTTACAAAGAAACGCATTGAATGTTGAAAGATTTCACCAACACTGTTGGTCATTAAGTTGTAAAGCTATATACAACAACACTAAAGGTTTGCAAATTCACAAGGAGAAGTCCTTCAACGGTAGCCTGTGACCAAATGCACTGCTGTGCATCACGTAATATCCACTTCTATTTTACACAGTGTCCCAGCTATTCAAGCAGCAGGCTTTGACCAGCCAGAGCAACAGAGCACAGGTAATGAGTTTCCTGTAACACCTGGTGACCCACTCACTGTCTTCCATTCAATGTGCTCATTGAGCATCTATTATGTGCCTGACAGCGTTTGAGGCAATTTAACTCATCAGTGGATGAGATAACCCTCACCCTGGTCCTTGTAGAGCTTGCATTCATTCATGTAACTCCTGTGTGGCTTAAACCAGCACTATCTTCAGATACAAACGGAATTCTTCCCAAGGAAAACCATTTAAAATGGTACATGGGGATCTCCCTGGTGGTCCAGTGGTTGAGACGTCACCTTCTGATGCAGGGGGGTCAGGTACCATCTCTGGTTGGGGATCTAAGATCCCACATGCCTCACGGCAGAAAAAAATAAAATAAAATAAAATAAAATGGAAGCAATACTGCAACAAGTCAATAAAGACTTTTAAAATTGTCCACATTAAATTCATCTTGATGTATGGCAGAAACCATCACAATACTGTAAAGTAATTATCCTCCAATTAAAAATAAAATTTAAAAAACTATAAAAAATCTTTTGAGAAATAAAATAAAGTGGTGTGTAGTGAGTCAAGGTATCATATTGTCTAGGAAATACTGCAGAAACTCAAATGATTGTGGAACAAATAAACTCAGAAATAATATGCTTACTTATACAGGATGAAATACAGGAGTTTGGGTTATTAAAAGGGTATTCCAACATTTCTGAAAGTTTAAGATGGATTATACAAATTTTAATGTGCAAGTAACACAGTGATAAATCATAATAATTATTACTAACATTTACTGATGACTTGCTCAGTGCTAAGCTTCTGTGCTAAACACCACTTCATAATAAACATCTTCAGAAAATTATGTTGTCTTAACAAAGCACATTAAGAATACACCTAATACGGGTAGCTGTCCCCTGTCATCCTGTCCCCACAACTGTCAGAAACGATGGTCATTCTCACACAGCTTCCAAGCACTTGAAGTGCAACTCGTCCAGATGAAGATATTCTAGAAATAAAACACACGCCGGGTTACAGGAACTTGCTCTTCCATCACTCAGTCATGTCCGACTCTCTGCGACCTCATGGACTGCAGCACCTCAGTCTCCCATCTCCTTCACTATCTCCCCAAGTTTGCTGAAATTCATGTCCATTGAGTCAGTGATGCCATCTCTCATCCTCTGTCACCCTCTTCTCCTCCTGCCCTCAATCTTTCCCAGCATCAGGGTCTTTTCCAGTGAATCGGCTCTTCTCATCAGGTGGCCAAAGGATTGGAGCTGCAACCTCAGCATCAGTCCTTCTAATGAATATTCAGGATTGATTTCCTCTAGGGTTAACTGGTTGGATCTCCTTGCTGACCAATGAACTCTCAAGAGTCTTCTCCAGCCCCACAATTCGAAAGCACCAATTCTTTGGCACTCAGCCTTCTGTATGGCCCAACTCTCACATCCACACATGACTACTGGAAAAACCATAGCATTGACTAGATGGACCTTTGTCAGCAAAGTGATGGCTTTGCTTTGTAATACATTGCCTAGGTTTGTCATGACAAACAATAATGCAAGAATTTTACATTTTACATTAAAATAATAGCATGGCTATATTGGGCTAGATACAAATATTGTTCAAGCTAATTTTTCCAATTTTTAAAATACAATTCTAGAAAATTTAAAATTACATTTATGGCTCACTTTGAGGGTATTACAATTCTGCAGGCTTTGCACTCATAAATCTGGTTGACTTTTTACAACAAACCCATCAAATAGGTTGTTACCTATTTGATGCTACCTCTCATTTAAAAAATAAAGATCCTAAGGCTGAGATGAAAATTTTCAAAGTCCAATGGGACAGCTGCAGTAATCCAGCCTAATAATAACTATTTTTAATACTTCTCCAAAGAAAAATAGGTAATATTGTAGTTTTATAACAGTGTGTCTTTTAAATTTTTCTCTACTTAAGACATTGAATTTAGTAATGGTAATTTTTTTTTTTTTTGAGTTTGGTATAAAATCCAATATTGGATTTAGAGGAAATTTTTAATTTTGGTAGAACTACTTTGGTAAGTAATTTTCTATTATTTTTCAACATCTTTGTAGCAAGGAAAATTCCATCCACATGTCTGTGCTTCTTGTGTATTCACTTATCAAAGTGCTATTTTATAAAAGCTATTTGATGTCTTAGAAGCTGTATCACTTCAAAATGATTTTGTTTGAACTAGTAAAACCCAGTTGACTGAACTATAAACAGAAAAGAACTTGAACCTGATGCCTCAGTGACATTTGATTTCAAGTTTGGGACCCAGAAAGATCACTCGGATTCTAGAATTTAGAACAGTCTAACAACCTTGAAGTGAAAGTCAATCATCAGTGGAGTCTCCTGGACTAAATTAAATGCATGCTTTCCCCAAACACTCGGGGAAGAAAAAACAAAAACCGGCTGTATCGCCTTCACAATTCCCTGCTCAAGAAAGGCTGGGTTTACAGAGGAGACCACTTAGGAGTTGACTGTTTGCTCTAGCAAAGGGTAACCTTACAAAGGGTTTCACCGCAGAATCTCTTTAAATTGGTAACTCCTTGGGTAAAATTATCTTTTTGCTTTTTCATACTGTTCATAGAAATTATATTTCAATCATATCATTACTTGACAGAGAAGCTAAGAGAGAGAGAGAGGAGACGATAGGAAATACTGATGATCACTGTTAATGAAAAAACAATCAGAAAGATAAGTTACAGTGAGTCTAAAGCTGTAATGGGACTAAACCAACATGTACAGGTCTTCTTCAGCTTACACTGGCCTTCATTTCTGGTAAACCCATGGCAGGTTGAAACTACTGAAGTCAAAAATGCATCGAATATACCTAATCTACCCATGGGCTTCCCAGGTAGCTCACTGTTAAAAAAAAAAAAAAAGATGTCAGTGCAGGAAACATGGGTTCAATCTCTGCATCGGGAAGATCCCCTGGAGGAGGAAATGGCAACCCACTCCAGTATCCTTGTCGGAGGAATCTGGTAGGCTATGGTCCATAGCATCGCAGAGAGTTGGACATGACTGAGTGTCTGAACACACACAATAAATGATGTATCTGGGCTTGTGAAGGTATCTTATGGGGCATATTGTGACTGTATATCCCTGAAAAGACAGATTTAAAGAGTTCAGATAATATATTTTAAAAACTCACAAACCAGCTATTTGCTCTTTAAAGACCAGCAATAATGGGTTTAATGATGTCTTTCAACTTTATTTGCCAGACTTTTAATTCAGAAAGTAGGACACAGGAACTCAGTGGAAACTATCGTAAATACATGAAAAAAACTTCTGAGCATGGTATTAATATAATGATTGTGAACTTGCCCTCAATTTGTACTGTGTGAAGGTCAACTTAGAAGTCACCTGCTGTGGCCAGCTTCCTTTTTTTTTTTTTTAATAGTTGATTTACAATATAGTTTCAGTTGTACAGCATAATGATTCAGCTTTGACCTTTTTTGCGGAGTATGTATTTTTTAGAAAAGTTTACCCATCCCACTCACAGCATTGGTGACTTTATCCATTCTCTGAGAAAATTCTGGAAAAAAAATGATAATCCAAACAGAATTTAACTTACAAAACAAGTAAATTTTAAAATGATGTATAGTGTAGTGAATTCTGTTTTCTTTTGGTAGATAATGGGCTCTCAGAGTAATGTCTTAGAAGAAATAGAAGTGCAAACCCTAGGGAAGATAAAAGAACTGCATGCAAGCTACAGCAAGTCCATGGAAAGTGTGATCAACGAGCTATTAAGCATCGTCTGTGACGTGAAACCAGAGATCCATGTCAACTACAGACTCACCAACTAAATGTGCATCTGACTGTTCAATAAAGACTGCTTTCATGCCCCCTGGTTGTTTATGGCTTCATGTTTGTATTAAGAGATTTGAAATGTACATCTTAAATTTACCACACATCTACAGATTTTCATGTGACGTAACTCACACACAAATACCGAATTTAAAAGCAAACCAACAAAAAAGTTGTCATAGCTTTCCTGGTAATAGGTGTGACCTTGTCTTCCAATTTGGAGTAAGCCAAGAATGCAGAGTTGACTTATTTTTGACACATGAGCAAAAACATGGATTTGGCCATTTTTTGTGGGTGTGGGTCTTTTTTTTTTTTTCTAATTTCTTCTCCTCTTTGTCAGTTTAGAAAATGTGTTCTTAGTTGTGGTTGTTAAAAGGTCATTTTTAAGGGAGATAGAACCATGACTCTGATATTGGTATAAAATTATTATATGTTAAGGATTTTATTTAACTCATTAATCAGTGAGGAAACCAGTAAGATGTTATCACTCGTTCAAAGAATAAGACCTTCCTAGATAGAAAGAGAGATGATAGACAGACAGACTCATACACACATACATACATGTATACAACATAAAGAGAAACGGGCTATATAACTATCCTCTCTGCCTCACCTCAACTATGCAAATATTCTTCTCTTTCAAGCAGAAATTAAAAAAAAAAAAAGACAGATGAGTTTCTAGCACACATGTTTAGGCTAAAAACAAAACAAAAAATCAAACAACAGAACAACAGCAACAATAAGACCTTACAGGAGAAATAGTAGGTTGGGGTGTATGATGACCTGAATGTTTGTCTTCCCCTCCCCCAAATCCACATGCAGAAATCTAATCCCCATTGTCATGGTGTTTGGAGGTAGAACCTTAGGAGATAATCAAGTCCTGAGGCTGGCACTCCTGTGAAAGGGATTAGCGGCATTATTGAAAGAAACCAGGACTCTCTTGGTGGTTCAGTGGATGAGAGCCCTCCGGCCAGTGTAGCGGACAAGCCTCGATCCCTGGTCCGGGAAGATTCCACATGCTGCAGAGCAACTAAGCCTGTGAGCTGCAACCCCCGACCCTGTGAGCCCAGAAGCGTGTGCTCCACAGCAAGAGGAGCTGCCACGGCAAGAAGCACTTGCGCCACAGCTGGAGAAAGCCCACACGGCAACAGGGCCGCAGCGCAGCCAAAACTAACGAGATAAAGGAGGCCGGGAGGCTGCCACCCTCTTTCTGCCATGGAAGGCTCCAGAAGCCCTCTGTCTGCAGCCTGGAGGAGGACCCTCACTGAACCTGGTCATGCTGCCCCCTTCGCCTGCGACTTCCAGCCCGTAGGACTGTGGGAAGGAAACTCCTGTTATCCATAAGCCCCCCGGTCTGTGGCACTTTGTTACAGGAGCCCCACTCCCACCTTCAAGGGACTAACTGTGCCATTGAGCCCAGTTGCCCAGAGAGTCAACAACTTTTTTAAGTTGTTGGTGTTGTTCAGTTACTAAGTCACGTCTGACTCTTTGCAACCCCATGGATTGCAGCATGTCAGGCTCCCCTGTCCTCCACTATCTCCCAGAGTTTGCTCAAATTCATGTCATTGAGTCACTGATGCCATCCAACCCTCTCATCCTCCGTCACCCCTTTCTCCCGCCCTCAATCCTTCCCAGCATCAGCGTCTTTCTAATGAGTTCTCTCTTCACATCAACTGGCCAAAATATTGGAGCTTTAGCATCAGTCCTGCCAAGGAATATTCAAGGTTGATTTCCTTTAGAACTGATTGGTTTGATCTCCTAGTTAAGGGACTCCCTAAGTCTAAGGGACTCTCAAGAGTCTTAAGTACCAGGTACTTTTAAGTGCTATGTATAAATTATCTTGATTCTGTTGTGGTGTGTAGTATTAGCATCCCCACTGAACACAATAGGAAATGAGATTAAGAAATTTGCCTAGAGTTGCTTGAGAACTATGGACAATTCAAGGCTTCAGTCTAGAAATACGACTCCAATGTCCTCATGCCTCTGTATTTACTCTGCTGGCTCCCTGAATAGTTTCTATGTTTATACCAGTAAGGTCTGAGGCACTCTGATTCTCCAATAATTTGTTGCTGTTGTTTACTCGAAAAGTCATGTCCAAATCTTTGCAACCCCACGGACCACAGCGTGCCATACCTCACTGTCCCTCACCATCTCCTGAAGTTTGCCCAAGGTCATGTCCATTGAATCGGTGATGCTATTTATATGAGGACAAATTTTAATTCCAGTCCAAACAAAATTTAATTAGGAAATTTTCATTTTTATCAAACTATGCATATACTCAATTCCAAACACAAACTGAAATGATTCTAACTGATCATTGTTTTTAGACTCCCCTCGTAGCTTAGCTGGTAAAGAATCTGCCTGCAATGCAGGAGACCCTGATTTGATTCCTGGGTCGGGAAGATCCCCTGCAGAAAAGATAGGCTGCCCACGCCAGTATTCTTGGGCTTCCCTAGTGACTCAGCCGGTAAAGAATTTGCCTGCAATGTGGGAGACCTGAGCTCAATCCTTGGGTTGAGAAGATCCCTTGGAGAAGGAGCTACCCACTCCAGTATTCAGGCCTGGAGAATTCCATGGACTGTATAGTTCATGGGATCACAAACAGTCTGACACAACTGAGTGACTTTCACTTAGATTACCAGCACCGCTGTCTCCCTTTAGCAGACAAAGTTAAAATTTTACCACAGTTTTAGATTTCAGAAATATTCAATTTTACATTCACATTAGGTAAACAGAAGAAACTTTGAATTCCATTTGTTTGTCTATTTTCCCAACTTAGGGGGCAATGAAAGCAAAAGAGTTTAGCTCATTGGTTTTATGCTGTAGAGCTCTCCTTTTACCAGAAAGACTAGTTCCCCAATTAATGAGCAGAAAAGTATCAACTTTCCTACGACACTGTCCCTCATTTTTTCAGGGAAGGAGAAGGTTGTAGGAGAAGCTGAAGACGTCAAACAAAGGCATCTCCATAAAACGAGGGCAGGATTTCCTTCTCAACACAGATTTGGAGAATTCATTCCTCTGTCCTACAGCTCAAGACACGTCAAATAATGCATTAAACAGCACACGTGAAAAGTCATCATCTGAGAAGATCACTTGGAAAAACGCAGCCTTGTGATTTGCCTTGAGTATCCAATCTCATGAAAAATATCTTAAACACCTTATCCTATGAAAACCATCAAGATGTCAATTTTCTGGATGTAAAAAGCTCAGATAGAGTGCCCAGAACACCCAACCTGATAAACTCCTGAGCTTGCAGAGGAGATGGGATGATTATTTTAAGCCTTAAGCACTGTGGAGATGCACTAAAATCATCACAGGGTTTTTCTCAGCGGGAATCAGCTCCCACGTCCAGGAGGCAGCCGTGAAGATGGCGTCTGGTCCTAGCATTGCCTCAAGTTCTCTGTGTCCTGCTGGTAACTCAGTCCTTCTGGGCCTCAGATTCTTTTTTTTTTTTTTTTACCTTTTTATTTTGTACTGAAGCACAGCCATTAACAACGCTGTGGTAGTTTCAGGTGGACAGAAGGAGGACTCAGCCGTCCATACACATGTATCCATTCCCCCCCAACTCCCCTCCCATCCAGGCTGCCATATAGCACTGAGCAGAGTTTCCTGTGCTATTCAGGAGGTCCTTGGTGGTTATCCATTTTATATTGAGCAGTGCGTACATGTCCATCCCAAACTCCCTAACTATCCATTCCCCCCATCCTTCTTCCTGGCAATCACAAGTGCATCCTCAAGTTGGATTCTTTCTTCAATGGCTTAATTGACAAAATGGTGTTGAACTAAATGATCCTTACAGGTCTTCACTCCTTCACGGATCACAGCCTTGATGTGGCAAAGAGCCTTGCATGACTCCTTGAACCTATGAGCCTTGCCCTGCGGGGCCACCCAAGACAGATGGGTCACAGTGGGGAGACCTGACAAAACACGGCCCACTGCAGGAGGCGATGGCAGACCGCTCCGGTATTCTTGCTGTGATGCCCCATGAACGGTATGAAGAGGCAAAAAGATGTGACACCGGAAGGTGAGACTCCCCGGTCAGAAGGTGTCCAGTATGCTGGTGGGGAAGAGCGGAGGGCGATTACTAACAGCTCCAGAAAGAAAGAAGCTGCTGGACCAAAGTGGAAACGATGCTCAGTTGTAGATGTGTCTGGTGGTGAAAGTAACATCTGAAGCTTATAAAGCTCCAATACTTTAGCCACCTGATGCAAAGAGCTGACTCACTGGAAAAGATTCTGATGCTGGGAAAGATTGAAGGCAGAAGGAGAAGGGGTGGCAGAGGATGAAATGGTTAGATGGCATCACTGAACCAATGGACATGAATTGAGCAAACTCCTAGAGAGAGTGAAGGACAGGGAAGCCTGGTGTGCTGCAGTCCATGGGGCCGCAGAGTCAGATTCAACGTAGCTACTGAACAACAACAATAACAGGTCTTCCACATTTAGTCTCACCAACTAAATCAAGTCAGTTTCAAAGAGTGGTTCCCACTATGAGCCATTTTCTCATCCACTTGCGTGGTATCTGTTCATTTTTCCATGACTCCACAACTACCCTAAGCACTGTGTTAGCAGGAGTACGTGCTGATACCCAGCATTCTAGATTCTCTGTAACTCACGTAGTTTTACTATGCAAATTTGGTTTCATGTCTTTGCTTAACTGAATGAGTCATTTTCCAAGAACTCTTACACTCTCACAGATGGCAGAGTCACCAGAGTTTACTCTATTTACATACGAGAAAGTTTTACATATTTCAGAGATAACTCACTTATTTCTGCCAGCTTCCTCAGTCACAAAAAAAGTTGAGCTTTCCGCACATGTCCTCATCCTGCAGGCTTCATCTGTCCCCACAAGTCTTCACACAGAAGGGTGCTTAGAATCCTCCTCTATTTTTATTTTCATTCTTTCTAACATGAACAATGACTTTATTAAGTTCTTAATCATTTCCAATCTATTTGTAAACAAAACCATACCATTTGCAGAAATGTAGAGGGATAAAAAGATTTCAGACTTTTTTGCCTCTATACTAGCATGCATACACACATACACACACACAGACACGCACACAAAATCAGTAGTTGTCACCAGAAAATCAACCCTATTAACCTTCCAAATAGACTGACCTGGAATAGAGCTGGTCAGAGTGTGCCAAGAAGCCAACACTGAAATATTGCAGCTGAAGCTATTCTAGAACCAAGGTTATCACAGCATGTAAGGACCCAGCCTAGATCAGCAGAACCACATTACTTGCAGTTGACCATCACACTTGAGTGAGCAAAGAAGAGACCATGTAAACCACCCACCCCTTCGTGGATCACAGCCTTGTCCTGGTGAAGGGACTTGGACAGCTCAGTGAAGCTATGAGCCATGGCATGTGGGGCCACCAAAGATGGACGTGGTCCACTGGAGGAGGGAATGGCAAACCACTTCAATATCCTTGTCCCGAGAACCCCATGAACAGTATGAAAAGGCAAAAAGATATGACACGGGGAGATGAGCCCCCAGGTCAGAAGGTGTCTGATATGCTACTAGGGAAGAGCAGAAGGTAATTACCAAGAGCTCCATAAAGGATGAAGCAGCTGGGCCAAAGTGGAAATGACACTCAGTTTTAGATGTGTCTGGTGGTGAAAGTAAACTCCGATGCTGTAAAGATCAGTATTGCATAGGGACCTGGAATGTTAGG
Source organism: Cervus canadensis (assembly GCF_019320065.1). Classification (NCBI taxonomy): domain Eukaryota; kingdom Metazoa; phylum Chordata; class Mammalia; order Artiodactyla; family Cervidae; genus Cervus; species Cervus canadensis. The sequence goes on from NC_057398.1 coordinate 3,355,383, forward strand.
TCCACGAATCAAGGGAAATTAGATGTGGTCAAACAGGAAATGGCAAGAGTGAACATGGACATCTTAGGAATCAGTGAACTAAAATGGACAGGAATGGGTGAATTTAATTCAGATGACCGTTGTACCTACCACTGTTGGCAAGGATCCCTTGGAAGAAGTGGGGTAGCCCTGATAGGCAACGAAAGAGTACAAAATGCAGTGCTTGGGTGAAATGTCAAAAATGACAGAACGATCTCAGTTCACTTACATCGCAAACCATTCAGTATCAGAGTAATCCAAGTCCATGCACCAAACACTGATGCCAAAGAAGATGAAGTTGACCAGTTCTATGAAGACCTACAAAATCTTCTAGAATTAATACCAATAAAAGATGTCCTTTACATAACAGGGGACTGGAATGTAAAAGTAGGAAGTCAAGAGATACTTGGAGCAACAGGCAAATTTGGCCTTGGAGTACAAAATGAAGGAGGGCAAAGGCTAATAAAATGTTGTCAAGAGAACACGCTGGTCACAGCAAACACCCTTTTCCTATAACATAAAAGATTACTTTACACATGGACATCACCAAAAGGTCAATACTGAAATCAGATTGATTATAGTCTTTGCAGCTGAAGATGGAGAAGCTCTACACAGTCAGCAAAAACAAGACCGGGAGCTGACTGCGACTCAGATCATCAGTTCCTTATTGTAAACTTCAGGCTTAAATTAAAGAAAGTAGGGAAAACCACTCGGCCATCCAAGTATGACCTAAATCAAATCCCTTACGATTATACAATGGAGGAGACAAATAGATTCAAGGGATTAGATCTGATAAACTGAATGCCTGAAGAAATATGGACAGAGGTTTGTAACACTGAACAGAAGTCAGTGATCAAAACCACTACCAAGAAAAAGAAACGCAAGAAAGTAAAATGGTTGTCTGAAGAGGCTTTAAAAATAGCTGACAAAAGTAGAGAAGAGAAAAACAGGGAGAAAAAGAAAGATATCCAATTGAATGCAAAGTTCCAGAGAATAACAAGGAGAGATAAGAAAACCTTCTTAGATGATCAATGCAAAGAAGTAGAGGAAAACAGTAGAATGGGAAAGACTAGAGATCTCTTCAAGAAAATTGGAGATATCAAGGGAACATTTCATACAAAGATGGGCACAATAAAGGTCAGAAATGGTAGGGACCTAACAGAAGCAGAAGAGATTAAAATGAGGTGGCAAGAATACACAGAAGAACTATACAAAAAAACATCTCAATGACTGGGATAACCTTGATGGTGTGATCACTCACCTAGAGCCAGACATCCTGGAGGGTGAAGTCAAGTGGGCCTTAGGAAGCATCACTTACAAACAAAGCTAGTGGAGGTGATGGAATTCCAGCTGAGCTATTTCAAATCCTAAAAGATGATGCTGTTAAGTGTGGCACTCAATATTTCAGCAAATTTGGAAAATTCAGCAGTAGCCACAGGACTGGAAAAAGTCAGTTTTCATTCCAATCCCAAAGAATATTCAAACTACCATACAATTTCACTCATCTCAGATGCTAGTAAGGTTATGCACAAAATTCTTTAATCTAGGCTTCAGCAGTATGTCAACCAAGAACTTTCAGATATACAAGCTGGGTTTAGAAAAGGCGGAGGAAGCCGAGATCAAATTGTCAACATTCCTTGGATCATAGAGAAATAAACAGAATTCCAGAAAAACATCTACTTCTGCTTCATGAACTACACTAAAACATTTGACTGTGTGGATCACAAGAAACTGCGGAAAATTCTTGAAGAGATGAGCCTACCAGACCACTTTAATTGTCTCCTGAGAAACCTGTATGCAGGTCAAAAAGCAACAGTTAGAACCTTACATGGAACAATGGGCTGGTTCAAAATTGGGGAAAGCATACGGCAAGGTTATTTATTTGTCACCTTGTTTAATTTATGTGCAGAGCACATCATGCAAAATGTTGGGCTGGATGAATCACAAGCTAAAATCAAGATTGCAGAGAGAAATATCAACAGCCTCAGATATGCAGATTATATCGTTCTAATGGCAGAAAGTGAAGAGGAACTAGAGAGCCTCTCGATGAGGGTGGAAGAAGAGAGTAAAAAAGCTGAATTAAAACTCAACATTATAAAAACCAAGATCATGGCATCCAGTCGCATCACTTCATGGCAAACAGATAGGGAAAAAGTAGAAAACACTGACAGATTGTATTTTCTTGGGCTCCAGAATCATGGCTGCAGCCATAAAATTAAAAGACACTTGCTCCTTGGAAGAAAAGCTATGGCAGACCTGCTGCTGCTGCTGCTAAGTCGCTTCAGTCGTGTCCGACTCTGTGCGACCCCAGAGATGGCAGCCCACCAGGCTCCCCCGTCCCTGGGATTCTCCAGGCAAGAACACTGGAGTGGGTTGCCATTTCCTTCTCCAGTGTGTGAAAGTGAAAAGCGAAAGTGAAGTCACTCAGTCATGTCCGACTTGTCGTGACCCCATGGACTGCAGCCTACCAGGTTTCTCCATCCATGGGATTTTCCAGGCAAGAATACTGGAGTGGGGTGCCATTGACTTCTCCGATGACAGACCTAGACAGTGTATTAAAAAGCAGAGACATTACTTTGCCAAAAAGATCTATATAGTCAAAGCTACAAATCAAACCTATACAATGGTTTTTCCAGTAGTCATGTATGGGTGTAATAGTTGGACCATAAAGGAAGTTGAATGCTGAAGAATTGATGATTTTGAACTGTGGTGTTGGAGAAGACTCTTCAGAGTCCCTGGGACTGCAAGGAGATCAAGCCAGTCAATCCCAAACAACAACAACTGAGATTCCACTAAAGAAGCAAAGATTGCAATGCAGAATAGAAGAAAACTATTGCAGAAGCCATTTCTCTGTGGGGAAAAGGAGCATAGGATTCTCATTCAAACAGGAGTTGACCTTTGATAAAAGTCGGGCCTCTTGTGTGAACTGGAAGATAACAGTGGAATCGATATGCAAGTGGGTAGGTAGATTTAGTGCTCAGAAGACGACAAACGTCATGTCTCATTTACTGCTGTCGTTGTTGTTTGCCCCTTAATGAATAGGAGGAAAATGATTAGCTGAATGAGAAATTTTAGGAGACTTATCCAGACAAAGGAGAAGGCAATGACACCCCACTCCAGTACTCTTGCCTGGAAAATCCCATGGACGGAGGAGCCTGGTGGGCTGCAGTCCATGGGGTCGCTGAGAGTCGGACACGACTGAACGACTTCACTTTCACTTTTCACTTTCATGCACTGGAGAAGGAAATGGCAACCCACTCCAGTGTTCTTGCCTGGAGAATCCCAGGGACGGGGGAGCCTGGTGGGCTGCCATCTCTGGGGTCGCACAGAGTCGGACACGACTGAAGCGACTTAGCAGCAGCAGCAGCATTGAGACAAAACAAGGGGAGAAATGATCATTTTAGGAAGTAAGAAGATAGCTAAGCTAGGGACATGTAATAGGATTACCAAGCAGCGTTGAGTGTCAAAATGAGACGCACTATCATCCTTGTAGAATGAGATGATGCCAGTTGTGTGCTTTTTTCTGGTGATGGTGGGATTCAGGAGCGGGCAGGGGTGGGCAGGTGGTCTGATTCCACCTCAAGACTCATCATCCAAGACCTGAGATCTGCTCTCCTGTCTTGCTTCCTTCAGCTCAAAAGTTGCCCTGAGATAATTCTCCTCAAAATGGCTATCTTAGTCCTGAAAGTGAAAGTGAGAGTTGCTCAGTCATGTCCGACTCCTTGCAACCCTATGGACTATACAGTCCATGGAATTCTCCAGGCCAGAATACTAGGGTGGGTAGCCTTTCCCTTCTCCAGGGGATCTTCCCAACCCAGGGATCGAACCCAGATCTCCCACATGGCAGGTGGATTCTTTACCAGCTGAGCCACCAGGGAACCCCAAGAAAACTGGAGTGGGTAGCCTATCCCTTCTCCAGGGAATCTTCCCATACCAGGAATCAAACCAGGATCTCCTGAATTGCAGGGAGATTCTTTGCCAACTGAGCTTATCAGGGAAGGCCTAGACTTAGAGAAAACAAGATTACAGGAAGAAAAGCACTAAAAATAAAGATAGGACTCTATCTATCTATCTATATTTTTTAGCCATGCCATTTGACTTGCAGGATCTTAGTTCCCCAACCAGGGATTGAACGCAGGTCACAGGAGTGAAAGGACCAAGTCCTAACCACTGGACCACCAGTGAAGTGAAAGTCACTCAGTCGTGTCCGACTCTTTGCGACCCCATGGGCTATACAGTCCAGGAATTCTCCAGGCCAGAACACTGGAGTGGGTAGCCTTTCCCTTCTCCAGGGGGTCTTCCCAACCCAGGGATTGAACCCAGGTCTCCCGCATTGCAGGCAGATTCTTTACCAGCTGAGCCACAAGGGAAGCCCAAGAATACCAGAGTAGCCTATCCCGTCTCCAGGGGATCTTCCCGACCCAGGAACTGAACTGCGGTCTCCTGCATTGCAGGCGGATTGTTTACCAACTGAGCTTTCAGGGAAGCCCTGACTGGACCACCAGGAAATTCTCTAAAGATAGGAATCCAGAGGTTGTTGGAAACATTATGGCTCTATTTTATCAGTGAGAGAACGAGCAGGGACATCATAGCTGCTGTTTCTAACTGGTGGTCCTGCTTCCTTCTCCATCCTCCCAGGTCTGTGCGATGCTGGCCTTAGGAGGCGTCCCTGGTACAGATAGTTGCTTCACTGACCTTCCAGAGCGGCCTGAAGGAGCCACTCACCAGTGATCTGCAGATCTTACATCCTGAGTAATAGTCGTCCCTCATCCACTGACTCATTTATTCAACCACGACTGCTGAATCCTGTTGAATCACACATTTGAGATGGGAAATACAGACACAGTCATGAAGGTAACCACCTCGTCCACGTTCCTGCTCCTCCTGCCTCCAGTGTAAGAGGGGATGTTTTGAAGGCATGGGGTTCTCTGTGTCCTGAAATCAATTAAACTCCCGTTATGACTCTGGGAAGAGAAGCATGTTGACTATCACCCTGGCTAAAGAGTTCATGTCACACCAGCTCTGCAACTAGACTGTCTGGACTCACGGCCAGCACCATCAGTTACTGACTGTGACCTTGAACATGTTACTAACCTCTTTGTGTTATAGCTCCCTCATTCCTAGAACGAAAGAGTGATAGTGTTACCACAAAGAATTATGATGAATATTAAATAACTAGATTCCCAGAAAACTCCCAGAATATTACCAGGCACATTTTGTGTGATATATGAGTTCATAATAATAATGACAATTATTATCATTATTATAACTGAAAAAGAACTAAGCCAAATAAACTGATTTAAGAGAGGAATAAGTGTGGTAGGGGATGGTGAGGTGCAGAATGGCAGAAAACCAGTGTGATTTATGTTTACAGCCAGTTTAAACAGACCATGATGAAATTACCTCATTTTTAAAGTAAACTGTTTATGTTTGGAGAAGTAAAATCCAATAGAACAAAAATTTAACAGAGCCTGTTTTATCAAGCTAGCACTTCTATTGAAAAAGCATCTACCAGTGTTAACTTGTTATCATTCTTATTAATGTGCAGTCAATTAATAAGAACATATGCGTTCCACAGACCAAACCCAAAGATATTTAAATAGAGCTTACAGTGAATATGACAACCTTGCCAATATTCTGAAGACCTGTTTCCTAGTGAATTCACAGTTTACAGTCACAGTTCAGACAGATTCTTTCCTAAGCAACAATGTAAATATGCCCAAACACCCTGAATAAAACCACCAGCCCCAAATGTGAGGTACATATGTCTGCACAAGAGGCAAGAAGTCCCCTGGTGACTACTGACGTCAGCAAAGTTTGAAAGCGCTGTGATGTTGCTGATGGAACGTTGGACAGCCCACCAGTCTTGAAAGGACTTTCAAAACTGCCGTGACTACACAAGGGAAGGAGAAACTCTCAGGCAACAAATCTCCACCAACATGATACCCGTCCCCACCCCAGCTGTGAAATGAGTAATTGACTCTAGTCAAAACAACTGATGGGGCTTCCCAGGTGGCAGCAGTAAAGAATCCATCTGCCAATGCAGCAGATGCCGGAGACACAGGTTCAATCCCTGGGTTAGGAAGATCCTCTGGGGAAGGGAATGACAACCCGCTCCAGTATTCTCACCTGGGAAATCCCACGGACAGAGGAGCCTGGTGGGCTACAGTCCAGGGGGTCACGAAAAGTTGGACAGGACTGAGTATGCACACACATGGTACATAAAATAACTAATCCCACTCTCTTTCACCCAAGTTAAGGACTTGCTAATGGCAAGAAAGTCAAAACAACTGTCTTAGACATAGAATTAGCAAGTGACAAGTATTAAGGTCAGTTATAACAACTTGCCTTTCTCTTTGCCTGCCTGTATCTGGCAAATTTTACTGGTTCTTCAGGTGGAGATGCCGGAAGCTGGGCCTCTCTGAACTGGTGTGGACTCAAATCTCAGAGACAGACTTTTGGGTGAAGCGGAAAAGAGCAACAGTTCAAGGCTGGGCGTGCTGATAAGACGAGGGTGTGTGCAGGGCCGCATGCATGCTGAGTCGCTTCACTCGGGCAGGCTCCTCTGTCCCTGGGGTTCTCCAAGCAAAAATACTGGAGTGGGTTGTCATGCCTGCTCCAGTGGCTCTTCCCGATTCAGGGATCAGACTGGCATCTCTCATGTCTTCTGCATGGTCAGGTGGGTTCTTTACGCCAGTGACACCTGGGAAGCTCCTAGTTCCCTGACCAGGGGTTGAACCCAGGTCCCCGGCATAGGGAGCATAGAGCTTTAGCCACTGGACCACCTGGGAACTCCCTCAGGCAACCTTCTTGGTGAGCTTCTCTGATACTTTAAATCTTGCCTCAGGTGGTCTCTTGGCTGCCCCTCCCTTGATCAGCAACTGTTTGGACTCTGGGAAGGTCTTGGAGGCTGGGGGCCACTCCCTATAAACAAGAAAAAGGGGGACAGAAAGGCCTCTGTGCCCAGGAGCCCCACAGGATCCTGGTCTGTTTCACTAGGGTTAAAGGTTTATCTCATTTGTGAGGTCTTATCTGAGCTTACCTGTATATTGTCACCCTGCTTATTTAACTTACATGCAGAGTACATCATGAGAAACGCTGGGCTGGAAGAAGCACAAGCTGGAATCAAGATTGCCAGGAGAAATATCAATAACCTCAGATATGCAGATGATACCACCCTTATGGCGGAAAGTGAAGAGGAACTAAAGAGCCTCTTGATGAAGGTGAGAGTGAAAAAGTTGGCTGAAAGCTCAATATTCAAAAAACTAAGATCATGGCATCCGGTCCCATCACTTCATGGGAGATAGATGGGGAAACAGTGGAAACAGTGACAGACTTAATTTTCTTAGGCTCCAAAATCACTGCAGATGGTGATTGCAGCCATGACATTAAAAGACTCTTACTCCTTGGAAGGAAAATTGTAATCAACCTAGACAGCATATTAAAAAGCAGAGACATTACTTTGCCAACAAAGGTCCATCTAGTCAAAACTACGGTTTTTCCAGTGGTCATGTATGGATGTGAGAGTTGGACAGTGAAGAAAGCAAAGCACTGAAGAACTGATGCTTTTGAACTGTGGTGTTGGAGAAGACTCTTGAGAGCTCCTTCAATTGCAAGGAGATCAAACCAGTCCATCCTAAAGGAGATCAGTCCTGGGTGTTCACTGGAAGGACTGATGCTGAGGCTGAAACTCCAATACTTTGGCCACCTGATGCAAAGAGCTGACTCATTTGAAAAGACCCTGATGCTGGGAGGGATTGGGGGCAGGAGGAGAAGGGGATGACAGTGGATGAGACGGTTGGATGGCATCACTGACTCAATGGACATGAATTTGAGCAAGCTCCAGGAGTTGCTGATGGACAGGGAAGCCTGGCATGTCCACGGCATCACAAAGAGTCAGACGTGACTAAGCAACTGAACTGAACTGAATGTTGTATAGGGCATAGTCTATTGGTCCCTCCCACCCACTCACCCCCCAACCGTGATTCCTCTAGGGCAAAAGCTGTGTCTTGCAAATCTTCATCTCCTAAGGCCAAAGTCAGAAACTAGCTTCCCTTGAAGACTGCCACAGGAATTTCACATGATTAGAATTTAGAACTTTTCTTAGAATTTCCTGTTGTTCTGCCAGAAGGATGGAAGAAACCCCAAGCACAAGGTTGATGGGGAGGAAGCCTGGTGAGTGTGGGAGAGTGGGGGATGGCACAGTTGCAAAAAGGAGCGTGCCCAAAGGAGGAGATGTAGAAAGCTGGAAGACTGCGTCTGGGAGAGGGCTTAAACGGCTGTTGGAGAGGCTAGAAGGGTAGCTTGTGAAGGGCCTCTCAAACCACGGGAAGAAGCTTGCTCTTTGCCTGAAATGGATCAGGAGCCTTTGAGAAGCTGTACGCAGTAGAGTAAAATAATGAGACTTGCACATGCATTGATCAGCATGCCTCCAGTGGGTCAGAGAGTGGGACCGAACTGGGGACCAAGGCATCTGTTGGGAAGCTACTGCTGGAATCCAAGTGAGTGGATGAGGGTGAGAAGTAGGTCCTCTTCCATGGCAGGCACAGAGAGGAGAGGATAGAGCGTGAGACGGTAAAGAGGCAGAACGAAACTGCGAACTGGATGGACACCGGAAAGAAAACATGATGGGATGCTAAAAGTAAAAAGATAAATAAATAAGGAGAAACGCAAGAGAAAACAAAGACTGTGGACGCCGGGAAGAAACTTGCTTGTGGACAAAGGGAGGGCCAGATGTTAACAGTCTTGCCCACGGAGGCGTAGCACACATCCGTAAGTCTTTATTCTTTGGTCTATTACTCATTTGTATATGTGGGGGTATGAGTGTATTCTTTTTTTGCCATTTCTCTTTTTAAATGAAATGTTTAATTTTGGGGGGCTGCACCAGGCTGACATCGCTGCTCGAGGGCTCTCTCTAGTTGCGGAGGGTGGGCTTGTCCGTGCGGAGGCGTCTCTTGTCAGGGAGTGCAGGCTCTAGGGGACACAGGCTTCCGTCATTGCGGCCTGAGGCTTAGCTGCCCCGAGGCATGCGGAATCTCCCTGGATCAGGGATTGAACCTGGGCCCCCTGCGTTGGCAGGCAGAGTCTTAACCACTGGACCACCAGGGAAGTCCTGTCATCTCTTTACTCCTAACACCCTCGGTCTTCCCCATGTCCCTCCTTTACAGACCCTTCACCTCCTTTCCTTGTGATACATTTGTCCGCAGTTTTTCTGATCATTCTCAGACACCTTTGCTGTGGTCTGTAACAAGGTGTGACCGAGGCCCAGACTGCAAAGTAGACACTCAAGTTAGACACCTCTTAATTGAAACCCAGCTGTGTCCAGCCAGGTTAGCCCACTGCAAGTTCTCCAAGACCGAGCTGGCTCAAGTCAGCTCACCTTAAGAAAAGAATATGAGACTTCCCTGGTGGTCTAGTGGCTAAGACGCCATGCTTCCAGCTAAGGGGGCGCAGGTTCAATCCCTGGTCAGTGAACTAAATCCCACATACTACAATAAAGAGTTGGCAAACTGCAACTAAGACCCAGCACAGCCAAATAAATAAATAATTTTTTTTTAAAAAGGAAAGATTAGAGAGGAAAATGCCTTAAAAAAAAGCCACATATGCCTAACTCACAAATTTGCTGTAAACATTAAGATGAAAAGGGAATAAACAGCCTCATGCAGAACCTGGTTCGCAGTAGCTCCAGGGAGAGCTGACTTCCATTGGCCTCCCCTTCTTTTGTGGGGCGTGGGGGGCAGTCGACGGTCCCTGCCCTACCTGGGTGCTCTGCTAGTTCCAACCAGCAGTTGATGACGGACATCCCACATGACATTTCTGCCTTCTCCGAGTTCTGTTTCTGCAAGCCTTTCAGATCTCTTCTAAGCGTTCTCACCCTCAGTCCTACCTGCATCTTATTTTTTACAGCATCCGGTTCCCTGCCGGTCCTCCGTAGCTATGGAGATCTTCCTTTTTCAGCTTGTTGACTTTATCCTCCAGCCTGCCATCTGCTTTGCCGTGTCCTTTCCCTGGGTCGCCAAGAGACCTCTTCTTTTCAAAAATGCCCTTTCTTCTGAGCAGGGTATTCTATTTCTGCTGGTCGGATTATGTAAGAAATGGAGTGCAAAATTTGACCCTGGGTTGTTGGGATCTGCTGTTTTCTTAGAGATGAATCCCATTATACTGAAAAGTGATTGTATATCAGTCATGCTCAGCATCCCTGCCACGTGTGTGCCCTGTTGGGCCACAAAAATGTCCCCAAAATTACATCATATGGGACAATAGCAGAAGCCAGCTACAAAGAAGTATTCAGGGAAATTTGCTTGAGAAAAAAAAAAAAAGAGAGAGCACTTGTTATGTTTTCTAAGGATAAATGAAATTCTCTGTTGTTTGGCTCATCTACTTTTGTTTTTATTTCTGCCTTTTCTTTTACTGTATTCATCTGATATTTTTCTTAAATCTGTGCTACAGAAGTAATGTATTCTTCCCTTATTTTAATTTTCTAATTTCCTTTTGCACCTATTCTTCTCTAATTTGAACCGTCTCACTAAAAGCCTCCACTGATATATCCAGTAGCATCCTACTTCTATTTCTACTCATTTTGATGGCTGTAACAGTGTAACAGATAACTTTAATAACCAAGCATAACTTTATATTTTCATTTTTCATCATTCATGTCAGTTTTATACTTTTATTAAATTTTTATTCCCTTTGACAGTTTTACTTGTTTGTTCCTCATCTCCTGTTTTTGTGAAAGAAATGCTATCTTTTATTCAGAAAGTTATTATTCTCTCTATTTTACAGGTGAAAAAACTTGAGGCTCAAAGATTAAATATCCCGCACAAGGTTACATAATTGTTCAATCTGCAGACGCGTGTCTATTGGTTTCATAACCTGGCGCCCCTGATGCAGACGCTTCAGTCCCGGAGCTCTGGCTGCACTGAGCCTGGGGCACAGCAAGAGGGAGCTGATCCCGGGAGCCCTCCGAAGGAGTCTGCGGCCCGAGCAGGCGTGTCCTTCACCTTATCCCAGAGCTCATCCGTCTGCCCAGTTCAGACCAATGGTCAGGTTACTTTTCTTTTTGTTTTCAAGCAATATACTCCTTTTTAAAAAATTGAAGTATAGGTGAAGTGGGCTTTCCAGGCGGCACTAGTGGTATAAAGAATCCACCTGCCAGAGCAGGAGATGCAAAGAGATGCAGGTTCGATCCCTGGGTCAGGAAGATCCCCTGGAGGAGGGCATGGCAACCCACTCCAGTGTTCTTGCCTGGAGAGTCCCATGGCCAGAGGAGCCTGGTGGGCTACAGTCCATGGGGTTGTAAAGAGTTTTGGACATGACTGAAGTGACTTAGCTCACAAGCCCATAGTTGAATTACAATATCAGGTTAGCTTCAGGTTACAGTACGGTGATTCAGATATTCTTTTTTCTTTCTTTTCCCTTGTAGGTTGTTACAAAATATCAAGTATAGTTGTGCTATACAGCAGGTCCTCGTTAGTTATTTATTTTATATATAGTGGTGTGCATATTTTAATCCCAAACTCCTAATTTATCCCTCCCCTTCGCCATTCCCCTTGGTAACCTTAAGCTTGTTTTTATGTCTGTGAGTCTCTTTCTGTTTTAGAAATAGGTTCCTTATCTTTTTTTCATCTGGCTTACCTCACAGGGTGTGGAGAAAAACGAACCCTTCTATGCTGCTGCTGGGAGTATAAATTGGTACAGCCTGAATGGAGAATGGTGTGGAGGCGCCTTTAAAAAATAAAAATAGAGTTACCACGCTGCTGCTGCTAAGTCATGTCAGTCGTGTCCGACTCTGTGCGACCCCATAGACGGCAGCCCACCAGGCTCCTCTGTCGCTGGGATTCTCCAGGCAAGAATGCTGGAGTGGGTTGCCATTTCCTTCTCCAATGCATGAGAGTGAAAAGTGAAAGTGAAGTTGCTCAGTCATGTCCGACTCTTAGCGGCCCCATGGACTGCAGCCCATCAGGCTCCTCTGTCCATGGGATTCTCCAAGCAAGAGTATTGGAGTAGAGTTACCATATGACCCTGCAATTCCACTCCTGGGTGTATATCCAGAAACAACCATAATTGAAAATATACAAGCACCCCAGTGTTCATTGCAGCACTATTCACAATAGCCAAGGAAGCAACCTAAATGTCCATTGACAAATGAATGGTTCTAGAGAACTTCCCATTATCCACAATTTCTCTTTCTTAATCTGTCAGTTTTAATCCCATAAACTGACCATTACAAATACTCCTGGGTACCTGGAGGTTGTGCCTTTATTGTCCCTGCTTAGACTCTTTATCTCCGTCTGTGACCTTAACCTTGTCCTACAAGTGTTTACCCCATTTTGCTATCTCTGATGCAACTTACCCATGCTGCTGTTGTTCAGTCGATACCCCGTCAGACTCTGTGACCCCATGGACTGCAGCACACCAGGCTTCTCTGTCCTTCACTAGCTCCCAGAGTTTGTTCCAATTCATGTCCCTTGAGTCAGTGATGCTATTTAAACTTCTCATCCTCTGTCATCCCCTTCTCCTCCTGCCCTCAAGTTTTACCAGCATCAGGGTCTTTTGCAATGAGTGGGCCCTTCGAATCAGGTGGCCAAAGTACTGGAGCTTCAGCTTCAGCATCAGCCCTTCCAATAAATATTCAGGGTTGATTTTCTTTAGGATTGACTGGTTTGATCCTCCTGCTGTCCAAGGGACTCTCAAGAGTCTTCTCCAACACCACGATTTGAAAACATCAGTTCTTCGGCACTCAGCCTTCTTCACAGTCCAACTCTCACATCCATACATGACTACTGGAAGAAACTTAGCTTTGACTATATGAGCCTTTGTTGGTAAATGCATGGAATGAGTTTAAACCAGTGCCTTCTATAGTCCTTTCAGTAGCTATTCATATTTATTTGGCTTTCTAATCATTAACTTCCATCTTTTCTAGAATACACTCTATGTTTCTATTTTACAGCATAGAATTGTGTGTGACTCTTCCCTGGTATCTTAGGAAGACGTCTCATCTCAGGATCTCAGGATTCCTGATCTCTTCCCCTTTTAACTGTTTCTTCATCTTGCACAGATGTCTGCCAGGATTTCAACCTTTTGAAAGGTTAATTTTAGAGAAAGACTCTTCCACTATTGTGAACCATCAGTTCCATGACCCCCTTTCTCTGTGGTAAGAAGAATCAGTTGCAGCCTTGATTTGTAAAACTCATGGTCAGTATCTCTTCCAGATATCTGTGTATGGAGTCTTCCTTTAATATGAACATGTGACTTTACTGTTTTATTCAAAACGCTCTGAAATATTGTTTCACTTTTGCGAATGGTTCAACCTAAACATTCCTTAATACCTGTCTTTTGGCCTCTTAGAAATCCCTAATCAAGACAGTTTAGCATAAATCTTACTGCTTGTATCAGCCTTTTGACTGATACTCTATTAAGATCACAGTTCTCTGCTTTCGGAATTTCAGAGGCTGTATCGCTGGCTGCCGTCTTCCAAAGTATCTTTGATTCTGTTTCTCCTTTCAGCTGTCCTAGCTCCATATCTGTAGTGTTAGGTCCAATTATTTGAAGACGCGTGTCCTTCCCACTTCTTAGACGGGACGCGTTCCGGCTCCGGGCGGCACCCGGCGCCCCGCTGCTCCCCGGCGGGTCCCCCCACAGGCCCGCTGTCCCCACCGGCTTCGCTCCGCCACCTTCAGCCCTGGAAGGCCGATGCCGCCGGTGCGCTCGTCTCGGGCCTCGGACAAAAGTCCGCTCTCCTGAAGGGCCCTCCGGCCACCTCGTCCCCGCGTTCTCAGGAACAGCCTCTTATTTACCCTCCGCCAACGGGTCTGCTTCTCCCTGTTTTCCCACCCCAACCAGAACTCGGTATCCCTTTCCTCACTCAGCGCACAAAGCCCCTTCGTCCCGCACCCTGTCCCCCCATCACAGGCCCGGGCGCGGCCACGCGCGGGTAGGACTTGCTCCAGTGTTTTCCCTCAGACCCTTTGATCCGGAGCCCCCGAGGGCACAGCAGCTTCTGAAGTCCTTCAATGCTAACAGGCTGCGGGGAGATGCTTCCTTCTTCACCGGCAAGGGGACAGTGCGACTCTGACCACCGACTCTGTGACGCCCGCGGGCGGTGTCTGACTCTTGGCGACCCCTGGACTCAGCCCCGCAAGCTCCTCTGTCCGTAGGATTTTTCCAGGCAAGGGCACTGAAGGGGGTTGCCATGCCCTCCTCCAGGGGGTCTTCCCAACCCGGGGATCAAACCCACCTCTCCTGCATTGCAGGCGGATTTTTTTTTCACTGACTGAGTTACCAGGGAAACCCTGTGATGTATGCTCTCCATCCCCAAACATTCAGCCCAGGGACAGCAACCTGCCCCACTCATAGTCACAGCAGAGTCCTCCCTTTTTCTCCTGGGAACTGGCCTACAATCAGCTACTGAGCTCTGCACCAGTTCTCCCCTGGGCCCTTGCTCCTTCCTCCTCTCTCTCTCTTTGTTCCCCCGAGGCTTTTGGGATCTTACTTCCCGCCCGGAGGATTGAACCCAGCCCTCGGCAGTGAAAGCACAGAGCCCTAACCACTGGACCCCTCAGGGAATTCCAGATCCTTCCCCTCTTTTCCAGACCTCCTTCCTCTTAATACTTTAGCTCCCAGGTCTCCAAGTGGAGCAGACAGTGATAAGTTTTCTACATTCTCAGACCTGCATCCCAGCTGGCAAATGTCCATCCACATTCTTAGGTGATAACTGATAACAGCTGTCTGTGAATGGGTTTTAGGGTTTTCCTAATGGCTCAGGGGTAAAGAATCCACCTGCAATATAGGAGACACAGGAGACACAGGTTCAGTCCCTAAGTCAGGACGACCCCCGGAGGAGGAAATGGCAACCCACTCCAGTATCCTTGCGTGGAGAATCCCATGGTCAAAGGAGCCTGGCGGGTTACAGTCCATGGGTCACAAAGAGTCGGACACGGCTGAGCGACTACACCACCATCACCGCTGGATTTTATCAGTCGGGCTTTTGCAGTCTAAAAGAGGGACTGGCTGGCCCTCTGGGCTCTGCAGTCCAGAATAAGGGCTGTTGAAATGCTCCTCCAGGCTTAGAGACCTGCCTTCCTGCCGGGGCCTTGGTCTCAGCGGAGCTCTGTCCACGATGCTACAGCATGCACAGGCTCTTTCCTTCTTCCCGTCAATTACCCCACCCCGTATCCCTCAGGACTCGGCCGGCACAGAAAGTAAGGTGAACCAAGAAAATCTGAACCAAGATTCCTGACTCATCAATATAGAAACTCTGGTACTGTCCTAATGAAAGGAAAAAAAAAAAAAACAGGAGAAAAGATAACAGTATAGAGGGTAAAAGATGGAAACTGAACTTTTTCCAGTTAAAAGTGATATTTACTATTTTCAAGAGAATTTCTTTTCTAATAAGTTCATTTTAGAGTAAAAATTCCTTGGATTTTTATCTCATCCCAAATGTTTCTTGATACTGTGTTGAATTGCAAAGATGCAAATAAACATGATCCCCCAAAACCAATATTATTCTGTGACAATTATAAATGATAATATAATAATTTTTGATAAGCTAATCTTTTTAAAAGGCTATATATTAGGAAACAAAAAGTGAACATGAAAAACTTTCTGGTGTTTATCATGTAATAATAGTTTCTTTGAATTTGGCAACAAGTATTAAAGCTAAAATAAAACACTGGAGCAGGAATTCAAAGATATTAGAATTGCACAAAGTTTAAACTGTTTCTAATTTGTACCATAATTTTGACAATTATTTTATCTGTGCTTTGTGGGATTTTGTCATTTTCTATTATTAGGTAGGTGTGGTTATAATTTTTAGTGGAAAGATAAAATGAATAAAAACAGTATATAAGAAATATTTATCTTCAGATGTCTGAACTCTAAATACAGAGTGGAGAAAAATCTTACATTCAGGTAATACTTGTCTTAATACTCTTAGTATGCAAGATTGTGAATCAGAACTAGGCTGCATTCTGGGAGGAAATTGAGGAATTCTGAATAATATCACATGGCTTTAATAGGCCATTAGTCATGATACAAATAAGTTAAAGATCATCTGAAACCAATACAATATTGTAAATCAACTATACCTCTATTTAGGGATATTCTTGATGGTTTGGTGGTTTGATTCTCCAAGCTTCCACCACAGAGAACACAGTTTCAATCCCTGGCCAGGGAACTAAGATCCCACAAGCCACAAAACAAATAAACACAAAAGCTATAACTCAATTTTAAAAAAAATATGCAGATTACCATGTGGGCATCAACAGGTATTAATGCTGAGAAAGTCAAGAAAATATACAAAGAAGGCTTAATATAAAACAAAGTTTTTTAGTTTTGTTGTTGGTGTTGTTTAGTCATTAAGTCGTGTCCGACTCTTTGCGACCTCATGGACTGTAGCCCACCAGGCTCCCCTGTCCATGGGATTCTCCAGGCAAGAATATTGGAGTGGGTTGCCGTTCCCTTTTCCAGGGGATCTTCCCAACCCAGAGATGGTACCTGGGTCTCCTGCTTGGCAGATAGATTCTTTACCATTGAACCACCTGGGAAGCCCACAAACAAATAGTGTAGTTAAATAAAGCACTGCAAACAAACAAACAGAAAAAAGAAGTTAAAGATGACTAAGAAGAAGCTTGAATAAGAAAATAATGTAATGATCAGTGAAAGGGGAATTTTAAAATAGAACTTTTGAGGGAGATAAAACAGTTTTATTGTACACATACTGAGAGTGAAATATCTCAAAATAAGTAGGTGAAAATATCCAACAAGAAATGAACAAACAAGACTCAAAATTGCAGAGTGAGATTGGAAGTCACGCTAATGGATCTTATTTTTCTTTAGCTCTTAGCGGGTGCTGAAAACTGTTGAAGTACTTTCCAGAGATTACCTATACCGTAAATCCCCTACACACAAATCTTTAAGAGGCCAACTTTCGAAATGCCAACTGCATTCCGTCGACGTCGGGCGCGAGTGACGTCGCAGCCTGCCCTCCGTCTCCGTCTCAGCGACCCTTCAGCTCTCCCCACCACCCCCGCAGTCAGGGACTCCTCTTGCCAGGGACTCCGCTCGATGCCAGCCCCTGAGCCAGCTGCTGTTCCGTGCCACTCTGTCCTGCGCTGTCCGCTGCCAAGTGTGTTCTAGTTTCTGTGTTCGATTTTCATGCACTGTTTGTGTGACAAGTATTATCAGCCTTTCACAGCTCAGTACCACATAGTTGATTGCGTTAGTTGGGTACCTAGGGAACTTTGTTGGACTGAGAAACGCGCTCTTGGAACAGAACCCGTTTGTATACAGGGGACTTACTGCATACTGCGCACAGGTGTAACTTCAGAAGAAAAACGGCTACAGTGTAGCCCACCAACTGGAATAAAAGACCAAGAGATGGGGCGTCTCAGGCCTGACGTCAGGAGAAACGGAACAGCCCCTTTGGGACACCTGGATGAATTGGTGTCTGGCATTTTGTGCCCAGGTTTCATGCAGTCAAGATTAAAGAGTCAGGAGTTCCCCCAAGGAAGGTCAAGGTTAAGAAGTTAGAGGCATGAAGGTCGGGCCCAGAAACACCAGACCTCACCGCACAGGGCGGTGCTCCAGCTCAGATCTGGACCAGTGGATTTGCATCCTCACAGGTTTCAGATGTAGGCACTCGTACTGGTCTCCTGAGGCGACCACAAATCGCAGGTGGATTCTTGACACAAATGGCCACAAACCACTGTGAACAGAAATGCATTCTCTCCCAGCTCTGGAGCCCAGAAGGCTGAGATCCGGGTTTCAGCCGGGCTGGGGGCGGTGGGAGAAAATGCCCCTCCCTGGGGGCGGCCTCGGGGGTGCCGCTCTCTCCAGCCTCCTCCGCTTGTGGCCCCCTCCTTCCTCTGCCTCCCGCTTCGCGTCCCTTCCCTTCTGTTTATTTTAAGCACTTGTCCTTGGATTTAGGGCTCCGTCCAGAAGGATCTTATCTCAGAGTCCTTAATCAAATGACACCTATACGGATCCATTTTCAGCTTAAGTTAACATTCAGTGGTTCCAGAGGTTAGGATGTGGAATTACCTATTAGGAGACCCTCACTCAGCCCACTGCCGTGGTATGATACAAGCATCTCCATTCTGCAGAATGAAACTGCAGCCTGCACAGAGCTAGCAACCTGTCCACAGATTCGCAGCTAAGAAGTGAGTTTGCAGGCATGTTCCAAGTCGGTTGCCCAGCTCCAGTATCCCTGGTCTAAACAGGACCCTGTACTGTGATCCACGGGGCGTGGGAGGTGAAATAGTCTGGAATGGGAGTCCCAATCAGAGATCTATTATTAGGGCAGAGGAAGTGTCCCTGAACCAGAGCTGTGTACGTTGATTTGCTGTGTACGTTTGTTTGTTGTATACATGTATTTGTGGTCTAAATTAGCTGTTTGGTAAACTCTGTCAATTTGAGTTCCCAGTATGGGACTCCTAACTAATCTTTTGGATTGTCTTTACATTAAGTCCTCCATCTAAAGATCCATGCCTGAAAAAGAGAGGCTTCCCCGGTGACTCAGCAGTAAAGAATCCACCTACAATGCAGGAGACGCAGGAGACGAGGGTTTGATCCCTGAGTCGGGAAGATCCCCTGGAGGAGGGCATGGCAACCCACTCCTGTTTTCTTGTCTGGAGAATCCCATGGACAGAGGAGCCTGGCGGGCTGCAGCCCAAAGGGTCGCAATGAGTCAGACACAACTGCGCATGCATGTACCCCCTAAATATACAGGCCTCACTCGTTACGGTTTCAGTCAAGAGTCTAGTCCACAGAACAGGGAAACCAGGGAGGGGTGCTCCATCAGAATGGCGCTTCGACCTCACATCAATGTGAATCCACGTCTGAGTAAATCAAGTGCTATAGCCACACACGTCCTGGAGTCATGTGGGCACCTTATATGCTATTAAATTGCAAGGGTGTGTGCACACATGTCTGTCCAACCCTTCAGTTAGATGGTAAGGTGTTTGTTTTTTCTTTTTTTGCCTGCACCATAGGGCTTACAGGATCTTAGTTCCCTGGCTAGGGATCGAACCCACGCCCTCGGCAGTGAAAGCAAGGAGTCCTAACCACTGGACCACCTGGGGATTCCCGATTCAAACTCTTTTGTACAATTAAAGCCCTGGGTTAATTCAGACGCAGAGTAGAAAGAGTCTACACCCTGGGAAATGTGGGGGAAGATCTATACAAGACAGGGATCGCTACAAGTGACTCAAATTACACTGTAAATCTAGGTTTTATTTCTGGGAGGATTTTTTTCTATAGGTCAGCTCATTCACTGGAAATATCTAGGTCCTTTGAATATTTCAGAAGGTAGCAACGTACATTTTAATATTTAAAGAGAGTAATTTTTTAATCACATTATCATCATGTTCTACTGAATGTTACACAGATGTAAAAGACATCATTTCATGTAACATCTTCAAATTCCTACTGAGAATACTTTATGTTTAATCAAAAGCAATTAGAGATGAGTGGGTCGTCTGACATGACCTCAGCCTCTGCAAACCAATGAGGGTCCTTCTCCTCCTCCTCCTCCAACCCCCTCCGCCAGCCTCCACTTCAGGCTCCGTCCCCAGTCCAGAAGGTCACTTGTGCTTCTGAGCTGCTCACTGTGGACTGCAGAGTCCCGCCACCCTCTCCTTGGGTCCCATTAATTTGCTACAGCAGGTCATGGCGCTCAGAGACGCAATTTCTTCACTAGATTCAGTTTATTATAAAAGGATATAACTCAGGAAGAGCTCAGTGCAGATGGTGACTGCAGCCACAAAATTAAAAGATTTTTAATTAAAAGTAGAAGATTTTCAATCTTTTCTTTGCTTCTTGGAAGAAAAGCTATGATAAACCTAGACAGCATATTAAAAAGTAGAGAATTTACTTTGCCGACAGAGGTCCATCTAGTCAAAGCTGTGGTTTTTCCAGGAGTCATGTATGGATGTGAGAGTTGGACCATAAAGAAAGCTGAGCGCCAAAGAATTGATGCTTTTGAACTGTGGTGTTGGAGAAGACTCTTGAGAGTCCATTGAACTGCAAGGAGATCCAACCAGTCCATCCTAAAGGAGATCAGTCCTGGGTGTTCATTGGAGGGACTGATGCTGAAGCCAAAGCTCTAACACTTTGGACACTTGGTGCGAAGAGCTGGCTCACTGGAAAAGATCCTGATGCTGAGAGGGATTGAGGGCAGGAGGAGAAGGGGACGACAGAGGATGCGATGGCTGAATGACATCACCGACTCAATGGACATGAGTTTGAGCAAACTCCGGGAGCCGGTGATGGACAGGGAGGCCTGGCGTGCTGCAGTCCATGGGGTCGCAAAGAGTCGGACACAACCTAGCAACTGAACAGCAACAGGAAGAGCAGGAAGCAGAGATGCCCAGGGCAGGAAGCGGGGACCGGGCATGGGCTTCCAGCTGTCTTTATGCTCCACCCTCCCAGCACCTCCACGTGTGCACCACCCAGGAAGCTCTCAGAATCTGTCCTTTGGGGGGTTTATGGAGGTGTCATTGCACTGGCATGATTGATTCAATCACTGGTCATCAGTATTTGAGGGTGAGAGGTGAGGACTGAAGTTTCCAGCCCTCTAATCATGGGGTTGGCTCACCTGGTGATCAGACCCCATCCTTAATGATCCAGGCCATCCCAAAAGTCACTTTATTACCATAACGAAAACGGCCTTATTACCCTTATCCCTTAGGAAATTCTAAGAGTCTTAGGAGCTCTGTGCTGGAACCATGATGAAGACCATCTACATATATATTCACTAATTCTCTCCTGAATCTGTATACTTGGTTGCATTTTTTTTTATACTGAGGGTAATTCACCATTTACAAGGATTCTCTAATCCTTCCCTATCATATTCCCTTAACTCTCCTATCAGAGTTGATCTAAAGTGCTTCTTTATTTTTGTAACAGAGAATGTCCACCCACAAAGTTCACAATCCACACTCTTGCTTGTTTTTTTCTCCCTACCAGTTATTGGATTTCAGTGAATAATGAATGGCATTTGTACAATTGACTTGGCTCAGAGAGTCGACAAAATATCATGCAGTAGGGTGCTTTTGCAAGAAAGGAACTAGTATTGGCCTGGAACTTTCTATCGGACACCAGTTCCAGACCACTACATCATACACTTCCTAATTTAGATTTGAAACCAGATTACAGGATTCCTCATTTTATGGATGAGAAAACCGAGGGACCGTATCACCGCTTCACAACTAGCGGGGAATAAGTGATCCTCCCAACTCATGTCTTTCTACCATCAAAGCTGGTGTTCCTCCTCCTTCTCTGAAAGACTGAATGTCTGTGGAAGACACAGTAACATGGCTAAGAGAGGCCCTGGCATGATGGAGAGAAGAGATACTCCACAAAGACCTCACTTATATGTGGAATCTAAAAAGTGGCATGAATGAACACATCTGTGCCTCTACAAAATAGAAACGGACTCACAGGCAGGAAGAACAGACTCATGGTGGTCGTGAGGAAGGGGCGTGGGGAAGGGAGGAGGGGGGTCCGGAGTGACCAGATGCAAACCGCTCCACATAGAACGGAGAAGCAAGAAGGCCCTACTGGACGGCACAGGGAGCCATGGTCAATATCTTGTGATAAATCATGACGGAGAAGAATATGGAAGAAGAATACATATATGTGTAAAACTGGACCACTGTGCCGTGCAGCAGAAATTAACGCAGCGTTGTAAGTCAGCTATACTTCAATAACCTTTTAAAGAAAAATATGGGATGCTATGAAAGAATGGGAGAAAGGAAAGTAAATATAAAGTGGGTGCCGGGGAACACAGCTCCTCAAACTTTGAGTAATTTGCCTCATATTGGTGACACATGAACGATGAGAAAGACCAGTCAAGGCAGGGTAAGTGTTAGAGACAGAAGACGATGATGGAGAGAGAAGGCAAATGTAGATAAGGAAAAAGAAAGGAAGCAAAGACAGAAGAAACGGCAAGAGGGACTTCCCTGGTGGTCCCATGGCTAAGAATCTGCCTTCCAATGCAGGGGCCATAGGTTCAATCCCTGGTTAGAGAACTAAGAACTAAGATCCCACATGCGATGCAACAAGTAAGCCCAAGCGCAGAAACTAGAGAGCCCACCTATTGCAATGAAGACACAGTGAAGCCAAAATTAAAAAAAGAAGGAAGAAAGAAATGCCAACGATGGGCATCAAGGCAGACGCTGCATTGCAAGTTCTCCTCTAGAACCACTGGGTGGCGCTGGTTAACCAGTTCCCTTGTGGATTGTAAGAATTTTGTCTGAAATAATCAGTTGGGTCCGACTGGGATGGGGGCCCTTTCTGAACATCATACCTAGCCTCTAAGTTTTTGTCGTCTGATAAATTAAGAAATGCTTTTTTCTAGAACAAGTTAATTCACAGAGTAAAATGTTTACTATATGGTCGCTTAGGTACATGTTTGCATGCCAACTAAAAAGTAATTGTTTTCTAATGAACTGTTCAGATACAATTACCTTGTAGTGTTCCTCTTAGACACCCCAATCCTTCCTCAACAGTGAAGCACTGTTTAGCCAGATGTATTTAAACAAAATGTTTTGGTCTTCCTGCCCACTTCCTCTTTTTGTCACCTGTGTGTGTGTGTGTGTGTGTGTGTGTGTGTGTGTGAGCAATGACACATGCATTCCGTTCTTCCGTGTTTCGTGCTAAACAACTCGTTTCCTCTCACTGGGACACTCTGCCTTCTCTGCTCAGATGCATCCATTACAAAATGCTCTCAATCTCCCAGTCGGCAATTAGCGATGCTCTTCAACTACCGTATTTCCATAACTTGAGCTTCTCATTTTTGCTTTTCTAGGTACTACTGCATAGATCTGTGCATTTGTGAGAACCTGAAAATATAGTCCAGTCTTCCAGACATTTGAATTATTTTTTCATATTCTACTATTTAAACAGGATTTTATATACAGCCACGAATTTTGACAGGAAAAGAACAACTTCTGGGTTAATGCTTTCCCCATAAATCTCTTAGTACAAAACTAGAGAGAGAGAGAAATTAGAGGGGAAGGAGGGGGTTAAGGAAGGGGTAAAAAACAATTTCCTGTTTTATATCATTCAATGATTCTTATACCTACAGCAGCTATAATTAAAGCAGGTTGTATTAATTCACTTGAATTTGCTGTTTAATCAATACACAACAGTTTATTTATAAGCAACACAAGCTCACACAAAATTTTCTTGAATATAGTTAGGTCAAAATGAATATTAATTTTCAATTTCCTTTGAAAAACTTATATCTATTTTATAAATAGATTTTCATTCCATAGAAAGGAAACAATAAAAAACTATTTTTAAAGCATAGAGAGTTGGCCACTTTGGATGGTTTACAGAAAAACTAAAATATGATTAAGGAAGAAGAGATAGCCTGACAGAGGAAATAAAACTTTGTTGGGCATTCACGTTAATACTTCCACAAACCATGTGTTTACCTATGTATACTCTGATACTTCAAAAATATATTTGATCAGTATATAACATGATCCTTCATTGTCTTCACCTTCATTTAATTTCAAGAAGTCTCTTCATGATATCACTAGGGTATTTTGTAAATTCACTCATTCAACAAAGAACTACTCAGTAGACATTGCATGTGAGGATCTGTGCTCTCCTCTAGGTGATGAGAGGAATCATTTCCAGAATCTACTCGCAGACGCCAGAAGGACAGAAATATAATCCAGTTTATAGTTTTCAGTGCCACAGGGAACTCCAGTTGGTTCTGTGGAGACCTAAATGGGAAGGAAATCCAAAAAGGAGGGCATATATATATGTGTGTGTGTGTGTGTGTGTGTATGTGCAGCAGGAACCGACACAAGAGTGTAAAACAACCATCAGTTCAGTTCAGTCGCTCAGTCGTGTCCGACTCTTTGTGACCCCATGGACGGCAGCACGCCAGGCCTCCCTGTCCGTCACCAATTCCCGGAGCTTGCTCAAACTCATGTGCATTAAGTCAGTGATGCCATCCAACCATCTATATTCCAGTAGCTATAGTCCAATTTTAAAAATTAATTGAATTAAATTAATTTAAACATTAAAAATTAATTGAATTTAATTAATTTAAAAATTTTAAAAGGTGTTCAGTGCCAGTGCTGGCTTTTAGTAAAGCACCGTGAACGCTTAGTCAAGGCAGAAGGCTGATATTTTCAGGAAAGCAGGAAAATACAACTTAAAAAAATGACTCAGCTTTTTCTTCCAGGAGAGGCATACAGAAATTATTCTTGTGTTCATTCTTTCTGAATTGCAAGTTCTTTCTAACTGTTTTGTGGCTGGAACTACTTGGAATCGACTCATTTTTTCTGCCAGCACAGCCAAGGCACCAGCCCAGGCTGGTGAAGGTGAGTTTGCACCACGGCCAAGGTCAAGGTCACGGCCAAGGCCAGGCTCCAGGCAGGAGGGCCGGGGGGACAGCCTCACTTTGTGCTACCAAACACAACAGCGCAGTCAAAGGACGGTGCTGGGATAGGATGACAGAAAGTCAATCCAGCCCCACAAGCGTGTCCTCCTCTCGGCCGTGAATGCCTCTCCCTCCTAGCTGCCAGCTCCTTTCCGAGCTGATTCCCAAAGGCTTTGTCCTGTGTGCCCATTGTGTGTGGGATAAATCAATTCTTGATTTGTTGTTGGGTTTTTTTTTTTTTTTTAAGGTAAAACAAAAAAATCCCTTTTTCCCCGCTCTTCCTCCAAATGCCCACGGGACCACCCCCACGCTCCCGGATAGAGCGGCCTGGAACCCGACACTTTGGTTCAAAGCCGGAGGCGGACGGAGCTCGCAGCCGTGCCCACAGCCGCCTGGATCTCGGGGCCTGCAGAGCAATACGCAGACCGGCACTCGGTACATTTCACTGCTTTGCAACAATACGTTTCCTTGTTCCCTCGCCGACCCTCGCCGAGGGCGAGGCGCACTGAAGTTGCTAGTGGAGGCCCAGCCGTCGCCGTCCCCGCCGCTTCCAGCCCGCGGGCAGGGCGAGTCCTCACCGTGAGCGGGCGGGGGCGGTAACGCAGGGCGCTGGGCGCCGAGTCATCAGTATTTCAGTACGGAAGCCTCTTCTCATCCGCAGGGACAGTCCTGCAGGGGCCGCGGGTTTTCTCCTAGATGGGGAGTCTGGGGGGGTGGGCGGGCGGGGGGCAATGATCGGAGCATTCCTGAGACTAAGAAAACTCCTTTTTAAAAAAGCTTTTCTTCCTTTTTTTAATTGAAGTACAATTGCTTGACAGTGTGCGTTAGCTTCTGCTGCCAGCAACGAGAGGCAGCCGTATGCACACGTCTGTCCCCCTCCTTGTGGACCCCCTCCGTCCGCACCCACCGGTTGGTCCCCCCAGGGCGCGGGCTGGGCTCCGGGGCTCTGCGGCCGCGCCCCGCCGGCCCTCTCTCGCACACACGGTGTGTATGTGGGGCCCAGCCTCCCAGTCCCCCCACCCTCCCTTGCCCCACCCCGGCCACATGTCCAGTCTCTGCATCTGTGTCTCCATGCCTGCCCTGCAAACCAGGGCTGACCCGGACTGTGCTTCCACATTCCACGTAGATGCGTTAATATACGACATTTGCTTTTCTCCTCCTGAGGTACTTCACGCTGTATGCAGACGGTAGGTCCACGACTGAAAACAACGCTTTATCATCACATTTTAAAATTTAACAGTTTTAAGCGTTTTTAACTGCAAACTATTTGCAAAAGACAACCTTGATGCTCTAGCAATACTAACACTCCAAAGTGAATGATCCAAAATGAATCAGAGTGGATATGAACAAGCAAAAAAAAACAAAACCACACACACACACAAAGAAACAGGTTGGTTGTGTGTGAGTAGTGGCATGGATAGGATGATGGTCACTGTGATGAGCGAACTCCTGAGTGAATTTTCATCCATTCTTTACATCAGCAGTTTTCATTAAGTGTTTGGTCGTGAATTAAGCTTCTACATGGGAATATGTCGTCACAGTGGGAAGTACTCACAATATTTATAACTATTTTCCCATTTTTTAAAAGGCACAACTTTATTAAATTGGGAGCTTCGGACTGATATGTGTGAGATATATATATATAGATAGATATATATATATAGTGGAGTTTAGTCACTCAGTCGTGTCCAACTCTTGCAACCCCATAGACTGTAGCCCGCCAGGCTCCTCTGTCCATCATATTCTCTAGGCAATGCTGGAGTGGGCTGCCATTTCCTTCTCCACGGGATCTTCCCAATCCAGGAACCGAACTTGGGTCTCCTGCATTGCAGGCAGACTCTTTACCCACTGAGCTATGAAGGAAGCCCCCCACTGTGTAGCTCAGGGAAGGCCACTCAGTGCTACGTGGTGACCTAGGCGGGAAGGAATCCAAAAATGCGGGGATATGTGTCTACATGTAGCTGGTTCACTTTGCTGTACAGTGGAAGCTAACACAACATTGGAAGGCAGCTGCACTCTAGTGAAAATTAATAGAAAACAAAAATGCATACAATAATTTTAATGTAACCCTATACGAAGAGTTCACTGATGTGTTTTCAAATCCCACATTGCAACAAACCTCTAAGCAAGGACTGTTTGTTGAGTTTGGGTACTGCATCAAAGAAGAATGGCCACAGTTATTTGAAAAGGCTCTTAAATACTCCCTTTCCCCCTGAACTACAGGGGGGAAAAAAAAGAGTATAGCTTTATGGGTCACAATGCTTTGTATACAGTAGTGCATGGCCTTGGCCAGCCTGCATCTCACCCTGCAGTCTCCCTGGAGGAGGAAACAGTGACCCGCCTGGCGTTCCTGCCTGCAGATCCCATGGGCAGAGGAGCCTGGCGGGCTACTTCGTGGGGGGTTGCAGAGTCAGCCATGACTCAGCGACTAAACGACATCAGGTCCAGGGCCCTTGATTCCTCCCCCTCTTCTTAGTTTCATCCCATTTCAAACCCCACTAAGCAAAGGGGACTAAGGTGCGTGCAGCCGCGGGAGTCGGGGAGCCGGGGTTTGCTCACCAGCCCCGCCGGTCACACAACACGGGGCTGCTCAACAGGCAATAACACGCCCAGGTTCCTCTGGAACCCTCACGTGCAGAAAAACAAGAAATATCGTGTGCAAATAGGTCACGTTTGTGCCTTGATCAGAAATGATTCAAAGTGTCTTCAAAGGAAGGGAGTGCAGGCAGAAATCATTTGCTGAGTAGAGGTTTATCGGGTCCCTTGAAGCCAAAAAAAGTAATTTGCTTCTCCTCTCCAGTGAATATCTCCCTTTCTGTGTTTTGGCGCCAATCGCAGAGAGTATATAGTGTCAGAAGTGTATGGAATAAAACGACACCTGTCCCCAGATCCGTCTATTTTAATTCACTCTGTTGGGGGGCAGGGGAGGAGACTTAATTTAAGGTTGCAGTTTTCATCATGTGTCTGGTGCGTTACTGCGGGGTTTGACTTGTGGGTTCATCTTATGCTTGTGTGTGTTAGTCACTCAGTCATATCCTACTCTTTGTGACCCCATGGACTGTAGCCCACCATGCTCCTCTCAGTGGGATTGTCCAGGAAAGAATACTGGAGCGGGTTGCCATTCCCTTCTCCAGAGGATTTTCCCACCCCAGGGAATGAACTCAGGTCTCCTGGATTGCAGGTGAATTCTTTACCATCTGAGCCACCTGGGAAGCCCATCACACGCCCTAATACTCAGGAAAGAAAAGGGACCTAGGTCTCTGATTATCAGTTCAGCTCAGTTCAGTCACGGAATCTTTGTGACCCCGTGGACTGCAGCACACCAGGCCTCCCTGTCCATCACCAACTCCCAAAGTTCATTCAAACTCATGTCCATCATGTCGGTGATGTCATCCAACCATCTCATCCTCTGTCGTCCCCTTCTCCTCCTGCCCCCAATCCCTCCCAGCATCAGGGTCTTTTCCAGTGAGTCAACTCTTCGCATCAGGTGGCCAAAGTACTGGAGTTTCAGCTTCAGCATCAGTCCTTCCAATGAACAGCCAGGACTGATCTCCTTTAGGATGGACTGGTTGGATCTCCTTGCAGTCCAAGGGACTCTCAAGACTCAGTCAATTGTGAATAATTATCCTAAAACTGGAGAACGCTAGTCTGAATCAGGCAAGCGGTTTTGGGGATGTTGTGGTTACAGCCAAGGAAAACCCAGATTTAAAATCTCTCCACAGCTGTGCCGACATTCCGTTTTGAAGCACTAGATGGCGCTATGAACTCACTTAACTTGGAACCAAACTCCACCTCTTAATTTCAAAGAGAAAAATAGATGAGAATTTTCCTTAACTGATTTGATAGTCTGACACATATTCTTGAGGAAATGAATTATATGATGTAACAGTTATTTCATTAAGTTTCAGTGGGGAAAAAAAAAAAGCATCCTCTTTTGGCAAGGGAAATGTCACTATTTTTTTACAAACATAGACCAGTCAAATCCACAAAGTCTAGTCAGAGGGGAAAAAAAAAGTCAGACGTGCTTTTTTGGCTAACTCGACTGCTTTCTGACTGACTTAAATATTTTCTCGACTACTTGACAGTCAAAACAGTCGAGCCGGTTTGTGTGTGTCCAGCCGGGCCCGGGTTTTAGGTGAGCGTGAGCGTCTGGGTCTCCTGCTTTGCCGTCTGCGGGTTAGCTCGGCTCGGAGGGTCAGGGCTCCCGCTAATGAGACAGAGGTCACCTGGTCTCCACCCTCGCGGAGTCTAGGGCCGCTCCTTGGCCAAGAATCGTGCCCCGCACTCTGACCGGCCATCTCACCGGTGCCTGAGCATCACAGATGACCACAAGCAGAAATCGAGATGATCAGAATGAAAACATATTACAAGCAGGGAAACGACTCAAAATGTGTACCCTAAGAACCGCAGACCTGTGATGCCATTTTCCTCCAGAAAGGACTCAGAGAGTGCCTCCAGGGTCAGCTCCATCAGCTTGCTGAGCGGCCTTCCATGTCTCTGTGCTCACTCAGTCCTGCCCATGTGACCCCGTGCGCTGCAGCCCGCCAGGCTCCTCTGTCCATGGGATTCTTCAGGCCAGAATACTGGAGCGAGTCGCCATTTCCTTCTCCAGGGAATCTTCCCATCCTAGGGATCAAACCCACGTCTCCTGTGTATCCCGCGTTGGCAGGCGGATTCTTTACCGCTGAGCCACAGGGGAAGCCTGCTCCTTGTCTTTCAGCTATGTTGTTAAGAACCTCCTCTCTGCCAGGCAGGAACCAGATGCCCCAGGATGGAGAAGAGAGAAAGAAACGGCCGGTGTCACAGTGGCCTCGAAACCTCACCAGGGAGATAAACAGGCAAACAGATACCGGCTGACAGGACTAACACCAGTGTAGACACAGAAACTTCCAAGGAAGCAGAGAGCAACTCTTAATGTCCAGGCAATCGTGTGAGCTACTTAATAACTGAGCTGAGGGACTTCCCTGGTGGTCCAGTGGCTAAGACTCCGTGCTCCCACGGCAGGGGGCCCAGGGTTCGATTACTGGTTAGGGAACTAAATCTCACATGCCACAATTAAGAGTTTGCGTGCTACAGCTAAAGATCCAGCTTGCTACAACTAAGATCTGGTGCAGCCAAATAAATAATAAATATTACATAAAGAAAATTACTTTTAAAAAGGCTGACCTGCATCCCACTAAGCCATGTGGACAAGGTCCTTCAGGGGAGGAAGCAGGTGTGTGAGAGGAGAGAGGTGTGAGTAGACACAGGGGTCCCTGTGACTACAGTTTTGAGGGACGTCATTGTAGGAGTTGAGTTGGTAAGATGGGGCTCGTGTTAAACCAGATGAATTTGCACAATCTAAAAAATCTGTGATGCCCCAAGCATAAGATAAATATTCATGAGTCCTCATTCATATGAATAAACAATAGAATAAATAGGTAAGTGGGGGAGGTTAGACAGATCTCCTGTCCAAGTGGTTTATGCAGAAACGCCCCACCTTCAGGAGGCAGAGCTAAATTGCCCACCTCACATTGAGGTCTGAGCAAGGCCCCTTCCAACAGCCCAGGACAGAAACCAGGAAAGAAGAGAAACTGCACTGCAGAGAAGCCTGCAGACGCACCCTGGCCAGGAGACCCAGGTCAACAGTCTAGGCCACGTGGATGCCGTTTTATCGCTTGGGTCTTCTTCCCCAGAACCCGTAACTCTATTCTCATCGTGCTATCAGACAAATCCCAAGCGAAGAGCATCATACAAAAGATCTGACCAACCAGGAAGCCTCAAAATTGTCATGGTCGTCAGAAACAAGGACACAGTTCCAGCCAAGAGGACCCTAAGGAGACACGACAGCTGAGAGTGATGTGACGTCCTAGGCGGGATGCTGGAGCTCAGGAAGGACAGGAGGGTAAAGTCGAGGAAACGCGAGTCAAGTGTGGGCCTCACTGACCAGGGCAGCGCTGGCTCGATGACTGTGATAAACGCATCCCACTACTACATGATGTTCATGATGGGAGGCGGCTCAGTCGGTAAAGTGGAGAAGGAAATGGCAACCCACTCCAGTGTTCCTGCCCGGAGAATCCCAGGGATGGAGGAGCCTGGTGGGCTGCCGTCTGTGGGGTCGCACAGAGTCAGACACGACTGACGCGACTCAGCAGCAGCAGCAGCCATCGGTAAAGAATCCGCCTGCAATGCAGGAGACCTGGGTTTGACCCCTGGGTGGGGAAGATCCCCTGGGGGAGGGCATGGCAACCCACTCCAGGATTCTCACCTGGAGAATCACATGGACAGAGGAGCCTGACAGGCTACAGCGCATGGGGTTGCAAAGAGTCGGACCCGACTGAGCGACTCAGCACGGCACACAGTAATAAGAGATATGGGCTGTGGGATGTTTAAGAAATCTGTACTATTTTTGCAATTTTTCTGTAAATATAGAACTACTCTAAAAAGAGAAGTTTAAAAATCGGAGTCACACATTGTCATTTTGAATAAAATAAACACCTTATCTTTTCAAAAGCTATTTGTAAACATGGTAACATTCTCTCCCTCTACCTACCCTCTAAAAGGAATTAAAAAAAAAAAAAAAAACATGAACGGAAGGAAGGAAGAAGAGAAGGGTGGGAGGGAGGGAGGGAACAAAGGGGAGAAAATGGACCTGGACTCGGGCTTCAAAAATACCTATGTATGTAAACCAACTATACTTAATTAAAAAATAAAACAGCACCTACACATTGTGAGCTATCTCCTGTATCCACATAGCATGGTAAAGTGGTGAAAAATAACAGATGGAAAAGAGCCGTTGCCCGTCCACGACAGTGGTCACAGGCGAGAACGAGATGCGCGTCGTGTTGCTCACCGATCTGAACCGTGATCCTCCTGTTTGCCTCGGCGGGGTGGTTCACAGCACACCAGAGGAATTCACAGGAGGTATTTACGTTCTCCAAAATCTTCATAGAACATGAACAACCGAGGATACCACTCTAAGTCCTTACTACACACGCAAAGAGGGCTCCTCTAGGGACCTGGAGGGCAGGTAGAGTTGAGCAGGTAACCAGAGGGATTCCTTCCTCTTCGGGAGCTGACATGGCCCATTAGTCACCGTGAATAGGATGCTTACTCCACCCAGGCGAGCCAGTGAAGGCTCGGGACCCCTGCAGCCGCGAGAGAAGACGGGCAGCCTCAGCCTGTGTTGCTGGATGGATTCTCTGCACATCACGGTCCAGGTCAACGGCCTCTAGGAGTTACCCAGCCTGGTGCACCTGCAGAGGCTGCACCAAACCCAGGTCTTCTGAGCTCTGTTCTGGGCCCTTGTTCCTCACGAGGGACAACTGAATCGGGACTGTTCACCTAGAGGCAGTTTTATTGTTGTGGAAAACAATTGTTTTACTTTAGACTCTTTTTGCTCACTCCGCAGCCTGCGTTGGCAATGAGAAATACCACAAGCGTGCCAATCCAGGGGCAGAAATGTGACATGTGCCTGAGTCAGCAGTTGAGGAAAAGAGTATTTATTTCCAGCGATACCTGATAGGCAATGCTCAGTACAAGTTCTTTAACCCTGAGAAACAAGTTCAACTACCTTTTCTTGTAGCTCTTGGTACATTTGGGATGTCAAATTTGTCTACCTATGTGATAGTTATTCATTTGCTTATATACAGGGAAGTTTCATCTAAGGTGGTTTAATAGAAATTTTTGATCATATTTTCAATCTGTGGCTTTGAATTATTTTGACCATGAGAGATAGTACGAAATATCCATTCTCTCACACAGGCTCACACATTCATTTAACTGAAGCAGAAATTTCACAAAACGACATATACGCTTCCTTTGTGCAATCACTCATCTATTATTTCCTATACAATTCTCACTCATTTATTGAATTCTGAGATTCACTATTCACACCCTGACTTACTGTTTAAAGAATATTAACTTGAATATTAATTCACAGAATACATTTATATGGAAACCATCAACAAAATGAAAAGGCAACCTACAGAATGCGGGGAAATTTTTCAAATCATATATCTGATAAGTCTCTATGTGTTCCAGACACAACCTGAGGAGGAGGGTGTCTGTGCCCGGCTGAGGGCTGTCAACAGGAGACTGGTTACACAAAAGAACGTGATTGGGTGACTAGACATATTAAGAGTAAAGGGGGTGATGTTGGGGGAGTTAGAAGTAGGGAAAAGAAAAATAAAGGAATACACAACGTGGTGTCAAATTGAAACTGGAAATACTGGTGTGAACTCACGGGTTTTTAGGATATGTAGCTAGATAGAAACATTTGTACAGATACAGACATGTGAAGATGTACAAATGTCTGTATATACCTACACAGATATGTCCCCTCGCTTTGTCCACCAAGATGACAATGTAAGCAGTGACCTCCCTACAGCCATGGGCACGGCTGACACCCAGGTCTTGGTTTCTAAATGCCACACTTCTCCCAGACTCTCCACAGAAATGGCTTATCCCAGAGTTGGGGCAAGGAAATCACAGATAAGGATGAATCTTTGATTTGGCCAGAAAGTAAGCAAGTACTCAAAGAATGATGGAGATGATGCTCTAAGAACACAGGGATCCACTCCAAGAGAATCTCGATGGGAAAAAAATCAGAGACAATCTGATCATAAGGACATGATTATTTCAGTTTAGCCGCTTGGTCATGTCCAACTCTTTGTGACCCCACGGACTGTAGCACACCAGGCTTCCCTGTCCATCACCAACTCCCAGAGTTTACTCAAACTCATGTCCATTGAGTCGGTGATGCCATCCAACCGTCTCATTCTCTGTCGGCCCCTTCTCCTCCCACCTTCAATCTTTCCCAGCATCAGAGTCTTTTCCAATGAGTCAGCTCTTTGCATCAGGTGGTCAAAGGATTGGAGTTTCAGCTTCAGCACCAGTCCTTCCAATGAATATTCTGGACTGATCTCCTTTAGGGTTGACTGGTTGGATCTCCTTGCAGTCCAAGGGACTCTCAAGAGTCTTCACCAAATCCATAGTTCAAAAGCATCAATTCTTTGGCACTCAGCTTTCTCTATGGTCCAACTCTCACATCCATACATGACTACCGGAAAAACCACAGCTTTGAGTAGACATATCTTTGTTGGCAAAGTAAAGTCTCTGCTTTTTAATATGCTGTCTAGGTTGATCATAGCTTTTCTTCCACGGAGCAAGTGTCTTTTAATTTCATGGCTGCAGTCACCATCTGCAATGATTTTGGAACCCAAGAGAATAAAGTCTGTCATTGTTTCCATTGTTTCCCCATCTGTTTGCCATGAAGTGATGGGACTGGATGCCATGGTCTTAGTTTTTCTAATGTTGAGTTTCAAGCCAACTTTTTCACCCTCCTCTTTCACTTTCATTAAGAGGCTCTTTAGTTCCTCTTCCCTTTTTGCCATAATGATGGTGTCATCTACATATCTGAGGTTATTGAAGGACATGATGGTAATAGATAATTCAATCCATTGCACAAAATAGGAATTCATGAACTCACACTAGTATTGATTAATTGATATCAATATTGAGTTGATTAATTCATATCAATATTGGAAGATCAATTGATAAGGAAAAGATTGATTGATAAAGAAAAAGATATTTACAGAGTCTCAAGTCAAAGCTATGGTTTTTCCAGTAGTCATATATGGATGTGAGAGTTGAACTATAAAGAAAGTTAAGTTCCAAAGAGTTGATGCTTTTGAACTGTGGTGTTGGAAAAGACTCTTGAGAGTCCCTTGGACTGCAAGGAGATCCAACCAGTCCATCCTAAAGGAGATCAGTCCTGGATATTCATTGGAATGACTGATGCTAAAGCTGAAACTCCAATCCTTTGGCCACCTGATGTGAAGACTGACTCATTAGAAAATACCCTGATGCTGGGAAAGATTGAAGGTGGGAGGAGAAGGGGCCGACAGAGGATGAGATGGTTGATGGCATCACTGACTCAATGAATATGAGTTTGAGTAAACTCCGGGAGTTGGTGATGGACAGGGAGGCCTGGCGTGCTGCAGTCCATGGGGTTGCAAAGAGTCGGACATGACTGAGCGACTGAAATGAACTGAACTGAACTGAAAGTATTACCCCATGAATGCCTTGTTAGTTACAAAGAGGAGATTAAGCTTTACTGTGAAGAAGCCTGAAAGACTCACTTTAATCAAGTGATCAAAGTTAACATCACCATTAATGAAAGGAACTAAAGCTGTGAGTTCCCAGATGGAATGCAATGAGAACTCGACATCATTTCTGTTCCATTTCTGCCAAAGATGCAAAATTGAATATAATTACTAGAAAGACCCAATATATTTACCTATTTGCCCAACCCCCTCTGTACAGAACCAGTTTCCTAGCCAAACCAAGCCGCCGGCTTAGTCCCAGTCTGGTCTCACAGAATCCTTGTTTCTTCCAAGCAAAGATGGATTCTCTCTCCACTATCTCATCTTATTACTAACTTAGGGGAAAAAATCTTTTGACTGCATCATGCAGCCTGTGGGATCTTAGTTCCCTGACCAGGGACTGACCTGGGCACCCAGTGGTGAAAACACCGAGTCCTAACCCCTGGATCCCCAGGGGACTCCCAGCTTAGGAAATTTTTGTTTTAATTTTAGTTCTGCAAAATCTTTCTCTTAACAGACAGACAAATGTTCATTGTAGAAACTTTGCAAGATTTGGAAAACATCATCCACGATGAATTCCTGCATTTTAGTGTATAATAAAAACTTCCTTCTTTAATATTATTCTTGATAGGTGGAGATATGTTATGAATGGGACTGTAATGTCCACATTTCACATTATTAATATCTTATAATCTTTTTCCCCTAGTAATACTTCCTAAATTCACTAATACTAATAAATATTTTATGGTATAATTTTGATGACTGCCTACGTACTCTTCCCCATTTTAGCTGTATATGATTGTGCTTCATTAGTCGCTCAGGCGTGTCTGACTCCCTGTGACCCCATGGCCTGTAGCCCACCAGGCTCTTCTGTCCATGGGATTCTCCAGGCAAGAATACTGGATGAGTTGCTATGCCCTCCCCCAGGGAAATCTTCCCGATCCAGGGATCGAACCCAGGTCTCTCGCATTGCAGGTGGATTCTTTATCATCTGAGCCACCAGGGAGACTGTCATATCCTATTTTATCAAGTACTTAATAAAAATAATCACTGTAAAAGAGAGTCTATCTAGTCTACTGACACTAACATTTTTAACTGAGTCACTTTTCACTCATAAGCCAAAGCTTTATATTTGAGGATCATTTATTTAAGATTTTTGACACTAATCCATTCATCCATTCCTTTTTTTTGAAGTGTTCATAGAGCACCTACTACACATGAGCAAGTAATTTCTAACTTTAGAGAGTCACTTTATAATGGTTTTTAATAAATGTGTGAAATGCTTTCAAATCTGTCATAATCCCTTGACGTTAAGAAGCCAATCAAATAGGCAAAATAGCACCAATGATGAAAAACTAAATAGCAGCACAAAAGTTAAATAATCACCATGGCAATTATGAAAGCTATGTGAACAAAGAAAGATGATTCACTGCAAGTGTGATGCATAACCAAAATATTCTAAAACTTCCAGGTGGAGTCAGAACGAAAATTTCCAGAGAACAAAGCCAACGTCATCCACCAACATTTATAAAATCTTTCCCCCAACCCACAGAAGTTATCTCCTCTCCTCACTTTTCCTTTGCTGCTCCTCTCCACCGCCTTTTCCGTATGAAAATGCAGCGGTTCAGATGCCCCTGACGTCTACCACCTGCTGGGAAACACATATGTCTACCATGCGCTTTTCACTCTGCTGACCACACAACTGACTCCACCATCTTGGCCGAGTCAACAGTTTCCTGGCTATTTGCTCAGGTGGTGAACTGCTTGCACGTGTCCCCACTCTGATGGGTACTCAGGTGGGACCTCTGAATTTGGAGCCCACCTACGGGCCATGACCTCAGCATCCTCTTCACTCCGCTGGCCCAGACACAGATGCTGCCCCGCCCAGGGGGCTGAGCAGTCCTAGGTCCATGTGGCTGGCCACCAGGGCTGATGCTTAGTCCAAACCCACTGCTTCTCAACTTGAATCCACTCTGGGCATTCATAATCACAACTATAACTGGATCAACACCACGGCTAGGTTAATTTTGTACCAAAAATTTATAATAACATTGTGATTTGAGAAAGGGAATATCGTAAATAATTCTGAGAGTGATCGTCTCATGAAGGTAAAATTATATCAGTTTTAAAATAGCATCATTGCAATTCAGAACTAAGATTTGTGTTTTCTTTTGAAAATCAATTCTTATTATCTGTAATACATTAACATAATTGTATACAATTTTTAAGATGAATAATAAAAATGGGGGTTTTATTTTTATTTACTTCTGTGTTTTGATGCATATATGTGTGTGTTTCGTGAGCCTT
This sequence comes from Cervus canadensis, assembly GCF_019320065.1. NCBI lineage: Eukaryota > Metazoa > Chordata > Mammalia > Artiodactyla > Cervidae > Cervus > Cervus canadensis. Next base: position 3,392,193 of record NC_057398.1, read on the forward strand.
CTCCATGAAAGTAAAAGTTCCAGGATCAGCTGTATCATTAGAGATAGATGTGTGGACGTGGAGTGGGGGGAAGAGGAGAGGGTGGGATGAATTGGGAGATTGGGACTGACATACACACATTACCATGTGTAGCTCAGCTAAATTAGAATCCCCCTGCAGTACTCAGCTCGAATCCTGGGTCGGGAAGATCCCACAGAGAAGGGATAGGCTCCCCACTCCAGTATTCTTGGGCTTCCCTGGTGGCTCAGACAGTAGAGAATCCGCCTGAAATGTATGAGACCTGGGTTCGATCCCTAGGTTGGGAAGATCCCCTGGAGGAGGGCATGGCACCCCACTCCAGTATTCTTGCCTAGAGAATCCCATGGACAGAGGAGCCTGGTGGGCTACAGTCCACGGGGTCACAGAGAGTCAGACGTGACTGATCGACTAAGTGTAGCACGTGTGTAAACTAGAAGGCTAGTGGAAAGGTGCTGTGTAGCCCAGGGGCTCAACCCAGGCTCTGTGAGGACCATCCCCCTCTGGGGTGGGAGGGGTGCAGCTGGGAGAACAGCCAAGAGGAGACGACATGTGTATGCGTGTAGCTGATTCACGATGTACAGCAAAAACTAACAACATTGTAAAGCAGCTATACTCCTCTGAAGCTCCTAGATCATATTCCAAAACTGAATACTAAATAAAGGCAATAATACTGTGCTGGGTGAAATAAAAATCCTAAACAATATTTCAAAAGCAATGGCACTGTTATTCCAGATTTCTAAATAGTTGAAGTTGGTGGACATCATTCAATTATTAGATACAGTTGCTAGAGAAATTATGACTCAGTGTAGTTCAGCTCAGTTCAGTTGCTCAGTCATGTCCAACTCTTTGTGGCCCCATGGACTGCAGCACGCCAGGCCTCCCTGTCCATTACCAGCTCCTGGAGTGTACTCAAACTCATGTCCATTGAGTCAGTGATGCCATCCAACCATCTCATCCTCTGTCGTCCCCTTCTCCTCCCACCTTCAATCTTTCCCAGCATCAGGGTCTTTTCAAATGAGTCAGTTCTTTGCATCAGGTGGCCAAGGTATTGGAGTTTCAGCTTCAGCATCAGTCCTTCCAATGAATGTAGGCAAACGTTTAAATGACAGTTTGTTTACCATTTTTAAAACAATGTCGTTCCTCTATAAAGTAATGCCTTTCTCATACAGGAAGGAATCTTATTAACTAAGCAGATTTTTCTTTCTCACCCTGTAACCAAAAGTGGGATTCCGTGGTTCACAAAAGCCAGTAAAGAGGCCAGGTTGGTGGAAAGGGAAGTTGGCTTTATTTTGGATGCCAGCACCAGGTGGGGGAGGATGGACATCGGTCCAAAGGCCGACTCCCCTCACTGATAATCAGGGAGCAAGAGCTTTAAAGGACGAGGGCGGGGGCTACACGCAGAAACAGCACAGTCAGCTCTAACCGTCATCCTGAAATGGGTCATCAGCGTCTGAGCAGCGTCATCTTGCTTGTTTCAGGTACAGTTAATCTTCAGTTCCAGGGTCCATTTTTCTCTATTTCCTTGAGGCCATTTCTCAGAATTGTGGCTGCAGATGTCATGGCTGCAGTCTGCTCTTCAGGTAGTTAACCTCTCCAGCTGATGGGAGATCCGGTGTCTATAAGACAGCTCACAGGATGTGGCTCAGGGTATTATCTGCAGCCCCTGAGGAGGAACCGAAGGTCCTTGACTTTTCTTAATGACTAAACTATTATTATTTGGCCTCCTTTGACTGTTTTCCTTTGCTTCTGCGTGTTCTCACTTCTCTAATTAAACTTACTTTTTTGGCTAAAGTTTTTCCACAGACAGAAGACAGGCAGAGGACACGGCGGAAGGCCACAGGGCCCTGATCTGCCTCCACGCCACGCAATGGTGCGTTCAGCTTGGCCACGTTCTCCACGTGATACGGTGAGGGGGAATTTTCCTACAGAAAATGCTGTAGGAAAAAACAAAACAAAACAGGCTTTTGAGTATCCATTTCTTTATCTACTTAGCTGACATAATCTCTATTGTTCCCATTCAGCAGGACACATATGACGTTGAATCCTGACTAAATATGTCATCAGCTAGTAAGATAATAATAATGTGCCTCATTTCTAGAGTCTCTAGTGGTTTTTCCCCAGAGAATTTTGTTTTTGTGGTATTTGAAAACTCACCACAGACCATGCCCATGTTGGAAGAAGAGCTTCTGTTCCCTGGAGTGTAATTGTCGGCTTCGGTGGAGAGAACGTGGGAGAGAGTGGAAAAGCTGCTTCATCTCACTACACCGGGATGATAGATTTTCCCCAGAACAGTAGCAGAAAGAGAGCAAATGCAGACCCCAAGTCATTACAACAAACGTGAAATGTCCAGCTTTTTGTTGTTGTTCCGAAATTTTCAAGTATTAAATGATGCTTCAGATAAATGCGTCATGGATAAATATTGAAAGTTTATACACCAATTGTTATAAGATATATATATATAGCCACATCATCCAGCTTTTAGAATCTTAGTTCCCCTACCAGGGATTGAACCCGGGCCGTTGGCAGTGAAAGCACTGAATTTTAACCACTGGACCACCAGGGAATTCCCAATGAAATATTTTTAATAATTGGATATGACTTATTTTTAACTTCATTTGATTTTTCTTTGGTTAATTCAATTAATTTCATACCTATTCTCTTAATTCCGTTTACAATTTCTCTGAGCAATCAATCCTAAAATGTTTCAGGCTGTTACCTTTGAATGAAAAGTGTTAGAATCCAACATACAAAGCTTAGATTTCTTAGAAATGGTTGAGAGAGACAACAATATGATCGATTAACACCATTTTGACTGTATTTTATGTGGTTTGTTGTCAGTAGGAAGCTCCTTGGGGAAATTCAAAATGTCAAATCTTTTTCATCTGTTTCCAGAATAATTTATATGTGCCATAACATCCTCTAAAGGGAAGGCTCCTCTTCATTTTCTCTAACCTGTTTCTTTTCTAAGCCTTCCAACTCAAACCCACATCATATCTTCAACATTGATTTGGCTAAATTATTTCCACTGCCAGAGATAAGATCTCAATTCCAAATTATATTTCTCAAATATGGATGTAACTTCTAATCATTTGTTGGTCCAGTTAGGGGATACGATGAAACCAGTTGCATTTTCTCCTCTTCTAGACACCTGCGGGCACGCCATGACATCACAAACCCGTCCAAGGGTTCAGAGTCCTCCAGCGCTTCGCTGTTGTTGTTCAATCACTAAGTCGCGTCCTACTCTGGACTGCAGCACGCCAGGACTGCCCTGTCTCCCAGAGTTTGCTCAAATTCATGTCCGTTGAGTCAGTGATGTTTCCTAACCATCTCATCCTCAGCTGTCCCCATCACCTTTTGCCTTCAATCTTTCCAAGCATCAGAGTCTTCTCCTATGAGCTGGCTCGTCTCATCAGGTGGCCAAAGTACTGGAGCTTCAGCATCAGTCCTTCCAATGAACAGTCAAGGTTGATTTTCTTTATGACTGACTGGTTTGATCTCCTTGCAGCCCCAGGGGCTCTCAAGAGTCTTCACCTGCGTAGAGGAGCCGTAAGACAAACGCCTGAATATGGGACAGTAAAGTACACTGTGATACTGAGTTATGTGTTTGGGAGACCAAGAGCATTTTTGCCAGAAGTTTCTATAACACTAGTAAAGCCTTTGAAATAAAGATTGTTACCTGCTTATGGAAAAGACTTTTGCCATATGAGATAATGGTCTGCTTTGTCATTAAAAAAGGTATATCACATTGACTCAGATTTTTTGGTATATGAAAATCTTGTTTTATTTTAAAAAATTTTTTTAAACTTTTTCTTTTGTATTGGAATATAGCTGATTAACAGCATTGTCATAGTTTTCGGTGAACTGCAAAGGGACTCAGCCGTACATTCACACACATTCCTTCTCCTCCACACCCCACTCCCATCCAGGCTGCCCGGTGACAATGAGCAGAGATTCTGGTACTGTACAGTAGGACCTTGTTGGTTTTCTACTTTAAACATAGCCACGTGTACATGGCCATTCCAACTCCTGTCTGTCCCTTCCCCCAGCAACCATAGGCCTGTTTTCTAAGTCTGTGTGACATTGACTCAACTTCTTACAATAAATACAATGCGGTTATTTGTTCTATTAATAAATAGATTGATACTTCATAGTAAGAGCACAAATTTTGGACTAAGACGAATCTGGGTTTGCGTTCTTGTGCTGTCAGATATTCATTAAGTGATTTGGGACAACGTACTTAAACTCTCTAAATCTGTTTCCTTTTTAAATCAATAGTGGTAACTATTTCAGAGGATTACACTGAAGATCCAGTGAGATGTACTATGGAAAGTACTCAGCACATTTTTGAATAATAGTCACAAGACTTCAATAGTGGTCCAGTGGTTAGGACCCCATGCTTCAGATGCAGGGGTCACAGGCTCAATCCTTGGTCAGGAAACTAAGATCCCACATGCCATGTGGCATGGCCAAAAAATTTAAAAAATAATAATAATAGCTACATTAGGAGACTTATGCCAGTCCCTCAGAAAGACTTCTTTCACACAAAAATTCTTCTTGGAGTTCTTTGATTAGCACAGAGTTTAGCTTGAGTTTCTGCTATTGTTGTTCTTGAATGATCCTTATCCACTTTGATTTTCTGGCCAATATCTGAGAATTTCAATTAGCAGCTAAAACTAGCGAGTGCATTCCCAGAGTTACCTAAGATGTTTTATTTGTAAGCTCAATGTTTACCTAGAGCCTTTCAATTTTATGTGATTAAGCCTTTAGCACTTAATACTTTCTAAGCAGTACCTTTTAAAGGTGTGAGCAACAAAGCAAGAAATCACACAGTTGCTGTGGGTGAGCCCAGTCCTTACAATCAGCCACTACCACAGGTGTCTCTCATTGTATTAACCGGGCTGTTTCCGGTCCAGAGCGTTTCCTGGCTTCATCACTAAAGGGGCTGTTAAGGAACATCTGCCATGAAGCCCTCCCTAGAGATGCCATCAGAACAAAGTGCAAGACACTGGGGAGATGACCCTCGGCGTTCACAAATCTGAGATCTGAGGCTTCACCCCTCAAGAGACCTCTGAAATGAACCTGAGTCGGTTGACCTGGGGTGGATAAACCTGGAGTCTGTCATACAGAGTGAAGTAGGTAAGAAAGAGGAAAAACAAATACTGTATATTAACACATATATATGGAATCTGGAAAAATGGTGCAGATGAATCTATTTTCAGGGCAGGAACAGAGATGCAAACAGAGAGAACGGACCGGTGGACATAGTAGGGGAAGGAGCGGGTGGGATGAACAGAGAGCAGCACTGAGGCATGCACCTGCCATGTGTGAAATGCGCAGCTGGTGGGAGGCTGCCCTGCCGTAGGACCCAGGGCGCCCAGCCCAGGGCTCTGTGAGGCCCGGGAGGGTGGGGTGGGGGTGGGGTGGGGGCCGGAGGGAGGCTCGAGAGAGGGCTGATATATGGAATCTCAGAGCTGATACATGTTGATGTGTGGCAGAAATCAACACAACTTTGTAAAGCAATTATCCCTCAATCAAAAATAATTTTTTTAAAAAGAGAGAGAGGCCTCCACAGTTACTGCCATGAGGCAGCGTGTGTTTTTCCACGGCACAGATCCAACCTCTCCACGCTGTCTGGGAATGACGCCTGGGAATGGGGCATTTAGCAGCCTGAGCACCTCCTGGCAACTCCCAGCTTCACTGCTCTCTCTGCACCCTCATGGACACATTTATTCTCATTTGGGGTCCAAAAAGACGACTTAATGTTTTTGACTATTCTTGTAGCATGTATTCTATAATTGTAGAAATTATATCCCTAAATTAGGAGATTCAGGAAGGTCTGGGGTATATTCTTCACCAGTATCAAATGTCCACTCTATTTCATCTTCCAAAAGGTGAGGAACTTTTTATAAGGTTTTATAAGATTTTGAAACAAAGTCACTGTTTGAAAAACACCTCTGATTTCTGTATTGACCAATGTGAATGTTGTCACCTAGAACAGGTTTTTTTGGTTTTAATGTATTGATCTCAATATAGTTCTAATTCTATGATGCAGGATGTAAATTTAGCTATAAGTATAGCTAAGATAAGGTATTTCTCATTCATCTAAATAGAAATGTATCTCTCATGAATAAGACAGTCAAAATAGCTTAAGCTGGAACCACTCACACAAATCAATAAGACTGAATCTAATACTTTATCATGGGGTTTTGGGCTCCAAAATGACTGCAGATGGTGACTGCAGCCATTGAAATTAAAACATGCTTGCTCCTTGGAAGAAACGCTATAACCAACCTAGACTGCATATTAAAAAGCAGAGACATTACTTTGCTGACAAAGGTTCGTGTAGTAAAAGCTAGTAGTCATGTATGAATATGAGAGTCGGACCATAAAGAAAGCTGAGCGCCGAAGAATTGATGCTTTTGAACTGTGGTGTTGAAGAAGACTCTTGAGAGTCTGTTGGACTGCAAGGAGATCCAACCAGTCCATCCTAAAGGAAATTAGGCCTGAACATATGTGGAAGGACTGAAGCTGAAGCTCCAATCATTTGACCACCTGATGGGAAGAACTGACTCATTGGAAAAGACCCTGATGCTGGGAAAGATTGAGGGCAGGAGGAGGAGGGGATGACAGAGGATGAGATGGTTGGATGGCATCAGCGACTTGATGGATATGGGTTTGAGCAAACCCCGGGAGTTGGTGATGGACAGGGAGGCCTGGCATGTTGCAGTCCATGGGGTCACAAAGACTGAGTCACAGTCGGACACGACTGAGTGACTGAACTGAACTGAACTGAATATTTTATATTTTTCTAAACCTAATTTTCAAAATTGATTTGTCTAAATTTTACACTGTTTCCGTAGAATATTTTGATATATATATTTAATTTATTTTTACTTGGAGTGTAGTTGCTTTACAATGCTGTGTTGGTTCTCCTATGCAGCAACATGACTCAGCTACAAGTGTACATATATTCCCTCCCTCTTGAGCCTCCCTCCCACTGATATTATAGTTATAAGCCTGTGTTAGTTGGACTATAGGTTGATCTGCGTGTGACAAAGATGTTGGGTGGATTCTTTATCCCTCATTGGAGTCTGAGTGACTTTAGGTACGGTTCTGTCCCATGAAATCATGAGATGCTCAGTTACTTTCCTCTCGTGATGTTCTGCTGTCCCTGGGGTATTGGCTCCATTCACATGGTCCAAGATGGCCCACGACCAGGTCCACATCCCTGCCAGCAGGAGGGGTGAAGAAGAACACCACACCTGCTCTTACACATCAGGTCAGTCTGCATCTCTTTGACCAGAGCTTAGCCACATTGTCACTGGACTCATATGGGAAACTGGAAGTGTAATCTTTCTGTTACTGGGGACAACCAGTGTCTGCCACCAAGCATTCCTGCCATTTTCAATGCCAACAGATAAATGGCATGCAAAATCAACAAATTTCCAAATATCTTAGTTGGTTAATTATTTACTTTTTCTTTATTTAAAACATAACAGGGATGGAATGCATGGAGACAACAAGTGGTTAGATTAAATGTTGATTTCAGAATTCAGAAATTGTTGCTCCCTTTCTCTCAACAGCTTTGGGTTAACTTCTTAGTGTCCTGTGTGACTCTCAGCTTTCCCATCCATAAGAGTGTCTGTTCCTTCATTGGTTACCATTTCTTTATAACAGTGAAAAATTTGAGAAAGAGTTCTTGGGAATATGATAAGGAAGGAATTAGACATATTCAACATGGAAACAAAAGAAATGATGGAATGTGCACTGGAAAGACATATTGAAGGTGGAACAATCTGACACTCTGTCCACACTCAGTCCTGAGGAAATGACCGAACCCTGAGGATCTGCATCACCCAGGTTGAAGTCTCATCTCAACACCGGAGTCATAAAAGCAGAGAAGGCAGGCATGCCCAGGTGGCATTTACTTATCTCCACTCTACCGGAGATAGCTCTTCCCACATCCACTCTTATATGTGCCCTGATATATTTCTGGATTTGAGGAGATAAAAACACATATAATGAATACTTACGAGCAAAGTATTAAAAAGGAAAAATGAATACAGTGGAAATTATGGATTTACGTTTTAAAGGCAAGAGGAAAGAAAGAACAATGAGTTAGATAAGGGGAATAAATGTGGGTGACAGCTACACAATTCTCTGGCAAGATATAGGAGAGAATACTATCACCCTGCGTATTTAAATTCTAGGCAGAGTACATCATGCGAAATGCTGGGCTGGATGAAGAACAAGCTGGAATCAAGATCAGGAGAGAAACTTCAGTGCTAACAAAACAGTCTCAATATGTAAACAACAGAGGACTTTTCACCAATTCTGGAACAAACTTCAAGTGCTGGTATTTTTGGCAATTAATCAATCATCATATGTGTTATGCTTGTGTTCAATAAAGAGGTTAACAATCCTGTGTTTAATAAAAATAATGGCAGCCATGACCAGAAGGCAAGAAAAAACCTTCACACACACATACACTCTCTCACACACACACGCACTCACATACAAATTTTAAATAGGAGGCAGCAACATCAAAGTATTTTTAATAATGATTATCTTTCAGGGTCTTGTGCTGAGACCAGTTTCTTTTTATCAAAAGTCAAATTTTATTTCTATGCACTTTTACTCTGGAGTGGGAGAGGAAAAATTAAGGGCGTGGGGAAGGGCGGGTCTCCCTACAGCATTCCAGTCACATAAACTACCAGGTCTGATGAGATGCGCCTTACTTACTAGGTGGGAAAAGGTATGATAAGAGGTCTATTTGACATGTTTTTAATTATGGTTTTTCTTTTTCTTTTGTTTAATTTTTTCCCCTGAAGCCTATCCAAATGATCCTAAGAAGGAATTTAATGGCCATTTAACTTGTTTCTTTTCAAAACATATGTTGCTTCTCGAATGGTACAATGATATATACCTTATCATTCATTATGGCTCTGGGCTGTTTTTGTTTTTTTTAGTTTAAAATAGTAGCCACAAAAAATAAAATAAAAAGAATAGAATGAAACAGCGCAGAATAAGATAATAGAATAAAATGAAATGAGATGAAATAAATAGTAGCCTTGTTTCACATTAGGTCATGTCATTGCTCTGACACAGGGAAGTATTCACTGAATGTCCATAAATCAAGAAGCCTAAGTCTCCAACCACCCTTTACTCGTTTTATTTAAAAAAAAAAAAAAATGCCTATTGAGAATATTCTATGCAAAAAGCACCACTAACACGTCCCTCAAATGGGTCCGACCCCATTTCCACCGGGTCAATACCATCCACCGGCCCTCGGGGTGAACGGACTTCCGGCGTGCCCCCACCCTCCCTCGCCCACTTCCGGTCGCCTACTTCCGGTCGGCGCCGTCAGCTGGGCACAGCCTGCAGCGTGCGGTCTGAGCCTGCTGACTCGTCACTGTCCGTGGCTGAGGCTCTGACCAGGTGTCTGCCACAGTCTCCTCCCTCCCTACAACCTATTTTGTTACATTATTTTTTATTGAAGGATAATTGCTTTACAGAATTCCCTACCACCCATTATCCTCTCAGTGACCTTGGTTGTTGCTGTTACCTTTTTAAAACTTCTTACTGGGGTATCGCTGACTACCAACGCTGTGATAGTTGAGGTGAACAGCAGAGGGGCGCAGGGTCCATACACATGCGTCTCCTCTAGCTCCCGTCCCACCCAGGCCGCCACAGAAGATAGTGCAGTCCCCTCTGCTGGACTGACTGACTGTAAGCGTCAGTGGTATCATAGCCCACCCCTGCTCACATCTCTGTAGCTGCTGCCCACTGCCGCTGGAACAAAACCTTAATTCCTCACTCTGCCTGCCAGATCCTACAAGGGCTGAACGGTTCCTCCCTTCCTCCCTCTTCTCTCCCTCACTTACCCCATTCAATTCACTCCAGGTGCCTGGACTCTCTGTAGAATTCTCACACCACCAAGCTTGTTTTTTTCATCGGGCGTTTGAATCTGTTCCTTCTACCTTTAATCCAAGCTTGCAGCCTTCTTGGCCCATTTTCTTTCTTTGGGTCTCAGCAATAAGGTCACCCCCATCAGGAAGTCTTCCTTGACTACCTCAACCAAAGCAGAAGGGCCAAGCATTGAAACTCACTCTTACATATAAGTTGTCCACGCAGTGATACAAACTGTTGGGATTCCATCAGAACACTAACTGATTTTTAAGTGTGTGGATTTTCATGCTAAAGAGACTAGGAGATTGCGGTTAGAAGTTGTGATGCACAATGTTGAGGAAAGATCAAATTCTGGAGTAAAACTGGGATTAAATCCTAGCTCTTTCACTTACTGACTTTAAACTTTGAGGAAATTACTTAACACATCCTGAAACTCAGTTTCCTCATCAATAAAATTTGTATACAATGTCAGAAGCATGGATTTGTTGTAAAATTGCATAAACTTATGTATGCAGAATAGAATATTACTTAGGCTAGTTTTTTTTTTAATTTTCAGGTTTCTAAAAAAATTCTCTTATGTTGGGCTTTCTCTGAACATTGCATATGTATGTTGCCCGTTACTTCTCTGAAAGTGAAAGTCATTCAGTTGTGTCTGAGCCTTTACAACCCCACGGACTGCAGCACGCCAGGCCTCCCTGTCCATCACCAACTCGTGGAGTTTACTCAAACTCATGTCCGTTGAGTCAGTGATGCCATCCAACCATTCATCCTCTGTCATCCCCTTCTCCTGCCCTCAATCTTTCCTAGCATCAGGGTCTTTTCCAGTGAGTCAGTTCTTTGCATCAGGTGGCCAAAGTATTGGGGTTTCATAGTCCATGAAATTCTCTAGGCCAGAACGCTGGAGTGGGTAACCTTTCCCTTCTCCAGGGGATCTTCCCAACCCAGGGATCGAGCCCAGGTCTCCCGCATTGGTGGATTCTTTATCAGCCGAGCCACCAGAGAAGCCCTTGCTTCTCTGAAGTAAAATGTAACTCCTCTCCTCACACAGTAAGTTAGGACAACAGAGATTCCCCATTATTAACATTTGTCAGTCACCACACCCAATGAAACTTTTAGACTGAGATAAGCTCAACATGAGAAAGAAAGAAAAAGGAGCAGAATTAACTTCTTGGGTGTCCAGCATTTTAAATACTTGAAAGTCAATTGAAATTGTTGTGCCCAATGTCCGAATCCCCAAGCGGGAAGAGAGAAGGCTTCCAAGACAATGCAACTCGCAAAAAGGGAAGTTTATTGCTGACTCGAGTCAGGGCTCCTGCCGCATCCAACGCAGTGGTGCGGGTCAGAGAGCCCCGAGCCCAAGCTGTTACACAAATTTATAGGGTGAGCACACGCCGTTGGTAGTTGGTTTAAGTGGATTGGTTACAAGTTTGCAAAGCAATTTCATTGGTCAAAACTTTCGCGCGCACGGGACTTACCCAGGGGTTTCCGCCCCATTCCTAATTTCCTAATTGGCAAACAGTGGTCAGTGTTAAGCGAAAGCTGATTGGTTGTATCCAGGTGGCCTGATAATCTTACCACCCAGAAGTAGGAACGCCTGCTCCTAATCTAAGCTGCCTGCCATGGCGTTACTTCTGCTTGCCTCACAGAAATATTCAAATCATACAAGAATTCATCCATTTATTCATTCAACGAACACCAGGGGGTCACCAGTGCTGCAGACCCTGAAGGTAGCAAAGGGCAGGACAGAGTCCTCTGACCTGTGGGTCATGGACTGTGCAGCACCTACCTTAGAATCAGATAACACTTTATCTATTGCTTTGTAGGCTTTATTCTAGATGAGAAACTTGGGGTCCAGGGACTGAGGCTCTATTTCCAGCTTAGCTCATCCTTCACTGTGTGGTTTTGGAGCAAGACAGCTTCTCCCAAACTTTCCAAGGTGTATGTGCTCTACCCAAGGTCCCAGGAGCTCCAAAACTCTATGATTCCATGGTTAAACACTACCCTCAGTATAAAAAATCTGAGGTTAGAAAGCCTGCCATTGGGACTTCCCTGGCAGTCCAGGGGTTAAGATTTGGGGCTTCCAGTGTGGGGAGTGTGGGTTCAATCCCTGGTTGGGAAACTAATAACCCACAATCTATACTGCCAAAATAATTTTTTAAAAATGCAACACTTGATTTGAACTGGATAATTTTACAATAAAGGATTAAAAAAAAAAAAGACAGCTCACATTTAAGAATCATGTCACTCCTCAACATGACTTTACGGGTCTACTACATCAGGTGTGTTTTCTTTTTCCAACATTAACACTCTGAACCAAGTTGAAGAGAAGATGAATCCCCATTGAAACACAATTAAAACACAGTCACCTCAGTGTTTTTCTTCTGTTATAAATGACGGTCTAAGATTTTATCGACTGAATTTCTTACTCTCCTTTAAATTGTCTAAATGCCAATGTTCATGTTTGTCTGCATCTGGGAAGAGGGCATCGCAGTGCCAAGAACTTTCTCTTTTATTCTCCAAAGAATAACCAAGAAGCTTTCCTGTGAGGTGGCTTGTCTGGGTTCAAACACCACCTTCATCTACATAAAAGACTATTTCCCCCAAACACGCACCTGTTACCACCATTATGATTATCTACAGCTCGGATGTGTTAGCCATCCCAGAGATCATCATCTAGAGGATGCTGGGGCTCATTCTCTTCTGCCTAAAGACAACTTTTTTCTTTTTTTTTTTGTTAAAAAATATCGACACGGTATCCAGGTTACATCTTGAAAATCACTTCACAACTGAGAGTAACGAATGGCAGATGGAACGTTGTTGTTTCTTGTCCGTCCCCAGCTTCCTTTGTCCCTCGCCTTGTGGACGGACTGCCCCCTCCATGCAGATGGCGAGGCTGTGCTGAGTGAAGGCAGACACGCACCTCTGGCAGCCTCTCTCCAGTTCAATTACAGAGCTTTAGTGGGGCTAATTAGCATTCCTCGGAGCGGGAGCTCTTTGAGTGACAGGTAACCATGGAGAGTCACACTCCTGTAGGTGATCAGCGAGAGCCAAGCTTTTCTTTTTAATTAAAAATTAGAAAAGCCTTAAAGAAAAAGCATAGCATTTCCTGATGTGTGCCGTGAGCCCAAGCTTCGCTATGCTGGAAAGGATAACAGTAGTGTCAGAAGAAAAACTGATGCCATTTCAAAAGGAACAGAGGAAAATACCAGGATAGTCAGAGACAGGAGAGATATTTATTGTCTGCCCAAGAACAGATACCCAAAGCGAAACGCAAAAAAGCCAAAAGATCACCTGAGATTTCCTGAGAGTCCATTTAGATAATAACGCTTTCTCCTTCAAAATCTGTGAAATAACACTGTTCATTAACAATAGGGCCTTTTAAAAAAATCATTTAGAAAATATTAGAGTTAGGACTTTGGAATAACATGAAGTTAGCACTAAATAATACCTATTTGTTGATTGCTGATGACAAGATACAATAAAATAAAATAAGGTATTAACAACCTGTTTCAATTCTAAGAAATATTGGAAAAAATCCTCCAAGTACACAACTAATTGGATCTGATCTTGAGAACCAATGTCAGCAAGCACTGGTATATCTTTCCAACAGAGTGAGTGTTCTAAGTAGGGCAGAATGGGGAATTCAATATTGTCACCTTAGTTTGGGAGCCTGGATTCAGAGCAAGACGGGAACAGAAGCTTTACAGTCTTTTAAGGGCATATTAGGATACATTTTCTATTCAAAAATAGGCAAGTAAATAATTTGGATAATCAAATTCGATTTTAACTTGCCCCCAGACTGAAACGACTCTGTTTTCTTTTGGTTCTTCTCATCTTATAAAATATTTAATTTTAATATGCCTCTCCCTTTCCTGTTTTTACCCCAAAACAGGATTATTGTAAAAACACTCCATGCTGTTATTTCTGGCTAGCATAAAGCCAGGAAGTTCTCAGAGTCTTATGGGAGCTCCTAATCTCATGAGCTGGCCAGTCTCCTTTCAACCATGGGAGCAGAGCAGGATATAAACCAAGCCACAGTGAATTCTTTAACTATTACTTCAGAATGATTTCTACTATGAGAAGAATTCACTGAAAAGACAGAGTGATAAAATCAGTTGTATTATTCTGTAGTCACTCTTTCCTTTGGCCCAACTTCCAAATATTAGGAATTTTCCTCTAAGATTTAAGTTGAGTGAAGAAACACATTTTAATTCCAAAAGACTATCCCCCTTAATATGCAAGCACCAGTCATCACCCATAAAACCACTTTTAATTCTGTATTTATTTGAACATTCTTTCTTAATAACTCCTCAACTCCAAAATTTTCCACAAGAATTTTCCAGAAAACAGATTCCTTTCTCAAGTTTCATAAATCTGGCTTCAGTAAATTTAACTTGCTAATTAATATTGACTTTAGTTTAACTACAGAAAAGGTTATGTCCTAAGAATCTCAAACTTCATTTTATTTTTTTTAATTAATTTTTTTTAATTGAAGGATAATTGTTTTATTGTTTTCTGTCAAGCCTCAACTTGAATCAGCCATTTTTCTCTGAAATGTTTCTATACCTAATAGAAATTTGCTGCAAGAGTAAGAATGTTTCTCGTTTAATAGCAAGAAGAGTTCTATTCTAAAATGTTGCATTTTTGAAGTCTATGATATTTAAGGCATAATGGAGGGAACTAACTGTTGTTCCATAGTCACCTCCTTTTACATGTATTCTTCCCAAGCATAATATGTATCAAATTTCTAATACCAATACCAAATCTGTAGAAATGCTGAATTGCACAGAAAAATATTTCACATTTTAAAATAGGCACACTAAGAATCAATGCTCCATAAAAATTGTACAGATTTGAAATATTGACTGAGTTCATGGAAATTATGAACTATTTTCTTTTTAAAATCAGAAAAGTATGATAACACATTTACAGGTGACTTGGAAAATACAGAATAAGGTTACATATAGCTCCACCAAATGTTAAAATTATTTTTTAAGTAGATAAATTAAGATTTTTAGTTGGATTTTCACTATCAAACTCTCAAAAATTAAAAGACTGAATAGACAGAAAAGTAGAAGGATATAGTAGGCCTGAAAAGCGCTGTGAACCAATTTAACATAATTAAGATTTTAGAATTTTCATACAACAGTAGGATAAATATTCTATTCAAGTTCCTGTAGACTATAAATCAGGAGATACTGGGACGTACCCAGGGACATTAAACAAGGTGCAAAAATCTCATGCTTAAAGGTGTTAAATACGAACTATTTTAAAAACAAACAGATTAAATGATTGGATATTTTACATGACTTTCATCCATTTTCCATCATGAATATTCACAGGCAGATCCTTTTTAGCGCGCGTCTACCTTTTTCTGCAGAAAGTGAAAGAGAAGAGAAATTCTGCAAGCAGGGACCACTTTATGTAACAGATTTAAGGTTGTGAAAAGGAGACAGAACAGGTCCAGTGCTCTGAGCAGTTGGCAGAGCTGACCTCTAATTGCCTTCAACCCTCCACTTCATGACTGCGCCCCCCTATGTGAGAGAGAGAAGAAATCAGCTGGAAACAATGGTGATGAACACTTTTAGGATAACTTGATAGTTCCCAGAGGCGTGCTGGTGTCCCATCACAGGCGTTCTGGTTTGGTTTTCCTGCTGCACGTGGCCTTTCAGATTTCCCACAGTGAGTCCATAGAGGGCAGAAGCCTAAGAGCTCCATCTGGGGGAGTTTGCTCTTCTCACTTGACAGAGAGAAGCGGGCAGAGAGGGGAACTGACCGTGCGCTCATAGGCTTCAGGCTGGAACTGGGACTGAAGCTGCAGGCACAGCATCCTGTCACCCACAACACCCCCCCAGGCTGACTGCATGCGTTGGCCTTTCTCCCTGGACTCCACGCACGCTTGTCACGAGCTGACTCAGAGGGCTGACTCATGAGCCACCAAACAGCATGAAAGGCCGGTGCCTTGCAGGCTCCGTCACCCACACCCCCTCACCGGTCCCCAGGCCCGGCCTCTGCCCAAACGTGTGGGATTCTTAACCTGAGCTGTTACGGCGAGAGGGTGTTTCACCTTCGTGCCGATCACAGCATCTCATGTTACTCTGATACATACTCTACATCGGACACCATTTCACAGTAGAACACTGGTCTTTTGGGGGTGGGGAGCAGGGGAGCAATCCTGGACCCTCTAAGATGCTACTATTTTAGACGCTTCAGTGTCACTGAAAAAGAAAAAAAAAAATTCACTAGTCAAACTAAAATAGGCAAGCTGGCCCTTAAGAAAGGTAGATTTTTTTTTTTATTACAAGCCAATATAAAAATCCTGTATATGAAAAATAATATCTTGAAATGCATGTTTTATTTCTTTTTGTCCTACTATGTTAGGAGAATTATTTGCTAGATTTTTTTTTTCTCCATTCGTTCAGGAAAATTTGGTCAGAAAACCCACCACATCAAAATCAAAATCCTACCATTTTGGACTTCCCTGGTGGTAACAGTGGTTAAGAATCCAGCTGCCAAGGCAGGGGCCACGGGTTCGATCCCTGGTCCGGGAGGATTCCACATACCATGGAGCACCTAAGCCCATGTGCCACAACTCCCAAAGCTGCACGCTCTAGAGCCTGTGCTTCTCAACAAGAGGAGCCCCTGCGATGAGAAGCCCGCACCCCGCAACACAGAGGAGCCCCTGCTCGCCAGAACTAAAGTGGCTCCTCTGCAGCAAGAAAGACCCAGTGCAGCCAATAAATAAACACGTAAAATTTCAAAAGAAATCCTGCCATTTCCATTCCATGTAGAAAACAATACATTGTCATTTAACGTGCTTTTCTACTAAAATTCTCTTCTGCTCCATTTTTCTTGGCTATCATTTCTCCCGTACATCTGTTAAGATTGGATATCTCTCTTGTCTAGTGGTAGGGGCTCTGTGCCAAAAGCTACCTAATCTGAACATCTGAATCAATGCACAGAGATTGACACAGAGGTTCAGGGCTCAATCACCATCAAATAAATTTACCGTTTGGTTCCACTCTGGAAAAAAGAGGAGATGTGTGTGCATGTATAACTGATTCACTTTGCTACACATCTGAAACTAACACAGCATTGTAAATCAACTACATTCCAAGAAAAAGTTAATTTCAAAACTTAGTTATGAATCATATTACAATGTAAATTTGTCTCTGTGCTCAATAGCAATTAGAATAAGTTGAATTTGCTTGCTCTAAAAGACCTACAAAAAGATCCCACCAATGTTTGACTATAGTACACTACCTGAAAGCCTAAAGCGGTCAAACTCTAAAGAATATCACAGACTTCCTCACATAAAAAAGAAAAGAAGAAAAGAAACAGAGAAGGAAATGGAGGAAGGGAAAGAAAAGAGAGAAAGGAAAAAAGATTCAAATGTCAAAACAACTGCTTCGCGTTTCAATATTTCTGATAGAATTAATATTCAGGATGATCAGATGTCATTGATTCAGGCCAGAGTTGTAAAATCAGAAGAGAAAGATGAGTTCACTGAGAAAGGAGCTTAGACTCAAAAGATGGAGAGAAGGCAGAGAAAGCAGAGGGGAGAGATGGTGTGTTCTGGGAAACTGCCAATCAAGGGACCAGTGTGGTCACTCACAGATGACATAGCGCTGTGATCATTGGTCTCCAAGACTGGTGCGGAAACACCTCTTTCCAAAAATCAGCTCAAAGTGAAATCAACTGTTTAAAAAGTAAAATGGCAAATGCTGGACTCTCTTTCAGATTGCAATCCTCAGAATTTACAGTATTGTTCTGTAAGATGAAAACAGCTAAATAGATTGGATCATGTTTTTCTTCTGATAAAGTTTTCCAAGGATTCAGAGAATATGGTTATGATTATACAGAACTGCTGAAACCGCAAGTGCCTCAATTACTGCACATGGTTAAACCCAGCCCAGACTTTTAACATATGCAATGCCTTTTACCAGAAGTTGAATAACGTCAGCGTCTAGGAAACTACTGAGTTCAGCTTCCTAAGCTCTCTGCTGCTGAAAGACTCACTAAATCTGTCTGTTAAATTCACACGTGCCCTGGGTGCCAGCCGCCACCTCGCACATCCCAGAATGGATTTTCCACTGGACGTTACTGCCAAAGAGTCTTCTCTCCTGGCACTAGGAGAGAGAGTGAAATACACCTATAGGCTCAAAAAATAAAATATAGGATGAACTTCAGTCATCTAAGATGATGTGGGCAACGTGTCATGAAATTTGAGATGGGTAGACATTGGAGTAGGTTGAATTTTATGAATTCATCCAGAAACAATCACGCCAGATTCATCAAGATTTTGAAAGGTCGGGGAACAGCTCCTGAAAGCCATTAAGTCAATTGTAGACTTTTTCCACCACATCTGGCCAAATTCTCACCCAAGTAAACTTTTAAAGGTCTACGATTTGAAAAGTGGTTTATGAAGTTCCACAGTTTTGTTCTGACCGCGACTCAGTGGTAACTTGAAATCGCCTTATTAATTGATAGATGTCACAGGTCACGTGTCCTTCTGAAAAGTGTAAAATGGTTAAGTTGATGAGCTCCCAGAAAAAAAATCTGTCTACGGATAGCATTTGCCTATCCACTCTCTTGATGATATAGTACCCACCCTCTTCCTTTCTGTCAACTAGAGCACTAAGTACAAAATGCTATGCTAGGTCCTCCTAGAAGACATTAATAAAATATATTAGTAGGCAAGCCCTGTTGTCTGGGATCCTAAAATTTAGTAATGAGACTCACATACGTGCCTGCATACATTTATTATGTATTATGGGCATATATGAATATATATGTATATATGTAATAATCAAAATTCCAGAGAGAAGTGAGAAGTGCTATGAGAAAGACAGGAAAAAGGAAGCTTTTAAAATCCTGACTGACTAGGAGTTCCCAGGCTGTCCAGTGGTTGGGACTCCATGCTCTCATGCTGATGCCTCAGGTTTGATCCCCAGTCGGGGACCCAAGATCCCATAAGCCTCGAGGCTTAAAAAATATAAAATAAAAATAAAACCATGATGGAGAAAGACACTTTCCTTGGGAGCAAGACAGAGAAGCAGTTGGCATGAGCAAAACCTTTATGGAGACGGTGGCATTTGAGCTGTCATTAGAAGGGGCTCTGGCTCTGACAGCTGAGAGGGGGAGGAGGGGATTCTAGGCGGAGGACAGACACAGCATGACAGACAAACAGCACCGCGGGGACACAGCGGCTCCGAGTCCTGCCTGCTGGGGAGACACAGTGGAGGCGAGAAGTATTTATTCCCTTTCAGCTAAAGGATTAGACTTCATTCTGTCCAAAGACGGAGGCACCAGTGAAGCCTTTTAGAAAGGAGTAATGCATACCATCAGGTGATTCAGAGATGGATCGTCAACACAGCCCCTTTGTTATTAACCTTTGTTAAGGAAAAAAACAAAAACAAAAACGGATCACAGCGTAGCAGACAAAGCCCTGAGTCCCTCCCGCCACAGCTCCAGCTTCAGTGGGTCCCAGGCCTCCCCTTCCACCACCCAGCGCTGTGGCTGGGACTTCAGAGGCTCTCAGGGCGTCTCAGGCCACTCTGTGATTCAGCTCCTTGTCTCCATGATGCCCCTTCTCCCTGACAGCCAGCCCCGGCCTCCCCTTCTCCTGCATCTCCTTGCCCGGTGGACCCACGAGCCTACTCCAGTCTTCCTCCAGTTTATTCCTCAAGCACCTGGAACCAAACCCTCTCCCTCTTTTATTTGGCCACTTGGATGGCATCTTGACTGTAACCCACAATAGCACTAAAAGTAGGACTCTACTCAAAATATCTTCATTCAACAAATGTATTCTGGAGAGATGGGGGGAGGGACAGTTAACGCGTTTGGGGTGGACCTGTACACACTAACTCATTGTTTGTGTGATTTTATATCTCCGTGTGGCTGTGCGGGGCTTTCCTGGCCACGGGCGGGCTCTCTCTGGTTGCGGCAAGCAGGGCCTGCTCTCCGGCTGAGGTGCATGTTGCGGTGACGCCTCTCTTTGCGGAGCGCGGCTCCAGGGGACACGGCCAGCAGCTGCGGCTCCTGGGCTCTAGAACGCAGGCTGATGGGCCCGACGCGTAGAGCTCAGTGGCTCCACGGCAGGCGGGACCCTCCCCGATCGGGGATCGATTCTGCATCTCTGGCCCAGCACACTGTTAGATTTAAAATGGATCACCAACGGGGACCTAGCGTACAGCACAGGGGACTCGGCTCAGAGTTAGATGGCAGCCCGGATGGGAGGGGTGCTCGGGGGAGGATGGCTACATGTATATGCATGTGGCTCAGACCTTTCGCTGTTCACCTAAAACTATGCCAACACTGTTAGTCAGCTCGACCCCAATACAAAACAAAAAGTTTTTTCAAAAACTGAAAAAAAAAAAACAAACCAAATGTATTCTGGTTATCTCCAATGTCCCAGTTCAATAGTAAGCACTGGGATTCTTTTTAAAATCCTAGATTTGAGTGTTCAATGTGTTCATATAAACTAAAAGGCTTTGCAAGCAGACAAGACTAAATCTCTTTGTGAAACATTTAGGCATGCCTTCGAAAAAATAATAATGATTGTTTTTATCTCATGGAAGTATTCAGCTATACCTAGGATGTTTGTCACATAAATTCTCATTCAATATAAAGTTTGTGAAATCAGTCATTATGCGTTGAAAATGTACTGTTCATGCTGAATAATTGTTCTTTTGCATGAAGGAAGGGATCTGGCTCATGGAAAAACTTTTCACTTTAGTTTGTTATTTCTAAGTGTCTTCATAATCCTCAAGTTCATACAAACAGCGAATGACAAACCGAGCTAAGAAAATCTTCTAGTCGTTTCAGAGAAGACACGAGATCCAGCTTAAATGATTCAAAACTATTACTGGCCTCAAAAACAAACCTGTCTTTAGTGGTCATTAAAATAAACACTCTCTTATGCTCAAAAGAACTGAAAGACATCAAAGCAGCCTAATGAACATCAGAGTGAATATCAGTTTAAGAAAACCAGGCAGCAGCTCAAAAAATGTATATAGAGGTCACTGTCTCTCGTTCCAGTTCCCCTTTATATCAGGTATTTGTGAAGAAACACTGTCTACACAAAATTCTCAAGGATTGGGAGTTGGGGGGGCGGGGAGGAAATGTCATTGCTTAGGTGCTCAGAGTTTCTCAAAAAGCATCCTGTTTCTGACCCAGTCTAATTCTGTTCTGCAACAAAACCCAATGAATTTGAAGTCTGTCCTTTTTTTTTTCACCTCTGGTCTTCCTACTTGATTGGAAACTGAACTTTTGGTAACAAAACTGATGACCATCTGAATGCAGTACTTGTACTAAGCAATTGGGCAGCTTCCACAACTATTCAAAGCTCAAGAAAGCGTGACCCTATCAAGCATGTGTAAGGTACAGGGCTATAAATCTGTGACAGCTCTGCCGTTGACTGTAAATGAGCTCCCTGATACACAGCGTGGCTCTCTGCCGGCCCTAACCTCATCTCTTTAGTCACTGCAGAGAGACTGGCCATCAGCAAACTCCTGTCTTCCATGTTGGTTCATGTGACTCTTTACCCTTTGGCTCCAGAGAAGAATCCGTAACCCAGGCCTAGTTGAAAAGAGCATTCTGTCCTGGCTACACTGGTTGGTTCATGGATAAGCATGTGACTCAGAGCCTATGAATCAAAATCAATCCTAAGATTTCTGTTAATTATTTGTAAACTTAATAAAACTTCCTAACCAGATTGCCAGCCTTAAGATGACCCAACAGTCCCACTAGTGGGCACAGACCCTGAGAAAATCATCACTAAAAAAGACCCACGCACCCCAGTGTTCATCAAAGCACTATTTACAGGAGCTAGGACATGGAAGCAACCTAAATCTCCATCGACAGATGAATGGATAAAAAAGCCATGGTGCGTGTATATAATGGAAAATTACTCAATCGTAAAAAGGAGTGCTTTTGAGTCAGTTCCAATGAAGTAGATGAAACAAAAGGCTATTATACAGAGTGAAGTAAGTCAGAAAGAGAAAAACAAATGTCATATATTAATGCATATATATGGTATCTAGAAAAATGGTACTGGTGAGCTTATTTGCAGGGCAGCAGTGGAGATGCAGACGTAGGGAACAGCCTCGTGGACACGGTGGGGGAAGGCGAGAAGGGGACAATGGGGAGAGCAGCATGGAAACACACACACTGCCGCGTGTAAGACGACCGCCAGTGGGAACTGCTGTGCTGCACACGGAGCTCAAACCAGGGCTCCGTGACCACCTAGCGGGGCGCGGCGGGGTGCGGGGTGGGGGCGAGGTCTGAGAGGGAGGAGACAGACGGATGCCTGTCGCCGATTCACGGTGATGTGTGCCAGAAACCAACACAACTTTATACAGCAATTATCCTCCAATTAAAAACAAATTTATAAAAAAAGATGACATAAGCCTAGAACTTTGAAACTTCTTGCTGCCACACACAGAAGGATCCATGAATGAAGCCAAAGAACATTTCTTTTCCTGAAACAGGTATTTATTTTCACTCAAAATTACTTATTATTTAAATCACAGAATAGAGTACTATTGGATATTAATTTTTTTCATAATTAGGTTTCTTCACATAATAAATATTTGGCTTAAACACTTCCACCATTTAATTTTTTTATGGTGCTCCAACATAATTTTCTTAGAGTACTGAAAAAGAACCAACATTTGAAAAATAGTCCAGTGAAACCAACAGTCACTGAATAAACACAGCAAGACCATCTATGTTATATATTAAGTTGAAAGTTAAAAGAAATATAACTTGGAAAAAATATCTACTCTATTTTGCCCCATTGATGTTATAATGAAATTCCTGGAATGGGGACTAGCATAACTCTTGACCATTTCAAATGACAATATCCAGGCAACCAGACCTGGGTAATGCCAAAGAGAAGATTAATAAGGGAGCAAGGGCAAGACTAGAGAGATGGAAGATGAAAAGAAAAGAGAAAGAGATGGTTATGTTGTTTGAGCTACTGAATCAAACCACACCTGAATCTATCCTTGTACTTTGCAATTACAGGATGTGATAAATTACTATTTCTGCTAACAAATACCTGAATTGGTTTACTATTACTTGCAACTGAAACAGCCCTTTGAATACAAGCTGGTGTTTATATTCAAAACACAGGGGGAAAAAAAGGAAGAAAAGACAAAATAACTCTGATAATTAGGTCAAAAAACAAAGTAGACTTTTTCTAACAGATGCATATATCTTCTGAACTTAAGGCAAGGATGATCATAAAGAGGGGAGTAGAATTTGGTAGATTTCTGAAGATATTAGCCAATAAGAATTTTAGAGGGTGTACAAAAAATTGTGGGTTATTTGGGTTTTATTTAATAGTTTGCCAAACTGGTCTACATTATTTTAAATGTATGTATGTATGTGTTTATGTCAGTTTTAAGCTAGAAAATTCTTAAAAATATAAACTCAGTCAATGCAAAACACAAAAGCCTTGTTTCAAGTATCTGGCCATCTGAGACAGCATGTCACACTTACATCTTTTTTATAATAAACAAGTTAGAGCATTTTCTCTACATTTGCATGATGTTAATTTGGTCCTCATCTGGCTGTGCACTATGCATATTAAAAAAAAAAAAACACATACACAGATAAGGTAAAATCAAAAAAAGCCATCTTGGGTGAGGAGAGGAAGCAACAGAAAGTGAACCCAAGGAAGCAGAATGATAGGCAGTGAATCCGTTGTAACTCGCGGTTTTCTTTCCATGAGGACTTCAAATCTTCTTATCCTGTTCTTTCACAGATATTGGCATGAAATTTCATTTTGTAAGATTTAAAGTGAATTTTTAAGTGCTACCTTTTTAACATTCCAAGCTCAGTGCTTTTTGACCATGGGAACAGTGGGATTCCATTCATTACACATCATTTAATTCCCTGGCAGTTCTCACTATAGGAAACATTGCTTTCAAACAAAAAATTGCATTGTTATATGGCGCCAGTTTACTTTTAAAAGGAACCCACAACAATAACAATAAAAGGATGATCAGGGTTTTGAATTGAGAAGGGTAAAACATCTGCCTGCAATGCAGGAGACACAGGTTCAATCCCTGGGTCAGGAAGATCCCCTGGAGAAGAAAACGGCAACCCACTCGAGTTTTTTTGCCTGGGAAATCCCGTAGACACGGGAGCCTGGTGGGCTACAGTCTGTGGGGTAGTAAAGAGTCGGACACGGCTGAGAGGCTATCACTTTCACTTTCACGTCTTTGAAAACATATATAGAAGTCAGGAAAGGGCTGATAAAAAAAATGCTGTCATATTTTTCCTCAGGCATTTTTGGTTGCTTTTCTATCCAGTGGGGAGGTAGACCCGGGAGGCAGAAAGAAAAAAAAAAAGACAAAAAGCAGAAAAGGAGAAAGTCCTTCCTCCCAGGAAAGGGTCCATTTCAAATCTACTTGCACAGAGAACTTGAGGAAGCCAGTCAGAAACAGAAACGGGGCTTCCCTGTGCTCAAGCATCAAAGATCACTTCTAGGTTTGGTCCTGGCTTGGCACCCAGGGACTCCATCCCCAAATTCCCTCACCTGTTTCGTTGTCTTGTGAGTGAGGGCCCCAGGAGCCGGCAATCAAAGGACGGACACTTGAAACTAGAAGTTTTGGAGGAGGAACAATTACTGAAGACAGAGTCCAAAGTTTGGGCTTGGAAGTTGGAAACTGAAGTGGAGATGAGAAAAAGAATTTTCAAGGTGAAATTAAGGAATTGAAAACATAGATAAATGGATGACCTGTGTAGAGGTTGACATCTCTGAGAACGATGACCGTAGCAGAATTGCAGAATAAGGCAATGAGGAAGCGGCTGAGGTTGTTAGGAGGAAGGAACAGTGACCCATGGCTTGCAGCTGGAAACAAGAAGAGGTGGGAAGGGGGAACAGTGTGACCTTCAGAAGACTGGGGTTTTTTTTTCTTGAGTGGAGGGGCAAGGAATGGCAACTTTATTTAGAAAACCAGCAGACGGAGAAGATGGTAGACAAGTATCCCAAAGAACCATCTTGCCCAGGTTTGAATGCTAACTTCTTGTATAAGACTAAGAGGGGGAGGTGAGGAGGTAAAGTAAAAAAGGTAGTGAAAGTGAAAGTAAAGTCACTCAGTCATGTCAGACTCCTTATGACTCCATGGACTATATAGTCCACCAGGTTCCTCTGTCCATGGGATTCTCCAGGCAAAAGAATACTGGAGTGGGTTGCCATGCCCTCCTCCAAGGGATCTTCTCCATCTCCTGCATTGTAGGCGGATTCTTTACCTTCTGAGCCACCAGAAGGTAAATTACCCAAGTAAGAGGTCTGCCTCCAGCAAGAGTTCAAGGGCATGGACTCTCCCTGTTGTTTCTGCCACCAGCTTTTATGACCCCAGAGAGAGCCACAGCACCCCCCCACCCCACAACCCTGCTCCCCCAAAAAGGTGATAAACTGTTGCAAATATTTCCAGGCTCTGGCCAGTCTCTAGAGGAGATGTGATCATTTCTTCCTTCCTGCAGCCATTCACAGGTGAGTCTGGTCAGGATGTTTCCTGCAAGATACTAGAACAACAGGCAGAGTTCATCATCCTCTACTTTCATCTGCTGGTCTTGGAGGGTCTCTTGGGGAGGCAGGGGTGGGGGGGTGGGGGCTTTGGCTCTCTCTGGGGTCGTAAAAGCTGGTGGCAGAAACATCAGGGAGAGTCCATGCCCTTGAACTCTTGCTGGAGGCAGACATCTTACTTGGGTAATTAGCATCAAGACCTCCAGCTAGGACATTGAGAGAGGAAGGAGGTAGCTTCTCCTCCTGAAACAATCGGAACCAAGGCCAGGCCCATCCCACTGCCTGGCCTTGAAATAAAGAGGTAGAAGAGGAAACTCAGCCTCTCCCTGAGAGACGTTCCAGGGAAGAGGGTGCTCAGAAGGCTGCCAAGTTTGGATAGCAAGTGACGGGAATATTCTGGGAAGAAGTTGATGGGATAGGTGGGATTGCTAATCATAGAGCTGGAGTTCCAGAAGATTTGGGGAGGAGGAAGGACAAGTGAGGGGATTGGTTAGATTGGGGAGGAGGGGTTGACAGCTTGTGTTATAATGGATCAGTAGGTACCTACTTTGGTCACCTGATGCAGAGAACCGACTCACTGGAAAACATCCTGATGCTGGGAAAGATTGATGGCAGGAGAAGAAGGGAGTGACAGAGGATGAGATGGTTGGATGGCGTCACTGATTCAATGGACATGAGTTTGATCAAACTCTGGGAGATAGTGAAGGACAGGAAAGCCTGGCGTGCTGCAGTCCATGGGGTTACAAAAAAGTCAGACATGATTTAGTGACTGCACAACAAGATACTGTTGAGCTTCTGAGCACAGAGACGTGAGGCATGAGGCTCACCCAGGAGCAGGACATGTCAGACAGATGAGCTCTTGAAAACAAGAAGTCTAACCGAATCAACATCTAGCAGGTCATTACAACTTGGTCACAGCTGTCACGAGCTTCTGGCATCTTATAATGGCAATTTCTTCTTCGTTTTCTTCAAATTCCCTGAATTCATAATATACTTTCTGTCCTGGTTTGTTCCAACTCAAGTTGATAGCATTGATTTTAAATCCTCCCAAGGTTTTTCACGTGTAATATTAAAGCATCACCAGTCATCCAGTTTCCTCTGTCTCCTTGAAGGCCTCTAGAGCTCCCAGAAAGCCTGGACTGCAGCAGCAGCCGCATGAAAATCCTCCTTAGCCCTTTTCTGGGAGCTGAGCCTGATGACACGGCTAATGCATGGGTTTTAATACTAAAGCCACAGAGATAAGATTTCTACCAAAGGAATGGAGGGATATTTCGTGACAGGACTAAAGAAACAAGAGCGAAATTAGATTTCCAGGGTTGGCACAAGCCCCCAGGTGATGAGGCAAGCAAAAACCTTTGCTCAAAAGGCAATGTATGACCCAGCCCTCCAAGCTCATCAGGGACAAAGACAAACATCAAGTCCCCACCATAGCCTTTCAGCCACAGGAAGCCGAGAAGCAACAGAACAAGGGGGAATTCTGCTTTCAAGATCCACATGCCACTCTTTTTAACTTTTTTTTGCTTCCATTTACAGGAACAAAAAGCAATACCTTCCAGGACACACACATACAATGCCACCATTACTTCAAAGTTGTGTCTCAAAGTTTTATTCTCAACCAGCTCTGTAATTTGCAGCTTTCCACTGAGTCATCTATAAGATGGAAACCATGTCTATGAATAAAGATGAGAATTTATGAGTTCATCTTCATTCATATATTAAAAATTAGTTACAGAAGGGAAGCCCTAGAAATAAAGTCGTATTATTTCTAGAATATAGTTATTGTAGTGTGATGGTCATCGTCTAGGAATAACTTATATGAGTTAAAATGTAAAAAGATATTTTCAATCAACCTTTAAGACTTTTTTCATAGAACTTTATTTAAACATTACTTGAGTCCCGACCAAAATGGGGGCTTTTTCCTAATTCCTTTTCATTCTTCAGATGCAATTTACAATAATGAATAGAAATTAAAGGTTTGAAGTTAAAGGGCTTTTTTCACAAGGGGACAAGGCTTTCGTTTGTCTCATCTTTTGTCCATTTTGTTCTTTTGCTGCAAATCTAAGAAACTCAGTACATGAAGTCCAGTTTCAATGGACAGTGTTTAGAAATTATAATGCCTGATCTAGGGTGTGTATTTATCATTGGCTTGATGTTCACAATCATAACTAAATTCTCTTTTATCGGATTATTATTGATTCTCCACATCAATATCCTCCTGTAATTCATAAAGCAGCCTCCCAGGTTGGCAGGGCAGGGCTTATTATAATTTTGTTTTTTATGGGTGAGGAAATGATTTTCTTTTAATTCGTAAAAGATATAACCTCTTCAAAATGTTAAACCTGAAATTCAAGTTACCTGAATTCAAACCTAGGACTGTTTGTACTAAATCATGGGACTCTGTCATGATAGTGTCTAATTCACTCTCCATTGCTCTTCTAGCTCAGTAAACATAGTATTTAAAAATATATATCCATTATTCTTAAAAGCCTAGAACTTAGATGGATACTGTATTCATTTCTTGGGGTGGTGGTAACACATGACCTCAAACTTGGTGGCTTAAAACTGCACCAGTTCATTTTCTCCCTCCTCTGGAGTCCAGAGTCCAAAACCAAGGTGCTGGCCGAGCCGTAACCCCTGCAGTCACCGAGGACAGCCCCTCTCAGCCCTGCCGGCTCCGGGGCCACCTGCCTTCCTTCCGGCCGCCTTATTCCCGTCTGCTCGTCTTCACGCAGGCCTGCTCTATGCGTCTGCTCCCCTCTCTTTCATAAGGACACTTGCTATGTGGCCTCCTCAGCTCAGGAGCTTGAACTTAATTACCTCTGCCAAGAGAGTTGCTCCAAGTGAGATCACATTCACAGTTCCCAGGACAGGGGCTTATCTCTGGGGAGAGCCCCCATTCAAGCCACTGCAGATGCTGAATATCCGTCAATGAAGACAGGACCTGGCTTGCTCCTACGCCACACCTGACTGTCGCAACTGGAAAACTATGAGTAAGTGGCATTTTACAGTGGCCATTTGCAAAGTAAGTTGGACTCTGAATAAGCAGAAGTGATAAGCCTTTGACAAAAGTTGTATGAAAACCTCTTAAATATTTTTTAAGGTTACTGATAGTAAGTATACAAAGTTTGCCAGTTCGGGTTATACCAGTGATTCTAAAATCGTACAAATAAAGTGCGTACAGTCACAGGATCTCAGGAACCACTACTTAAACTCTAGGCCTCATTCATCGTCACAGACTCTGCAGGTTTGGTCGAGGTGCCCTCCGGCCCCTGGCATCCAGTTCTCCTGGTCTTCTGGAAGCAGAAGAGAAGTATGCATCCTGGTCTCCGAGAAGGTACGAGTGGCAGAAATTACACGTATCGCTTCCACGGAGAAGCATTCTGACCACTGGTGCTCAACTCTGTACCCCAGTTTTCCTCAGGCGTGGCCGCTGGAAAGCCACATTTCTGAGGAAGGACGGTGCTGAGCTATCACGTAGGGACAGCTTGGCTGTCCTGAGAGCTCTTTGGGCTTCTGGTGGACTTCGCGTGAGACAGAAATAAATCTTTGTGCTTCAAGCTACTGAAAATGGGGTTGTTTGTTAGTCCAGCCTAACCTAATCCACACTGATTACAACAGCTATTTATGTTGATGCTAGGATTATAGGTTGCCATGACAAAAATTCCAAAATATGTGGCAAGACTTAGTGTTGATCTTACGGGGGGGTGGCGGCTATGCATGGCTACCTCCCATGGAGGCGGGAAGGTGGCAATCAATCAAGACAGGGGCAAATCATTTGGCAATATTACCACCTACGATAATTTATGAGATAGAAATAAACTTGTCACTCCAGAAGAAAGACTAACTAGAAAATCACAGTGTCTGCAGGTTGATGTCAGCTGCATTCGGAAAGGCAGCAAGAAAAAGAAAAAGAGGTGAACTCAGAAAGGACAGAATGGTTTGCAATCAGGAATAAACCAAAGCAAAAGAATACAGACATTTGGAGACCAGAAGGCTCAGTGGTAGAAGAATCCACCTGCCAACGCAGGAGGTGCAAGTTCCATCCCTGGGTGGGGAAGATCCCCTGGAGGAGGAAATGGCAACCTACTCCAGTATTCTTGCCTGGAGAATCCCATGCACAGAGGAGCCTGGCAGGCTACAGTCCACGGGGTCACAAAAAGTCAGACATGACTTTTCAGTTCTGAGAGACAACTTTGTGCAAGACAGAAAAGTGAAATCTAAGCATTAAAGCAGGGGCTGAATCACAGGTATTGCCGCCACACCACACTGAAATCCGGGAATGGACTAAGGTATCTCAGGATAAAGATATAATTAAAAGTGAGGCACCTCACTCATCCTTCCAACTGGACAAAAATAGCAAAGAGACAGTGTGTGACTCTCACCCACATCTCCGTAGATTTAAGGGAAAAGCAACTGCAAATATTGAAGGGAGGGTCTCTTTAAAAGAAACAGTATACAAGAGTAATCTTTTTGAATTTGTTTCTTTTTAAGGATGTCCATGCTTGGATCTTTAATATTATTAGAGGAGGAGACAAAAAGAAGGAGGAAAAGAGAGGAAGAGAGGAGAAAATAAGAAAGTAAATATTCCAGAAACCAAATCTCAGAAAACCTTGTGGGTGTGGAATCGGTCCATGGAGCTGTACAGAACCACATAGATAAGACACCTATGAAACTTTTGATAGGATTTCATCCCAAAGGAAGCTTGAGTCTGGACTCAAGGAGACCGGCTTTTGTGACTTAAAATCACCCTTGGAACATAACCCTTCTCAGGCAAGGAACAGACTAAGAAATTTGCTTACACCTCAGAGAGAACACTTCCCCAGCATGCATTCCAGGTGTGACAAAGGAAAATAGAGGAATAATTCGCCTTCCAGAGTGGGGAGCCAGGAGTCACCGACAGCAACAGCAGGGAGCAGAGTGGGGTTTCATCTGGAACATTCTGGGTAGTCCCCACAGCGACTGTGAGTTTCAGAACTGGCTTCATTTCTTTATAGTCTATGGATCATGGTGGGTGGGGAGAAAATAACCTTTCTTTTAAGTTCATCTTTCTCTGTAAAATGGAGCAGGACCCTATTATGGTCCTTACCCCACACGGCCATGTTCCATCCTGCCTTTTGTTGGGGGGAAGAACTTTAACCAATGAATAAATTTAATCAGAGAAGTGAGAAAATACAGTAAGAAAGGAAAACAGTCAAAGGAGACCAAATAATAGTAGCTTAGTCATTGAGCATGGTCAAGGACCTTCAGTTCCTCGTCAAGGGCTATAGATGATATTCCGAGCCATATCCTGTGAGCTGTCTTACAGATACAGAAGCCCCCGCAGGTGGAGGAGTTAAGGACATGATGAGCAGACTGTATCCGTGACAGGAACTGCCACAATTCCGAGAACTGGCCTCAGAGAAATGGGAACAAACCAACCAGGGAACTGAAGACTGACTGTACTTACAACAATCAAGATGACGCTGATCAGACCACCAATGACCAGTTTCAAGATGACAGTCAGAGCTGACTGTGCTGTTTCTGCATGTAGCCCCCTCCCTCATCCTATAAAACCTCTAGCCCCTTGATCTTCGGGGGGCAGGAGGGAGTTGGCCTTTGGACAGATGTCCACCCTCCCACTCCACTGCTGGCATCCAAAATAAAGCAAACTTTCCTTTCCACCAACCTGGCCTCTATTGGCTTTTGAGCAGCGAACAGCCAGACCCCACTTGTGGTTACCTCTGCACCAAGAGGAGCCTCATTCTTATCTGAGATCCTGGACTTTGTGCTGGATGAGAGTTTGGGGGTTGTTTTCCTTGACTGTAGATTGAGGATGAGAGGAAAGGATATTTGGTTATGGGAAGAGTGGCCTATGGCCAGATCCATGACTGTTAACTGATACCAATTCCTTCTCCTTTCAGACTCACAGACAATGGTGCTCACCCTCCTGGGAGGTGACCTGCTTTGGTTAATTGGATGTGAACAGAAATGATGTCACTTCTGTAGATGCATTTCATGGCAGGCACTTCATGATCATTTTGGAAGCTCATGTTGGTAAAGAGGTGCCATACAGAAATCAAGTGAAGGAACACTGTTCTGTTGTCTTCTCAGCCCTTGTACATGAGAAACTGATTCCGTCTTAGGCCACTTAGATTTCTTTCTTTGTTACAATAGCATGACTTAGACCAACTTGACTACCGCAGCATCAATACTAAAATTTGAATAATAAGTATGTTCATCAATATTTCTATCTCCTTGTGATGATTGAACTCATTTTCTACTGTTCTATTTTAGAAGAAGTTATCTAATAGATAATCTAACAAATCATAGCTGCAAGCCAGTTCTCAATAATCTGCTGCATTATTTTATGTCTGGTTAATCTTTCCTTTGAAATAAAAGAGTAATTTCAACTTTATACAAATTTCAGTTTTTGAATAAAGTATTCAAAATATTTGAACATGTCAGTTCAAAAATATCTGAACTCACATATCAATAGTTTGAGTCAAAAAGCAAAACAATTACATTCTAAATCTTTATATTAAGTAAGGTTCTTTCTCAAAAATAAAAACAGTAGATAAGAGTAATCTTTTACGAGTTATTCTTTTTTAAAAAGAATGACCATGCTTGGAACTTCAATGTCATTATAGCCTACTTTTCAGCATGAATTCATCTACCTCAAACCCCAGGCATTTTGCTTGATCTGGTGAGTGAAAAAGTTCTGTAGACCAAGAAAATGACTTAGCAATAAAATATGTGAGAAATACTTTGACAGTTCTCCCAATCTTTTTCCCCTGGCTATGAAACGCATTTCTTCTCCTCCCCAACTCCGCTGTCACTTTGAAAACCATCCAATAAATTGGTCATACCTATCACAGTTACCCGTAGGCAAAAAAGAGAGAAAAACAGAGAGACACAGAAAGAGAGACAGACATCGGTTCATGAATTGAGATTAGGCTACCTTTGCCCAGATCTAATAAATCCTTTAAAGACACACATTAACACTCTCCAAGGCCAAAAAGGAAACACATAGTCATCTCCTTATGAGTGGAAATATTTCAAACAAGCCCCCTGCAAATTCATTACCATCAGAATGTCCTGTTGCCAGAAAGGGTCGATGCCACGGGCCTGTGGCTGACAAAGAACGGCTCTCCGCGGTGTTGTTTGTTACAGAAGCCCATGTGCCACTCTTCGCTCAGACTGAGACACTGGGCAATTATCCTGCAGCTCATCATCTGCAGGCATCAGCAGTGGTACATGCTTTAGTTAGCGCTGCATTCGGGGCCATTTACCTGTAGGAGCCGCCAGTCTCTACCTGCTAATAAAGGCTTTCCAGGCTCCCCAGCAGTCCACCCGGAGAGCTCCCTGCCGAAGGGCGTTTACACCGTGGGGCACAGCCAAAACGTGAAGGCTCCGGACGGATCACGAATTGCCAGGCGTGCGTGTGTGTCCTGGGTGCAGGGTGGACCCTACAGAATTGCGTCCCGGCCCTTTGATTGTGTACTGTCTTGTTCCCGTCTGGAGGACTTTTCAGAGGCTGACGGAGCTTTTACAATTTAATTGGTGTTGACACCTTTTGAAGCCGTGCCTTGAGGCACTTGGGGTCACTGTGTGCTTTCTCCGCGTCTCTCTCGATGCCTCCTCTTGGGCGCCTGGCAGCCTGCGGTGCCTGCCTGGCCCCTGCACTTGCTATTCACGCACAGACTTGTTCTGGGTCCTGTTACAAGAGCCGTTGTCAAATGCCCAGCAGGCAACAGTGAATGGAGGTTTTTGACTATGTGGGATTTGAGGCCTCTGGCAATAGTGGAGAATAAACTATAAATATAAAAGTGGCCCTGTTGCGGGCTGTGTTCTTATCACCAAGGATTTATTCCAGAGGCCCCCGGCGCTCAGGCACCGTCTGCGCCTGCTCGCGGCGGCAGGGCTGATGCTGAGGTTTGCGCCCTCGTCTCGTGGACTGCTCGGGCTGGAACTTCTCCTCGGTCATTAGTTCCAATTTGGTATCTCCCTCCTCCTTCCAGACACACTGTCTCATAATGGGTATCATTAGGATGCTGACTTGCTCTCAGACCCTGTTATCTCAGAGTTTAAGACAGAGATACACAACGAACGATTCCTGCCCTGTTTTCTCGGGTTCAGTTCGGCAAGAGTGTCTTTTTGCCCCTTAAGAGGCACATTTAACAGGCACCTGCGTTCGCAGTTGCCAACTGTGACCGGCTGTATTTAGAATATCAAGATTTCCAGTCACCATTACGAACTTCAAGCCATCAAGCAAATTTTCTTGTTCACAAACCCCGTTAAAAAATATCCTTGTCTATGGAAGTGTTGAGATTTCTGGCAAGGTATTTGGTTCCCCTAACCATCAGATTTACTCAGTCTAGAGTGAAGATAATAAATCAAACGGATGTCTGAATTTTTTAAAAATAGATTTTTTAAAAAAGACTATCAATTCCATATTAGATGACTATCCTAGAAAATAAAAATATATCAGAAAAAAAACATTGAGTGGTTATAGGACAGACTAAGATGGGTTACATAAAGCACTGCCTTGTAATTTTCAAAGAGGTATAAAACATACTGCAGGGTCACCATTTGAATAAAAATGGTGAATATAGTAACGTGTGCAATTAAAAAGAA
This sequence comes from Cervus canadensis, assembly GCF_019320065.1. Lineage (NCBI taxonomy): Eukaryota > Metazoa > Chordata > Mammalia > Artiodactyla > Cervidae > Cervus > Cervus canadensis. The sequence continues at coordinate 3,426,274 of NC_057398.1, forward strand.
GAATTTTTAAAGTTAAAAAAAAAGCACCGTCTTCAATGTTCATATGGTTACACACTCTAAATCAACTGAATTTTCAGGTCTTTATAAAAATCAAGTTTTAAAAATATAAATGTCATCAATCATAATTTTCCAGGGAACAGTATAAGTAATTTCCACCAGATTGGAACACGTTGAGGACAATTCACAACCGACATGGTTTCTGTTTGAAACCATGTTTCCAACACAGGATTTAAGAGAGAGATCCTTTGTCTCAACAAGGAATAATTAACTTTCTTCAAAACTAAAGACACAGAGAAAAAAAAGAATCAATAAACCAAAACATCAAGAAAGGATTCTTACCTGGATGAAGAGACATTTGGAGAACAAATTCATCTTCCACCTGTGAAAAGCTCTTAGAAATGAAAGCTCATCTGTTATTCTTTCAATACAGCAAAGCCAGGGGAAGATGAAACCTCTTCCAGTTACACTTAGGAACAAGGAGCAAAATTAAAATCAATCGTGAACTTGTGAGTGGTAAATGGTATTAGATTTTACAAGGTTGGAAGGAGGGTTCAAGCAGGCTTTTCCCTTTCCGCGGAACATCGGACATGGACAGGGAAGCATCGTCTGTTAGTCTATGTCAACGCATGGTTTGCCCAGCACCCTCTGTGTCATTTCTGTGTCCTGTGATTTGAGGAAGCCACTGGATTTCTTGGAGCCTCAGTTTCCTCATCTGAGAAATGGGGCTACCTATTTCCAGAGGTTGCTGTGAGTAATAAATCAGATAATACATGTGCCGGGATCCGTGACTTAGCCGTGAAAGAGTTAACATTTCATTAGGATTTGGGAAGGAGCAAGGTTGGTTTTTGTGGGGTTTTTTGGTTTATGTTGCTGTTTTGAGACACCACACAATATTTTCTCTTTTGTACCACAGAATCCATCATTCGTCTTAGATGAAAACAGTAAAACCTTCTGCAGAGGTGGCACGCCCTTTGTGGAGTTTTCTGGATCAAACATCAGAACCAGCATCAGGAAACTGGGGTCCTCTAGGCTGGACACCGGCTGGGGTGGGGAAGATGTTTAGGAATTGCTTCAGAGGTGTGGCTATAAACCCTTCTCTTGAAGGAACTTGTGTGCAAATGAACCTCCAGAGGAAAAAAAAAAAAGAGAGTTCAAAAATCCTGGGTATGGAATTGTGAATCATGAAATCCTTGTAGACGGATATTGAGAGAAACCCACCATATCTGGGATGATAGAATTGTGGATGAACAAAAGAAACCAGAGGACTGTCCTGCACCTGAGCTCCGACATCGGTGGCAGTGTGATGTCCGTGTGATGTTGCTCATACACCCGTACACTGTATTCCTCTGAGTGCCTATTTCCAGGCCCCATGCTGGGGATATTGAGAGGAATAAAATATAATTTATGTCCTTAAGCTCATATTCTAGAAAGCACCTTCCTCCTGCCCACCCCTGCCAAGTCCTACCTACCCCTGTCCTTATCTATCAAAATATGACACCCTTTGTTGACTGTATTTGCTTATTGATCTGCCTCTTCACTTTAGCCTGCAACATGCAGGGAGAGCAGAAACTGAAAGTGTTAGTCATTCAGTTGTGACCCCGTGGACTGTAGTCCGCCAGGCTCCTCTGTCCATGGGATTCTCCAGGCAAGAATACTGGAGTGGGATCCCCTTCTCCAGGGGGGTCTTCCCGACCCAGGGATTGAACCCAGGTCTCCTGCATTACAGGCAGATTCTTTACCGTCTGAGCTGCCAGGGAAGCCCAAGGGAGAGCAGAGGGTGTGTTTTATTCGCCTCTGCATCTTCACGGTGCTTGGGCCTTTATTCAGTGGGCATTTAACAAACACTTATGAAACACATGTTAATGAGTGAGTGAATGAACAAACATACAAATGGCAGTGTAAGGATGTGTTCACAGTTCAGAGGATGAGAGCAGTCATCACAAAAGACACAAAAAGGGGCCTCCTCTGAGTACAGACCACAATGTAAATTCTTTATGGATTTTATGCAATGATTTGCTTAGTCCTTGTCTGAGGACTACACACCAGCAGGAACTCTGCCTCTCCTGTTCTCCTCCCAGTCCTCAGCATCAGACCAAGTGCCTGTCACGTAGAAGGGGCTAAATCAGCACGTGTTGAATGAATTAATGGATTGGCCATGATAGAAAACTAGGATCGGGGAGCACATTTCAGAGGAAGAATTAGAAAGAGCTCAGTGGGCACAGGCAGGGGGTGGGGGGAGTTGTCAAATCTGAGAGGAAAGCAGCACAGCCAAGTGAAGTTACCTGGCAAGTTGCTGCAAAGTTTGTCTGGGAACCAAAGCTGGTTCAGATCAGAGCTGGTGTCTCAGATGTGACGTGAGAATCACCCCCCTCCTGGTTCAGGACCTGACTCAGAGCAGATGGTAAGTAAGTGATTGCTGAGAGGTTGCTGAAGGCAGAAGTTCTTGAGCCAAAGATCAGGGGAGCAAGGGAAGGAAAATGTATTCTTCACTGACACATTTTCTTTTATTACTCGTAAAAAACAAACTGAAGCCCAGACTCATAAAAAGACAGAAAAAACTAAATAGAATATGGAGACACAAAAGACCCTGAATAGCCAAAGCAGTCTTGAGAGAGAAGAATGGAGCTGGAGGAACCAACCTTCCTGACTTCAGACTATACTACAAAGCTACAGTCATCAAGACAGTATGGTACTGGCACAGAAACAGAAATATAGACCAATGGAGCAAGATAGAGAACCCAGAGACAAACCCATACACATATGGGTACCTTATTTTTGACAAATAAAGTCAGATGGGGTAATGACAGCCTTTTCAATAAGTGGTGCTGGGAAAACTGGACAGCTGTGTACAAAAGAATGAAATTAGATCACTGTCTAAAGGCACACACAAAGATAAACTCAAAATGGATTAAAGACCTAATGTAAGACCAGAAACTATTAAACTCTTAGAGGAGAACATAGTCAGAACACTCAATGACATAAATCAAAGCAAGATCCTCTATGACTCACCTCCTAGAGTAATGGAAATAAAAACAAAAATAAACAAGTGGGACCTGATTAAACTTAAAAGCTTTTGCACAGCAAAGGAAACCAGAAACAAAGTGAAAAGACAGCCCTCAGATTGGGAGAAAATAATAGCAAAGGAAACAACTGATAAAGAATTAACTTCTAAAATATACAAGCAGCTCATATAACTCAACACCAGAAAAACAAACAACCCAATCAAAAAGTGGGAAAGGGACCTGAAGAGACATTTCTCCAGAGAAGACAGACCGACGGCGAACAAGCCTGGGTGCTCACTGGAGGGACTGACGCTGAAGCTGAAGCTCCAACACTGTGGCCACCTGATGCGAAGAGCTGACTCACTGGGAAAGACCCTGATGCTGGGAGGGATTGGGGGCAGGGGGAGAAGCAGCCGACAGAGGATGAGATGGTTGGATGGCATCACCGACTCGATGGACATGGGTTTGGGTGGATTCTGAGAGTTGGTGATGGACAGGGAGGCCTGGCGTGCTGTGGTTCATGGAGTCGCAAAGAGTCAGACATGACTGAGCGACTGAACTGAACTGGACAAGCACATGAAAAGATGTTCAACATCACTCATTATTAGAGAAGTGCAAATCAAAACTGTAATAAGATACCACCTCACCCAGTCAGAATGGCCATCATCAAAAAGTCTACAAGCAATAAATGCTGGAGAGGGTGTGGAGAAAAGGGAACGTTCTTGCACTGTTGGTGGGAATGCAAACTGATACAGCCACTATGGAAGACGGTATGGCGACTCCTTAAAAAGCTGGGAATAAGACCACCATATGACCCAACAACCCCACTTCTAGGCATATGCCCCGAGGAAATCAAAACTGAAAAAGACACATGTACCTCAGTGTTCACTGAAGCACTGTTTACAATAGCTAGAACATGGAAGCAACCTAGATGTCCATCAACAGATGAATGGATAAAGAAGCTGTGGTATATATATACAATGGAGTACGACTCAGCCACAAAAAGGAATGCATTTGGATCTGTTCTAATGAGGTGGACAAAACTAGAGCCTGTTATACAGAGTGAAGTAAGTCAGAAAGAGAAAGATAAATACCATATACTGACACATGTACATGGAATCTGAAGAGATGGCACTGATGAATTTATTCTCAGGGCAGCAGTGGAGAGACAGACATGGAGAACAGACATGGACATGGTGGAAGGAGAGGAGGCAGAAGGGGAGATGGAGAGAGTAACATGGAAACTTACAATACCGTACGTAAAACACACAGCCAGTGGGGACTTCCTGCGTGACTCAGGGAACTCAAACGGGGGCTCTGCGACAGGCTGAAGGGTGGGGTGGGGAGGGAGGTGGAGGGAAGGCCGGGAGCGGGGGGACATGGGTGTACCTACGGCTGATTCCTGTTGATGTATGACAGAAACCCACAACATTCTGTAAAGCAATTATCCTTCAATTGAAAAATAAACAAATAAACAGAAGTCCAGACTCATAAAAAGACAGAAAAAAATAAATAGAAAGCCTAACCTTTGCCTTCCATAATAACTGAATCCAGTTATCTCTGTATATACAGTACACGCAACCAGTTTCAGTTCAGTCACTCAGTCGTGTCCGACTCTGCGACCCCATGAACCACAGCACGCCAGGCCTCCCTGTCCATCACCAACTCCCGGAGTTTACCCAAACCCATGTCCATTGAGTCAGTGATGCCATCCAACCATCTCATCTTCTGTCGTCCCCTTCTCCTCCTGCCCTCAACCTTTCCCAGCATCAGGGTCTTTTCCAGTGAGTCAGCTCTTCACATCAGGTGGTCAAAGGATTGGAGTTTCAGCTTCAGCATCAGTCCTTCAATGAATATTCAGCACTGATTTCCTTTAGGATGGACTGGTTGGATCTCCTTGCAGTCCAAGGGACTCTCAAGAGTCTTCTCCAACACCACAGTTCAAAAGCATCAATTCTTCTGTGCTCAGCTTTCTTTATAGTCCAACTCTCACATGCATACATGACCACTGGAAAAACCATAGCCTTGACTAGATGGACCTTTGTTGACAAAGTAATGTCTCTGCTTTTCAATATGCTGTCTAGGTTGGTCATAACTTTCCTTCCAAGGAGTAAGTTTCTTTTAATTTCATGGCTGCAATCACCATCTGCAGTGATTCTGGAGCCCAGAAAAATAAAGTCAGCCACTGTTTCCACTGCAACCAACCTTTAGTGAAAAAATTGTCAAACTACTGGTTATTTTTAAATAATCATTCTTTTTAATGAAAGCTTTAGTTGAATTTATTAAAACCACCATTTGTGATTATTCAACCCTGTATTAATTGAGATACATTCAAAACTCAAAGCACATGGAAGGGATTTTCCTGGTGGTCCAGTAGTTAAGAATTCACCTTCCAATGCAAAGGATGCAGATTCAATCCCCAGTCAGGGAACTAGACCCCACATGCCGTGGGAAAGCTAAGGCCATGCGCCACAGCTAGAGAAGCCCACGTACCACAATGAAGACCCAGCACAGCAAAAGATAACAATAATAATCATAATAATAATATTATAATTATAATAATAGAAGCAAAGCATGTGGATTGACCTACATTATTCTGTCAGAGAAAGAACTTCATTCTTCCTTGTTCTGTGCATTTATGATGATCACGTTAAGAAATGCCTTTTCATTTTACTTTTACCACATTGTAGCTGAAGATTGTAAAGCAAGAGAGCAAGAAGGAATCTAAGAGATCACCTATCCTACTGACTGTATTTTATTGGAGGGACATTTAAGCCAAGGGAGGAAAATAACCATTTTTACAAACTTTTCCGTGTACTTTTTGTTCTGTTGTTCAAATATGAAAATCAAATGACCGTGCATCTTCCACTTTACTTTAGTTTCTAAGAATCTTAGAGGGAAACTGTCCACACATGGTTCTTAAAAGCCTCTAGGCATGTGCTTTCTCGCCGAACTCTCTGTCTTATCTTTTAGTAAGAACATTCATCGTGAGTTGTGAACTAATCAATAAGCCACTTTAATCCATTTCAAAAGGAGGCGAGGCAGCTAGAGTAGTAATTACTTGGAGAATAAAAATGTTACTCAAGAATGAATTGTTATAACATGCTCAGGGAATGGGGCTCAAACTCAGAAAAGAACATTTCTTCTCTCCAACATAACCAGGAGGTATTCCAAAATGCATGTGTGTTTTAGAAAAACATCAAAAGCAATTGCACTTACCAAAATAAAGTGAAAACAGTAGTTGGGGAAGAGCTGCATTATTCTCAGTGTCATGACTGAAAAGAGGTTGGCTTCAAGGTGGCTGTGAATACTGTGTGACCCTCTGTTACTGCTGTGGTCCGGGTGCTCAGTCATGTCCGACTCATGAGTCCATGGACTGGAGCCCACCCGGCTCCTCTGTCCATGGGATTTCCCAGGCAAGAATGCTGGAGCGGGCATCCGTTAGGAGAGGGGGAACAGGCGCATTCTCTCTGAACAAATCAATGTCATTTGACTTGCATCAAATATCCTGAAACGAATCAGCAAGTTAGGTGAGAATTCAATCCCCAACCTTAGCTCGTCTTACCTAAACTCTCCAGCCCAGTTTCCTTATTTTTAAAATGAGGAGCAATAATATCGAAACGGAGCATGACCCTGTGGTCCTTGCCCACCTACCATGTCCTCTGCCTGCCTTTTGCCTGCGGAAATCTTTAGCTAAAGAATAAGTTTAATCAGAGAAGTGAGAAATGCTGAAACAGAGGAAAACAGTCTAGGGAGACTAAATAATAATAATGTAGTCATTAAGCATAGTCAAGGACCTTTGGCTTTTTCTCAAGGGCTGTAGATAATATTCTGAGCCATATCCTGTGAGCTGTCTTATAGATACTAAAACCCCAGGTGGAGAAGTTAACTATATGATGACCAGAACTGTATCCAGGACATGAGCTGCCACAATTCCAAGAACTGACTGTAAAGAAATGGGAATAAGTGCACCCTGGAAATGAAGATTAACTGTACCTAAAACAGCCAAGAGGATGCTGGTCAGACCACTGATGACCAACTGAAGATGACTGTTAGAGACAGCTGGGTTCTTTCTGCCTGTAACCCCCCCACACCCTGTCCATGAAAGCTCTCACTCCCTGCTTGTTTGTGTGGGGGTGGGGGGGTGGGGGGAGGAATCAGCCTTTGGACAAATGTCCACTGCCCTCCCCCCCCACCCCCAGTTACCAGCATCTGAAATAAAGCAAACTTCTCTTTCCACCAACTGGGCCTGTTTACTGGCTTTTGAGCAGTGAGCAGCCAGACCCCCTAGGCATATATTTCAGTAACAATAGAAATGATGTATAAGATCGTCATGAAAAGTTAATTTATAGCCTTTTAAATAGTGTCAGTAATGGTGCTTGTTTTACTAGTATTCTGTATTAAGCATCAATTATGCTGCAGCCAGATTTAAGGTTTACGAACCAGAATAATATGAGACATGGTCCTTCACTTTAAAGAAAACTAAATAAATAAACAACACCAAAAATATGTATACCATTAGGTTTATCTAGGAAGATGAGACTTTAGATTATTTTTAAATTAATGAATTTAATTTAGTGCCATGCTATCTCAATGAAACTGAACTTTAGAAATATAGATTTAGAAAAATGCTTTGTACTGTGCTGGAGTAGTTACAGAAGTTTCCTGAGAAAAATGGAACTGAATATGAATGTGATAGATTATATACAGTAATTATTTCATGATACATTCATTATTTTCTGGTGGCCCTTTATTCTGAATGTTCAAGAAGACACTTATTTACACTAAGGTAATACTATTAATACTAAGGCAAACAAATTAATACTATTAATCCTAAGTAAATTAAGACTTAGTACTAAGTATTAATACTTAGGACTATTAATACTAAGGTAAACAAATGTTGTTCAGTGGTTAAGAATCTGCCAGTCAAGCAGGAGACCTGGGCTCCATCCTGAGTTGGGAAGACTCCCCTGGAAGAGGAAACAGCAACCCACTCCAGTATTCTTGTCCGGAGATCCCCTGAACAGAGGAGCATGGTGGGTTAGAGTTCACAGGGTCACAAGAGTCGGACACGACTTAACAACTAAACAGCAACAGAAACAAACAAGTGTTACTTTCTATCCCTTAGTAGACATGGAATAAAAATATTTTATCCTGTAATAACAGGATGCAGTTTTTGAAGTTCCACATTTAAAGATATGATCCTATTCTACACTTCGAGTTTTTCATTTTAAATAGCAAACACTTCTGAAAGTATTTCCCCCCCATTAAAGAGGGTCACCCTCTGTAATTTCACACCTCCCATGATAAAGCTCCAGTAATCTGTGGCACTAGGGCAGGTGGGGGCCGCCGACTTGCTCATTGAAACTACCTCCAGAAAAGCTGGTCAGACACTGTCCTTGGCGTTACTGAAATCTGCCACATTATTTAATTTAACAAACAGTTATCGAGGCCCCGGTATGCCAGGACGTAGCTGTAAATAAAACTAAAAACCTGATCTCCTGGGACTACATTCCAGTAGAGACCAACATCGGGGCTTCCCCAGTGGCTCAGCTGGTAAAGAATCCGCCTGCAATGCGGGAGACCTGGGCTTGACCCCTGGGTTGGGAAGATTCCTTAGAGAAGGGAAAGGCTACCCACTCCAGTATTCTGGCCTGGAGAATTCCATGGATTGCATAGTTCATGGGGTCGCAAAGAGTCGGACATGCCTGAGCAACTTTCACTTTCACTTCAGAGAGCAACAGCAAAGAAACCAACAAAAACAACTGCCATGTCAGGGTGGAGACAACTTTTTTTTTTTTACCTGACTAGGGATTGAACCTGGTCCCTGGCTATGAGAGCACAGAGTCCTAACCACTGGACCACCAAGGAGGTCCTCTTCGTTATTTTTGAATTCCTTTTAAGCAGAGTAACTTTTGCATTACCGACGGATACGCACGTTTCTGGCCTGACAAGATAGTGATTCAATCGACCTGCCTTCACTAGCTCTGGGAAGCCAGTTTTCTCTCTGTTACGCACTCGTTTCAACATTCCTTTACTCCAGATAAGTTTGTGTTTCTTACCTTCTTTTAGGAATCTGTTCTAACATCTGTCTGATTCCCCCACGAGTTAAATAAATCCTTAACATGTGCTCGCTTTTATACCTGTATCAGAGTCATGATTTTACCCTTTTGGGGGAATGAGCTTTAAACTCTTTGGCTTAAACTGTGTCCCTAGTGCCTGTGGATCAGGTTCAGACTCCTTCCTGTGATATCCCCGGCCGCCAAGCTGCTTCCTAACTCAACCCCGTGCTCCCAGCCGCCCCGCTCCGGACAGCCTAGGCTCCAGTGAAACCGCCGGCTGAGATTTGCGCAAAGGATGCTGTGTTTCTTTTTAACTGAAGCATACTTGCTCTACAATGTCGGGTTCGTCTCTGCTCTACACCATCGTGAATCAGCTGTGTGTACACATGTACTGCCTCTCTAGAGTCTCCCACCTCCCTCCCCCAACTCCATCCCCCAGGTCATCACAGAGCAGTGAGCTGAGCTACCTCTGTTACGCAGCAGCTGCCCACTAGCTGTCTGTTTTACACGTGGTCGTGCATATACATCAGTGCTACTGTCTCAGCTCATCGCTCCCTTCCCTTCCCTACCTGTGTCCATAATAAGTCCATTCTCTACGTCTGCATCTCTATTTCTGCCCTGCAGAGCGATGCTTTTCTAATGCCATGCCTTTCCCTCTGGTATTTCTCTGATTCTTGGTCTGGAAGATCCTGGAGGAGAAGAAAACATTTCCCCTGATTCTCCTACGGTCCCTGGCTAAGCCTAGGAATTAAACTGACAAAGACAGGTTGAGAGGAGAAGAGTGTACAAATTTGAATGCGTTTTTACTATACGTGAGAGCTTTCACCACAGAATAAAGACCCCAAGAAATGACCCAAGCAGGAAGACAAATAGACATTTGTGAAGAACTGTTAAGTAGGTAAGGGAACTGGGCAAAGGGGAGTGAATGGTAGAGGAATAACGGGGAGATGAGGGTGAGTCTAACGGGGTTTATTGACACCAATTTCTCAGCCCCCAAACTCCCTGGCTCTGCAGGTAAGAGTTTGTCCCCTCCTGGTGCAGGGACGGTACCTTCCACGCGGGTTTCATGAACTTTCTCGGGGAAGAATGGGAGGGCGAGGCTGGTCAGAGTGCCCTTCCTGTTTCTGCTGTTTCTTAAACGCCTTCACCTTGGGATGTCCAAAATGCCAGGGTGCCAGATCTTGGGGGAGTCTGTGCTGAACCCCAGCCACGCCTTTAGACAGGTCAAGCCCTTCCCATCTCGAAGCAGACCTATCCGCTTCTTATTACCTGCATCGTGCATTCATCCTTCTCGTATCACCCTGTGACTTCACATCACAATATGACATCTCTCTGCACAAATGTCTCCATAAAATACTTCGATTCAGAAGGATTATGCTCAGTTTACCATGATAACCACAGCGTATGTCACACTTTCAGTCAACCGAGGACTATTCATTGAACACCTGAGAAACGGTTCGGCCTGCACAGGACATGATCAGACCGCAATGAACGAGACACAGCCTTTGTCCCCAGGGAACTCATAGTTTAACTGAAGGCAAGACCCAAATCTTGCATTTTTAGTGAAATGATTATCAATGACTATCAAACATAAAAATGTGCCCAACTTAGTTTTTTTTTCTTTTTAATTTCCCATTATCATCACATGATCCTTCTGGACTACACTAAGTAATCATTTGAGATTGTTTCCCCAGGTGAGAAAGTCATCCTTTTGGCCTAAAGTTGAACATAAGCATAAGCTCCAAGCAGTTATCTATAACTGGGTTTAGCTGCACGAACTTTTGGCAAACGATAGGGTGAGATGGCTTGTTTGAGGAGTTGAGGGCCTGAGTTAGCTTGGCTTCTCCCTTTCTTACTGTCTTGTTCCAGAGAAACAAAGTCCCTAAGAAACACAGTTTGCTCAAATTATTAATCAAATTAGTTAATTATTGGATGGATGATCAATGGATGGATCGCTGGGTGGATGCATGGATGCATGAATTAATGTGAGCCAGACTCAGTGTCAAGAAATGGGCTATTAATTTGCTTGCTCTAAAATATAGCTCATTAGCCCCACCCAAAATGCATCAGGTCTCTCTGGAGCCACCACGCCGAGCTGCCTTTCTGATGCAAGTAGAATGAAGCATCAAGATGTTGACATGGGTTCCCCCTCTGCAACCTTGACGAGTGAGTTTAGCATCCAGTCAACTTCATTCTGTACTTGTGTGGCTTACTTCACTTTATGTTTGACTGGTTAAATTTCACTTTAAAGACTAAGAATGTTTTAAAATATCTTCATTCCTCCATTTAATATGTCTTTGGAAGTTGAACCCTGAGCACGAAGACCATCTATACAAATTACCGCTGATGGGGGCAAGACATAAGGTATCCTGCATTGTCCTGACTTTAAATCTCCAGGGAGGTCTTACTCAGAAAGGTAAGTTGCAAACAACTTCACTGCCCATTCCACAAGCTTCCTAAGGATTCATCAACTTTTCCATAGAAAAGATCAAATGACAGTTTATGTCCCCAAACTTTTTTTAATTCTGTGATGACTTTACCTTTTTTACTGGAGTATAGTTGGTTGACAAAGTTGTGTTAGTTTTAGGTGTACAGCGAAGGGATTCAGGTATGCATATATATATATGTGTGTGTGTATATATATATTTCCTCTTCAGATTCTTTTCCCTTATAGGTTATTACAAAATATTGAGTATATTTCCCTGTGCTATACAGTGGGTTTCTTATCTATTTTATATATAGTAGTATGTATATGTTAATCCCCATCTCCTCATTTACCCATCCCCCTATTCCATTCCCCTTTGGTAACCACACGTTTGCTTTCTATGTCTGTCCCCAAACTCTTTAAACCCTTACCTCAAAGTCCTACTCTGGCTACACACACTAGTCATAAGCTATTACGTTATGGTCCCTACATAGTCCTAGCTCAGCCTCTACATAGAAAGACTGACCTCAAACCAGACTTCAGCACTGGATAAATGTCCAGTTCCCCTGCTGCCGTCTGACACAGCGCTGAAGCTCTCTGCCCTGGAAGCGTTTTTCTTCTACGGTAAAAGCAAACCCTGCTGAGACTTATTGCAGATTGATGGTGGTTTAGTCGCTACGTCGTGTCCGGCTCTTGCGACCTCAAGGACTGTAGCCTGCCTGCAGATTGCTTTGGTGCTATTTTGTAGAACTAGGATTCCACAATTCGATCATGCATACGGTTTCTAGAGACACGTGTGGAATCAGGAGAGAGAAACCATTCAGTGGGTAGATGCCCAGATGAGCTGAGTTGTCTCTTAGAGTCAGGGAGGAAGTGAGTGTTAGTCACGCAGTGTGTCCAACTCTTTGCGACCTCGTGGACCATTGCCCGCCAGGCTCCTCTGTCCATGGAATTCTCCCAGCAACAATACTGGAGTAGCCATTCCCTTCTCCAGGGGACCTTCCAGGGATCTGATCCAGGTCTCCTGCGTTGCAGGCAGATTATTTAGCGTCTAAACTCCCAGGGAGGAAAGACCCCACCAAGTCAGCTGAGTCCCGACGCCCATGGAGCAGCAGCACCTCCTCCTGGTTATCACTTTTTCTTATGGTGGAGAATCCCAGGTCCACAGGACGCCTCATTAGTGGTCAACAGCATCTACAGATGGGGAGAATTTATCTGTAACTGGACAGAAAAATAACCTCTAGAAATAATATCCAACCCTCAGGGCCAAATGAGGATTAAATGAGTTAAAAGATGGCAACTGGAGACAGTCACACAGAGTGAAGGACGTCAGAAAGAGAAAAACAAATACGTGTACCAATGTATCCAGGGCTTCCCTGGTGGCTCAGAGGTTAAAGCGTCTGCCTGCAATGCGGGAGACCTGGATCAGATCCCTGGAAGGCCCCCCGGAGGAGGAAATGGCAACCCACTCCAGTATTCTTGCTTGGAGAATCCCATGGACAGAGGAGCCTGGCGGGCTACAGTCCACGGGGTCGCAAAGAGTCGGACACGACTGAGTGACTTCACTTTCACTGTTTTCAATGTATCCAGGTGGGATCTAGAAACATGGTGTAGACAGTCTTACTGGCAAAGCAGAAATAGAGACACAGACGTAGAGAACAAGCGTAAGGACACCAGTGGGGGGCAGGGGGTGGTGGTGGGAGGAACTGGGAGGCAGGGATTGACAGATACACGCCACTGATGCTATGCATAAAACAGATGCTTAATGAGGACCTACTGCATAGCACAGGTGACCTGAATGGGAAGGAAATCCAAAAAAGAGGGGACATATCTAGACATACAGCTGACTCACTCTGCTGTAGAATAGAAACTAACACAGCATTGTATAGCAACGATACTCCAATAAAAATCAATGTAAAAATAAAATAAGATGAAATATCTAGACCAAAAAAAAAAGATATCAAGCTTCCAAACAGAGCCCACATGTGGCAGGTGCTAATTCTATCCTCATTCAAGTCATTAGTAAAAAGAATGACTAAGTGTGTGCAGAGTTTTAATAATGTTAGGAAAGACTCTCTCAATTGAACAGAAATCTGTTCATCAGCAATCTTTTTAGTACAGAGTTCAAAACAGTGAATTTAAGTGACTCCATCATCATTTAGTCTCTATTTCTCCCATTTATCTACCCAAATATCTAAACATATTTATCTAAACATGGAAACAAAGCATCTAAAGCATGTTTCCTATTCTTAAGTATAATAATTCTATCAAAAAAGGAAGGTTTCTGAAGCAGGATTTGTTCTCACTGACTTATTTTTAGGTTAAGCTGCCCCCTGGAAAAATTCCAAGAAGCCTAGGTAAGTACTGTTTGCAAAAAAAAAAAAAAAGAATTCAGGCAGTGGGTGAGGGGTGGGCAGGGCAGGAAGTCGGGGGCACTAGGCCAGGAGGTGGGGGGGGCGGTTCTCCATGGGTGGGGGCTTCGTGCAGGAGTGAGCAGTCACCAAGTCAAAACTTTACCTGCTTAATTTCTTTGCAAACACTGGAGATCACATTTATTGATACTAAGTCCTTTTTTCCTTTTCGAAATTTGGAGTTGGGAGACAGACTCTGGATCAGTGTTGCTCCGGGTCCTTGTGTTTCTAAGCTTGTCTGAAGGCCCAAAAACAAGAGACCCCCAGTCGGACCCTCGGACTCATGAGTCTCACCTCACCGACTGGTGGCTGAGATTTCAGAGCGGTTTGCTTCTCTCCTGGCCCTCGAGACATTCACACAGTCTCGGAAACTTACTTCCTTCAGGCTTAGTTTCCAAAAAGGACACTGAAGGGAAAATGTTTGTGAAAATACACGCAAAAAAGTCGCAGGAAGTCCAGAGTGCCTGCAGGAGGTAGTGAATTAGGCATGCGAACCCAGCGGCTTTGCTGTGTGTCTCAGCAAAACGTGGTGACATTCCTAGTGGGACGTCACCACCAGGATGACCTGCTCGTCTCCTTTTCATTATCCAGGCCTCAACCAGAGCATAATCCAAGTTTAATGTTGTTTCTAGGCCTCCAGAAAAAGCAACAATTTTCTTGCTACAGAAATCTCTCTCTAGAGAAGATGTATGAATTATGTGTTGTCTTCACATAAACCTTTTCAAAAACACTGTAAGTATGAGGGTGGCACACTCAACCCATGAGAACTTCTGACCCCCCCAAGAGGGAAAATGTTTCTTAGGAATATTGTGGGTGCTAGAAATACTTATTTCTAATTCTATAGCCCTCAAAAGTTAGGAAAAGGAGTCCTTTTTTGAAATCTACTCAAAGCTTTAAATGTCAAGCACAAAGCAAGGTGGTGGGATTCAATTTTTTATTTACCCAAGGCAGAATGAAATTCTCTTGCTTGAAACATAAAGAAAACTTTTTCTCTCTGCTTTTTTAAAGTTGCTTAATGAACAGACTAACTTGTCTCCTGATGCCACAGAGAAAAGTGTAAGGTAAGGAAGAGAAAGAAGAAAAACCAGAGAGTGGAGAAAGATATTCAAAATCCAGCTGCAATAAAGAGACTTTAACATGGCAACAACATAGAATTCAAATCACAATACAGAATAAATAAAGCTCCCTGTTTATGCCACTGTAGGCTGAGGGTGGTGAGAATTCTCTTAACGATGCCATCGAGCAGCGTCATTATTTCTTATTGCAATTTGGGAAATAAATGCAATATAGCTTTCTCCTCTCTGTCTCACTTCTAAAATAAAACTCTAGTAAGAGAATAATCGAATCTGAGGACCAGAATGCCAGATAAAAAATACAGAATATTGGACACAGGTAATGAATAATCCCCCCTTAAGATAAGCAAATTTTCTTTAAAAAATGACAGTGCTTGCAATCGTGCATTACAGAATGTTTGAAAAGATATAAACAAAATGAAAAATAAAATTCCCCTGGCAACAAATGCATTTATTCCAAGAGAAGAAAGAATGACTCAAACTAGAGTATTAAATTCTGAGTGCATAAACAGGAGAGACTCATTTGATGTTAACATTTTAACTTTTTAGAAAAGGAAATAGCTTGTTTAAGCTGATTTGTCTTTAAAACTAAATAAGCTCTGTCATCTTATTTAAACCACAGGTTAGTTTATTAAACCTGTGCAGGCAGAGGAGACTTGAGTCTGGTGTATTTGAGACACTGCAGATTTCACATGGATGGAATCTGATTCAGTGACGTGCTGCCCCATCCCTGTGTGGAACTAAATGGAGCTAACAAAATGAAAACTGGCAAAAGTTTGTACTAGCATTTAGTCAGACAGTGGGAAAGCATGAACTTTTTAAAGACTTGTACTTCCCAATTGCTTTCCAGAAATGCTTGCTTGTCACAATTAAATTTAAGCTTATACCAGCAGCAAAAGAGAAGAGACTCACTTTGCAACATACTCACCGACCCTGAGGATCATTGCTTTATTAACTCTTACCAGTTAAACCCCTCAAGGATGTTATTGTTCTTTAATTTATAATTGTTAAACAGACAGGTAAGTAGAAACATACATAGATAGACGCCATCTTCTGTTTACTTTCAGACTTTTATTATGGCAAATTTAAAGCACACAAAATTAGGGATCACAGTATATTGAATTTCCAAACAACCACCACTTTTAATTAATTTTTATTGGAGTATAGCTTCTTTACAAGGTTGTGTTATTTTCTACCCCATCGTTTGTTAAGCCAGGTTGCCAGGAATTTCTGCTAAAAGAGCCTTGATATGCAGAAATGGAAAACTCTCACAAAGCACTGATTCCCAAGAATCAACCTTTAACGGAGCAGAGATGTTGTTACTGATCTTGTTCGCTGTCTAACTAGAAGATAACTGCCTGAGAGCAGGGTATTCATCTGCTTTGTTCACTGCTATGTTTTCAGACTCTGGAAATGAGCTTGGCATACACAAGGTGCTCAGTAATTTGCTAAATGAATGAATAAAACCTTGCAAAGGGCTGCTTACCAACGTCTGGGAGCGTGGCAGACTCCCTGGCCCTGTCCCATCCACGCTGGGCCTCTAGGGACAGCACGCTGACCACCAGCAGCTGGAGCAGATTTGGGTAAGGAAGGCACATGGAGAAGGTTCACCACGGTGGTCATAGGAGGACGCTTTTCTATCTTTCTTCTCTGAACATGAATTTTAAAGAATGACGAATAGACTTATTAAGTCACCAACAGCCTTTTGGGATTGTGTCTATTTAAGCAGAAATATAAAAGAAAATTGAGATTAGCTGAATACATCAAGGTCTTCCAAGCCCCTATTTTGCTATTTAAAGTTATGTTTAACCTCTGCCATTGCTGTCTGTTCTTTACTGCTGGTTACACTTACCAGAGAACACACTGGTCATAGCAAACACCCTCTTCCTACAAACAAGAGAAGACTCTACACATGGACATCACCAGATGCTCAACACTGAAATCAGATTGATTATATTCTTTGCAGCCAAAGATGGAGACGCTCTATACAGTCAGCAAAAACAAGACCGGGAGCTGACTATGGCACAGATCATGAACTCCTTGTTGCCAAATTCAGACTTAAACTGAAGAAACTAGGGAAAACCACTAGACCATTCAGGTATGACCTAAACCAAATCCCTTATGATTACACAGTGGAAGTGAGAAATAGATTCAAGGGACTAGATCTGATAGACAGAGTGCCTGATGAACTATGGACGGAGGTTTATGACATTGTACAGGAGACAGGGATTAAGACCATCCCCATGGAAAAGAAATGCAAAAAAGCAAAATGGCTGCCTGAGGAGGCCTTACAAATAGCTGTGAAAAGAAGAGAAGTGAAAAGCAAAGGAGAAAAGGAAAGATATTCCCATCTGAATGCAGAGTTCCAAAGAATAGCAAAGAGAGATAAAAAAAAAAAAATCCTTCCTCAGCAATCAATGCAAAGAAATAGAGGAAAACGACAGAATGGGAAAGACTAGAGATCTCTTCAAGAAAACTAGAGATACCAAGGGAACATTTCATGCAAAGATGGGATCAATAAAGGACAGAAATAGTATGGACCTAACAGAAGCAGAAGATATTAAGAAGAGGCAGCAAGAATACACAGAAGAACTGTACAAAAAACATCTTCATGACCCAGATAATCACAATGGTGTGATCACTCACCTAGAGCCAGACATCCTGGAATGTGAAGTCAAGTGGGCTTTAGGAAGCATCACTATGAACAAAGCTAGTGGAGGTGATGGAATTCCAGGTGAGCTATTTCAAATCTTGAAAGATGATGCTGTGAAAGTGCTGCACTCAATATGCCAGCAAATTTGGAAAACTCAGCAGTGACCACAGGGCTGGAAAAGGTCAGTTTTCATTCCAATCCCAAAGAAAGGCAACGCCAAAGAATGCTCAAACTACCACACAACTGCACTCATCTCACACGCTAGTAAAGTAATGCTCAAAATTCTCCAAGCCAGGCTTCAGCAATACATGAACCGTGAACTTCCAGATGTTCAAGAAAAGGCAGAGGAACCAGAGATCAAATTGCCAATATCCGCTGGATCATCGAAAAAGTGAGAGAGTTCCAGAAAAAACATCTATTTCTGCTTTATCGACTATGCCAAAGCCTTTGACTCTGTGGATCACAATAAATTGTGGAAAATTCTGAAACAGATGGGAATACCAGACCATCTGACCTGCCTCTTGAGAAACCTGTATGCAGGCCAGGAAGCAACAGTTAGAATTGGACATGGAACAACAGACTGGTGCCAAATAGGAAAAGGAGTATGTCAAAGCTGTATATTGTCACCCTGCTTATTTAACTTATATGCAGAGTACATCATGAGAAACGCTGGGCTGGAAGAAGCACAAGCTGGAATCAAGATTGCCGGGAGAAATATCAATAAACTCAGATATGCAGACAACACCACCCTTATAGCAGAAAGTGAAGAGGAACTAAGAAGCCTCTTGATGAAAGTGAAAGAGGAGAGTGAAAAAGTTGGCTTAAAGCTCAACATTCAGAAAACTAAGATCATGGCATCTGGTCTCATCACTTCATGGGAAATAGATGGGGAAACAAGGGAAACAGTGAGAAACTTTTTTTTTTTTTTTTTTTTGGTATCCAAAATCACTGCAGATGGTGACTGCAACCATGAAATTAAAAGATGCTTACTCCTTGGAAGGAAAGTTATGACCAACCTAGATAGCATATTAAAAAGCAGAGACATTACTTTGCCAACAAAGGTCCGTCTGGTCAAGGCTATGGTTTTTCCAGTGGTCATGTATGGATGTGATAGTTGGACTGTGAAGAAAGCTGAGCACCGAAGAATTGATGCTTTTGAACTGTGGTGTTGGAGAAGACTCTTGAGAGTCCCTTGGACTGCAAGGAGATCCAACCAGTCCATCCTGAAGATCAGTCCTGGGTATTCATTGGAAGGACTGATGCTGAAGCTGAAACTCCAATATTTCAGCCACCTCATGCGAAGAGTTGACTCATTGGAAAAGACCCTGCTGCTGAGAGGGATTGGGGGCAGGAGGAGAAGGGGACGACAGAGGATGACATGGCTGGACGGCATCACTGACTCAATGGACATGAGTTTGAGTAAACTCCGGGAGTTGGTGATGGACAGGGAGGCCTGGCGTGCTGCGATTCATGGGGTCGCAGAGTCGGACACAACTTGAGCGACTGAACTCAACTGAACACTTACCAGATAATTATTATCTTGCAGTCATATTGTCTGAGAGAGCATGGCCTCCAGGGATGAAATTTTTTTTAAACGCCATTTGTTTCAAAACAGATTGTGACTGGGGATACAGTGTGAGGCCGGAAACGAGTTAAGACTCCATGAGGCTGGGCTTTCCTAGGGGTCCAGTAGCTGGTGTGAGAGTCAGAGTATAAAGAAGGCTGAGCGCCGAAGAAGTGATGCTTTTGAACTGTGGTGTTGGAAGAGACTCTTGAGAGTCCCTTGGACCACAAGGCGATCCAACCAGTCCATCCTAAAGGAAATCAGTCCTGAATACTCATTGGAAGGACTGACGCTGAAGCTGAAACTCTAATACTTTGGCCACCTCATGTGAAGAGTTGACTCACTGGAAAAGAGCCTGACGCTGGGAAAGATTGAAGGCGGGAGGAGAAGGGGATGACAGAGGATGAGATGGTTGGATGGCATCACTGACCCAATGGACATGAGTTTGAGTAAACTCTGGGAGTTGGTGATGGACAGGGAAGCCTGGCGTGCTGCAGTCCATGGGTCGCAAAGAGTCGGACATGACTGAGCAACTGAATTGAACTGAACTGAAGTGAAATGTAAGCTCTGTGAGGGCTCTGTCCTTATTTTGCTCACCAGGTGCGTAGCACTCTGCTGGGTGTATAGCAGATGTTCAGGAAATATATATCAGGAGGAAGGGAGGGAGGGAAAGAAGGTGAGAAGGAGGGAGGGAGGGAGGGAAGGAGAAAAGCAGGGAGGGCAAGAATCTTGCCCTCATTGCTTCTGATCTGGACAACTATCACTAATTTGTTTTAAATCCCAGAGATCTGCTCTAATGGATTCTTTCTCTGGTATCAGCCTCCTCCCCATGGCAGAATCTGGCTTAGAACAGTTGTGTATTTGCCTAAAACTCCAGCAGGCTCCTACAACCTTTCTCCACATCCTATCACATTTGACTTCCTTATATCCAAGCATCCCAGCCTGGGATTCCAGGCAAAGATGGATAAAAAGGCCCTCTGCTCTATCAATTAAAACTTCATAGCCTTTAACGTTCCTGATTGACATAAATGCTGCAGTGAATAGACGAGGAATGTGGAAACACAGTTCGATTTCTTTCGCCATCAGCAGCCGGGCCCTGTGATACTGCTCCTCCAGAAGTGCTCTTTGACGAATGGTACCCCAGTGATGCAAGTAGCTGATGGTACCCAGAGCTTCAGAGGTGGTTGCCTGGCCTTCTAACTGGTTGATGGATCTGCAGAGCCTGAGCGAGAGGGACCCAGAATGGTAACTGCGGCCATCTTTCTCTTTTATGATTTCTCTTTCTTTTCGTTAGGTTTGACATCTTGGAGATTGAGCTTTGTAACTAACTATTAGCCCAAGGCAAGGACTGGGAAAATGAGACTTTTCTGAGAAAGTGACCCCCACCCCCGAACACAAAGTGTGAACAACTGTACTTAGGACCTGCCATGAAAGGAACTCGGGTGTGGATTTATGTTCAGACATTGCAGTTGATTTGATGAAGGAAAATGAACCCAGCCCCCTCTGCACCTGCGGGCAGGGCCAGGGACTTTGAAAAAGAAATATTTCTATTCGTTCTATCTCTCTGTGTTGTGGGAATTGAAATGAAAGTCTGGGTCCACTCAGTACCCACAGAAGATGAACTTCTGCCATCAATGATGAGCTGGGAGAGGCGGCTCATAATAAACAAGCCGCGAAGAGGAAGCACAGCAAACCAAAGGTGCCTTGTGAGGACCCTGCACATTTCAGCCCCTTCTTGAGGGTAGGGACCTTCCAACGCACTATCTGTCTGCGGCAGATGTCCAGAAAGCCACCCAGTGACCGCTCAAGTGTGTGTTAGTCCATGTGGTTGGGATCCTCGTGTGTGATTATTCAAGTCTGAGTTCTGGGGAGCCCAACCAACGCTGCTTTGGATTTTTAGCTTCAGCTCAAAGGTTTTCTTTCCAGACTGCAGCAATGCCCTCAGCACAGCGACAACCCCCAGCAGAAAGACCACGCGCTTCTTCTAGGAAATTCCAGTAAAAACTCTTCCTCAAGTGCTTTCAGACATTACTTCCACAACAGGAGAACATTTTTTTTTTCCTACTGACATTCTGAAGGGATAGAATTTCCCCACATAAGACACGTTTCCCCTGCACTTAGAAAAAAGACCAAAGATGCTGCTGTGAGGCCAGAAAATCTCTAGGAAACAGTTGAAAACAAGAATTCAAAAAAAAAAAAAAAAGAAAAACAAGAATTTCCAGAGGGCCTGGGGCCCCAACTGAAAGAGAATGCAGTTATCCTGATTAAAATAAATTAATTAGCCTAGTAAATGAGGGAGAGGGTGGAATGAGAAAGAGAATTATCCTTGTTTAATGTGTTTATTCAGGCCCTGAGGGGACAGAGGGGCTATAAAAATTCTGAAGGGAATTAAAACACATGTGTACCAGCAATGTGTCGTCTCCTTTCTCCACCAAAGGGCCAGAAGCCTCCAGAATTCTGTACAAAACATTTACCTACAGAGCATCTATCAGAAGCAATCAATGATTTCTCCACTGAAGTGTATGACTGGTTACCTAACTTGTTTTTAGCAGTAAAATATCCTTGTCAAGAAGATTCCCTTATATACATACCATGTATAAAATAGATAACTACTGAGAACCTTATGTACCCAAGGGAACTCTATTCAGGGTGGTACCCTAAATTGGAAGGAAATTCAGAAAAGAGGGAATACACGTATACGGGTGGCTGATTCACTTTGTTTTACAGCAGAAACTAACACAACATTGTAAAGCAACTAGACTCCGATAAAAATAAATACATTTTAAAAACTTAAAAATAAATAAAAACTTTAAGAGCAAAGAATACTCCCATATGCTTTCAATAGTCTCTCTTCTCTCCAGAGCACTCAAGGTTTGTCTTTTTTCAGTATAAAAATTAAAAAAACAAGCAGAAATAAAAGTCTTACACAAAAATCTTTGAAAATGGTATTAAGACTGAAATTTGAATATGCTCAAAAATATTTTTAACTGAATGCATTAATATCTCAGCTGACTGGGATATTGGGAGAAGATATGAGACAGATTGCTTATTCTCAAATTTCTTACCAATTATTTTGATAAGCAGTTGATGATACACTTTTAAGATGAAAAAAATATAAAATACTTTCAGTAACCAATAATTAACAGTCAGATTTACTGAATGCTTACAATTCACAAACTCTTTTTTTTTTTTTTTTTTTCACAAACTCTTTTTAAAGTATTTACTTATTTACTTATCTGCTGCATCCAGTCTTGGCTGTATCTTTGCTGCGCCACGTGGGATCTTTTGTCGAGGTACACAGGACTCTAGTTGCAGTGCTTGGGCCCCAGAGAACATGGGCTCAGCAGTTGTGATACATATGGGTTCTTAGTTCCCTGACCAGGGCTGGAACTCACGTCCCCTGCATCACAAGGCAGATTCTTAACCACCGCTCCACCAGGGCCTTCTCGGCAATTCACAAGCTCCTAACTGGGCTTTGAGGATGCACAAAGAGGAATAGTCCTCACCTTTGACAAGTGTGTAACTTAGTTGGTGGTTTAAAACTCAAATACATAGAAAAGTAACTCACCTCTGTAGGTAATAACGTCCAATAAAGCTTCTTTAAGGCCATTCCCAGACCCCCTGGCACAAACCTTACACTGACCACATCTGATGGTCAAAGAAAGTCACAGGCCATTCCAGACTCAAAGGGAGGAAATAGATTCCACATCTTCCTTATCAGAGCAGAGCAAAGGAAGCGATAGTGGCTTTTTTTTTTTTTTTTTGGAGATCATCCTAATCAGAGAGAGGAGATAGATTATAGCTCCTTCCTTGTATATTGAACTGTGAATATAAAAATCAACTTTTATTTGTAAGAGATTTTCTATGTGCTCAGTAGTATACTAACCACAGGGGGAAAAAAGAAATCTATTGCTTGGTGCCAGGGTTCAGAGCTTTCAACCATTTTGTTGCTTTTTGTGGTCCTGGAATATTTTTCACATAGATTCTATGTCCAAATAAGATACAGTATAAAAATGATCAAAAATAAATCTTTACTCCTAAAGCAGAATCAAGAATATAACAGAAATCATGTCTGACACATGAAGATCATAAGCAAGTAGAAAAAACAATGGCCTGCAGAATGCTACCTGGAGGATTACAGATAGACTTCAATCTTCAGCTGAGAACTTTTTACTCTTCAGTTGCTTTCCTGGTGAGTTGGTTACCCCAATTTAAGTAACATTTAAATCCAAATGCACATGTCTACTAGTTATCAGAAAGACACATCTTCAGTGGTAACTCATCAACTAAACAGACAGAATTATATCCCTGGGGTGCTGCCCCATTCCTTGTAAATGGCCATTCATAACACAGATGCTGTTGGGATTTTGAGAACAACTAATAAATAATACTACTGTTTTCACCATTTGAATTCTAAGCCCAACAGTAAACAAAGAGTAATGCACAAAGAAATTAAAATATCAGCTTTGTTATAGATGGGAGATTTGAGTTGGAAGATGTTCTTAGTTCTGTCAAGGGCTTCCCAGTACAGAGCCTACTGACACCCAGCTCAGACTCTCTGAGGTGCTAGATCTGCCCCCTGCAAACTCTTCTGCAGGGAAGACCCAACCAGACAGCAGCTTGCTGAGAAAGGCAGGCTCCTGGAAGGAAAGAAGAAAACAGGACTGAGGGTCACACGCCTGCCTCCTCCTCCCAAATTAACAGCCAATTCACTCTGCCTTCTCCAGGGGAGAAGTCAATGACAGGGTAGGCCAAAAGTCTTTTAGAAACATTCCCATCTTAAGGAGATCTGCTGAGTGGAAATGAACTGTCTTCATGAACAGCTCCTTTTAAATACACATACTTAACTAAATATTAAGATAAAATATATTAGTATTGGTTGGTTTAGTCACTAAGTTGTGTCTGACTCTTGACCCCATGGACTGTTGCCCACCAGGCTCCTCTGTCCATGAGATTTCCCAGGTAATAATACTGGAGTGGGTTGCCATTTCCTACTCCAGGGGATCTTCCCAACCCAGGGATCAAACCCAGGTCTCCTCTATTGCAGGTAATCTCCTACATTGCAGGCCAATTATTTACCAACTGAGCCATGAGGGAAACCCCTGTTATTATTAGAAATAGAGTGTAGATGCAACATGACCAACCAGAACTGAACAGTTTCTTCCTAGAACTCTACCCTGTTTGCTATATCTCGCTTTCTTGCATCCAATTTCTAAGTCCAGAAAAATCTCCGGAAGGTTGAAAATCAAGACAGCTACACACACACACATCATGTGAAAATGATAAGAAAAAATGTGAATCAAGAAAATCTTCATAGTGGTCAGCACTCTTGATATAAAAAGCCAACGGAAAACGCTAACAACTGTACCTACATGTAATTGGATTTGCAACAGTAAGAGGAAGATAAGTGTCCTTTTAAGAAAGTAGGTCCCATGGGGAACTCTAGTCAATGTTTTGTAATAACTTATAAGGGAAAAAATCTGCAAAAGAAAAATTATATATATGTATATATAGACATAGAGCTGAATCACTGTGTTGTGTACCTGAAACTAACATGATATTGTAAATCAAGTATGAAATGAAGTCACTCAGTTGTGTCCGACTCTGCGACCCCGTGGACTGTAGCCCACCAGGCTCCTCTGTCCATGGGATTCTCCAGGCAAGAATACTGGAGTGGGTTGCCATATACGTCAACTTAAAATTTTTAAATTTTTTATTGTGATAAAAGCCATATAATATAAAACCATATTTTAACATAAAAATATGTTAAAAAATATTTTAACCATATTTAAGTGTACACTTAAGTGGCATTAAGCACCTTCACATTGTGCAGCTCTCACCATTATCCATCTCCTGAATTTTTCACCTTTCTAAACTGAAACTCGGCCTTCATTAAACACTAAGATTTTTTTTTTAAAGGTAAGTTCTGTTTGAACAAGAGCAAATAACTTTCCCTTCACATCCTGTGACAACAAGATGACTTCGAAAACTAACCCGATATTCCAAAGTGTCTGCCCTTTATGAAGACTGCAATTCATGTTCTTCAAAATCTTATTATTGATGTTTATAAGTCAGTCCACCAGATCTTAAAAATCATCACTCAGCCCTCAGGATGCCAGCAAGAATAGAGTCTGCACAACTGAGGACCCGGCTCCTTCGAGCCTGTGGACACAATCCCAAATCTACCCCAGTTCGGTGGTGGGGTCAGGGCCTGGCTTCTCTGCGTTTCTTCCCAGCCTTGGGCTCCTGCTCCCCCCACAACCGCTCTGAGTTAACCCGTTCCTGCCTGCACCCTGGCCTGTTTCTGCCTTTTCCAGCCTGACAGATGCTCATCTCTGCCCCCGGCTTGCAGGTGGGAGCCTCAGCCGACGGGCCTTGATGTCAGGAAACCAGCGGCGGCTCGTATATCAGCCTGGTCATTAGCGGCGGATGGCGGTGGACCTTTGCCCAGCGCACCTTACCGAGGCAGGAGGAGGGCTATAAAACCCCGGGCCCTGTCAGCTGTTGTCACTGAGGTGAGAATTTATCAGGTCTCCGGGTGCCCTCTGACTGGATTATTATGAATAATGAATGAGGCTTTATGCTACACTGAAGCATTAATAAGATGGGGGTGACTTGGAGACATTCCGGGCACCGCAAACACCCCAGACCCCCGGGTGGGCGGCCCCCCAGCCGGTGGCCCCGCCGGATCTGGGGTCTGGGAGTGGGGTCTGGTCCCCCGCACTGACAGAGCCCAGCTCGGCGTCTGTGGCCCAGCCCATGGGTGGCAGTAAGGGACCAGGACGCTGTGTGTCCACCCTGCTTGGACAGACGCAGCGAATTCCAGCATTCCTTATAAATAAAGATCTGAAGGTGTTATGCCAATCATCTCGTTTACTATCACTCCACTGCAGATCCAGTATTGAAACAGAAGCCTTGTAAGAAACTTCTAGGATATAAATGCAAGGTTTTTTCATGACTCAGATATTTGGTGTTTGGAGAGGGGAGTTTTGCCTTGTTTTTTTCTTCTTTTCCTTCCTGGACAGAGGACCCTGTGAGCTACAATTCATAGGGTTGCAGAGTTGAACAGGACTGAAGCGACTTAGCATGCACTCATGCATATCTATATCTATCTATATTCATATATATATATATATATATATATATATATATAGAGAGAGAGAGAGAGACATGCTATGGAATGAACTTCTTGGCCAACCCAACATGATTTTTCCCTATTCTTTTCCACTGTGGTTTATCACAGGATATTGAATATAGTAAGTTTTGCCACTTTTAATTTTATTTTATTGAAGTATAGTTGATTTACAATGTTGTATTAATTTCTGCTGTATAGCAAAGTGATTCATATATATATTTTTTCTTTCCATATATATGTATATATATTCTTTTCCATTATGGTTTATCACAGGATATTAAATACAATGAGTTTTCACCACTTTTCTAAGCATGGCTGGTCCTGGGTGAGTCTCGGAAATTTTACGTGACGCAAAGGGAAAGAAGGCTTAGGAAACAGAAAGGAGAGAGCCCTGGATCAGGCGGGGCACAGCTGTCTCTGATCCATCTGGGTGGAAATCATTTTCTCAGACCGAGGGAGGACTACCGCAGAGAAGACCTGCTCCCTCTTCCAGAACATTTCCGGACATGCCAGCCACCTTCTTCCAGGGCTCCTAAAGGTTACTGAAACAACAAGGTCAGCTGAATATCCTTCTCAGGAAAACACTGTTCAGTGGAAGAAGGTGAAGAACAATCTGTGTTCTTCTGATTTTCCATTTAAACCTCCTTTCACATTTCAAAGGCCAAGGATGAATGTGTTGGTTCATCTGCTATGACAGACTTGCTGGCCAGATCCCGCTCAACCCAATTTCATTCTGCAAACATTCTCTGAGCCTTTAAAACTTTCATGATGGTGGGAAATTAAAAAAAAAAGAAAATAGTACCTCTCCCTAAATGAGTTGATACTCAAGAATAATATATGGGAAGGGAATCCTTTTCCTAATGCACCAGTGGTGACCCAGACATGAAGACCCCCAGCTAGGAAACACTGCCACGCGGTTCCTCTTCCCGATAAGGTGTGGATCTATCCCTGGTCCCTCAGGTAAACAGAAGTTATCAAGTGCAGTCACCCAACACCAACTCGGCAGCTGTGCTTCTCAATGATCTTACTGCTGCTCCCTCCACCTGGGTAGAGCTCCTCCTTCCTCTTCCATTCCTAGACAGTTCTGTGGCCTAGAACTGAAGACTTCCAGCACTGGAGGGCACTTTGAGGAGGTCAAGTTCAATTTCCTGCACTGTCCTTTCTCCGAAAGCCACTCCAACAGTCTAACCACTCCCGTCTGTCTCCATCTCCACCTACTCTGCTGCTTCATTCATTAGGTGCCTAAAAATGGTAGGATTTCGTTGTTTTCTATAGCTTAATAACATTCCATTTGTATATACAGGCATGTGACATCTTTTTAATGCACTCATCCATCAGTGAACACTAGGTTGTTTCCGTGTCCTGGCTGTTGTGAACGATGCGGTAATGAGCAAGGGATGTGGATGGGTTTTTGTGTGTTTTCGTTTCCTTTGGATAAATACCCAAAATTGAATGGCATGATGGTACGTTCCTTCCGGTTTTGACTTTTTGAGGCTCATTCCATACTGTGGTCCTCAATGGCTGCACCGGAGAATTGACTCTCTTCTTGCCCTTGTCCTGAGGACACGGAGGAGGAGGAGGAGAAACAGTTAAGTGTTCTAGAGACCTCTTTCCTCTTTCCTGAAAGGGTCTGGTCAGAATAAGAGTTGCTACCATGAAAAAAATTGGAACCAGCTAGTGGACTGAAATTCTGTTCACACCACTGGAGCTCCCAGCGGCTAGTAGCATCCACAGCATCAATGGGGGCTTCGCGGGGGCCTGGCAGGGAGAGGGGCTGCGGGCATCAGGCAGGCGTTAACAAGGGCGACCTCTCGGCCTCTCTTCCGTCCTGGGATTCCAGGCTGTTCGTGCTGAGGTCTCAGTGAATGCCTGCCCATCTCGGTGGGTATTTGTAAACGCTCAGCTAAGCAAAAGATCCTCTTATTCAGTCACTCAAGCCTCAACATCAGACCGAATTACACCTAAGTGAGCAGAGTTTTCTGATCATCGTGAGCAAATTGTGCAGAGGAGAAGCCGTGTGTGTGTGTGTGTGTGTGTGTGTGTGTGTGTACCCAAGCCCATGCGCTCAGGCACACATGCTCTGCTAAAATATGTTGTCTGCTGGAGAGGGGGCTCCCCCCACTGAGCCAGCACAAGTCTGTTATGCAAAACATTGGCACTGGCAGAGTTTCTCACCACCACTAAGCCGTAATCTGCTTGGCAGGCATGAGGAATGCCACAGAATCCCAAGGTTAATTGGGAACAAGGCAGTAAACACTAGCCTCTCCTGGGGCTCCCTTGGTACTTGGAAGCTTTATCTGAGGACAAGGTCTGTCTCATCATTAGTGGACAGAACTTCTATCTGCCCTGTGAACGGTAAAGAAAAGCAGTGACACAAGTGTAACAAGATTTTAAGAAAATCGCACACTCTTTTACTTTTAAAACACTGAAAAGATCGTGAGAAGTTAGATGATACATCGCCTGAGTTCCAAGCACAAGGAACACGTCTGGTCACAAAGCCACACACAGGCATGTCAGGCCACCCCGGAATGCTGTCATATCTGGATATTTATGGGGTCTCTGTGTATCTGAGGCTAGTTTCACTCTTAATATGCAAACTTATGTGACTCTTCTGGGAGCTGAATCAATGCTTCCCACTGCATTAGGGAGGCAATTCATGGAGAAGGCAATGGCAACCCACTCCAGTACTCTTGCCTGGAAAATCCCATGGATGGAGGAGCATGGTGGGCTACAGTCCATGGGGTCACAAAGAGTCGGACACAACTAAGCGACTTCACTTTCACTGACATTAAGAAGGACGGGTATACACTGAAGAGGTCTTCTCCAAAACACTGTCAGATGGAAAATAAGAGGAAGGGGGTGGGTGAGGAGAGGAAAGTGTAGGTGGGGTGGAGAGAAGCATGGAACGGAAGGAAGTTTGTGGCAACAAACACAAAACAGGATGATGACTAAGGTAAACCGGTGAATACCTTGCTACTCAGAATGAAAATCTACTCCGGACCAAAAGGGAAATGTTTGAAGGGAAAAAAATGAGTGACAACAATGAAAATGGCAAGATGAAAAGCAGCAGAGCCAGGAAAAGATAAAGGTTAGGACACCCTGTGAAAGGAAAGAGGTTGAAAAGGGCTAAACAGGAAAGAACAATATTATTTTGAACAGTAAAGAGAAGCATAAAATCTTTTCTAATCAGTGGTTGCTGTCTTGGTCCTTAAGAGCACAAACAAAGAAAGACAAGATGCCCCGAATGATTATTTATTCATTCCCCTTGCTTCGGTGGGGTTCTCCTGGCAAAATTCCAGCAGCTTTGCCATTTTCAAGAAGGGGGATTTTAGAGCGTGGCTGCTCTGCAGGTTTGGTCCTGTAATCTCCTTTTAATGTTTCTGCTGCAGTAAAAGGTCACTCTCGATTCAGCTGTTCATAAAATTGACATGAGTCTGGGGTCCCTTGGAGATCCAAAGCCAGGGCAGGCAGGGGGGTAGCTGTGATGAGGATCATGCCTCGGACAGAAAGGACCCCTCAGGGTTCTGTCATCTCCAAGGGTTTAATCATCGCTTTGCCACTCCAAGTCTGCACCTTCCTTCTGACTTATGTATGCATATATCCCACCACAAACCAACATTTCAAGAGGGGGCCATAATGACGGATTTAAACAAAGTAGCCCTCCATTGGACATGGCGAGGGAGAAGGCGGCAGAGGTGTCAGGGCTGAGCAGGGCCCCGAGGTGTGCTTTTAATAATTACACAGGAACAGGATATATCTCTGTCTCACATCTCATGGCCCTGGGAAATTTTCCACTGATTGAGCCTCTTTGAGGTCCCAGGTCCTTTATATTAATCCATATGGTCTCTGAGAGTTATCCCAACCCTGTGAGTTGATATCAACATCCCCACCTTGTGTCAGAAAAGACTGGGTCTCTGAGAGTGTGAATTGGGGACATACACCTAGGAGGGGTGGCAGGTGCGCTCTGAATCCGAGTCTTACTGAGGGCCAACTAAGTGTGCTTTCAACTTTCCCACATCAGCCAGACCTGCTCTAGACTTGGGGTGATGGTGTCCACAAGTCCAGTGGCTGTCACTGCATGCTGTGTGTGTTAGGCTCAGGAGCAGAGACAGAGGGGACAGCAGGGCAATTTCTCCCTTTAAGACACTGACCGTGAAGTGAGGAGCAGACAAGTGAGCAATACTAAGGGCCCCAGCCCACCGGGGCTTCTCCTGAAAAGAATTTACATGAAAGTGAAAGTGTTAGGCGCTCAGTCTGTGTTTGACTTTTTGCGACCCCATGGACTGTAGCCCACCAGGCTCCTCTGTCCGTGGGATTCTTCAGGCAAGAATACTGCAATGGGTTGCCATTTCCTTCTCCAGGGGATCTTCCCGACCCAGGAACTGAACGCAGGTCTCCTGCACTGTAAGTGGATTCTTTACCATCAGAGCCACCAGGAAAGCCCATTTAAAACCAATAAAACCATATATGTTTATTTTTTAAAAATCTTCTTTTTCAAGGACATATAAAGGCTAAGGTTATCTACCTAGCAGTAAGTAAATTAAGTAAGTGAAAGTCGCTCAGTCCTGTCTGACTCTTTGCGACTCCATGGACTAGTTCATGGAATTCTCCAGGCCAGAATACTGGAGTGGGTAGCCTTTCACTTCTCCAACCTAGCAGTAAACCCATTTCAAATACCAAGCTGACTCTGAAAACCCTTTTCCCAGGGCCACTGACCACATTTCATGTGATTAACTAGACTAGGGAGCTTCAAACCTTACCAGCCCCCACTTCTGGGATAACAGCTATGGACGCCGTCTTCTCTCTTACCAAGGCAGGTCGGGACAAGGACACGGCGTGGAGTCTTTTTGTCCAGGCGGCTGTGATTTCAATGCCGCCAAAAAGGTCTTTGTGTATGTTCTATATATTTCGTAGAGCTAACTGCCCAAAGCCAGCTTCTTTGCCTTTTCTTCCGTTTAACAGAGACATTCTCACAAGATAGCAGTGTGCGCAGGGGGAGAGGTAGAGTGGAGGGGTTAGAAATTCATTGCCACAGGAGAAGAAAGTTCCAGAATAGTTGTCTCCACCTTGATGGAAGCTCTTAGCAGAAGACTGACCCAATGAGACTTCCTTCCCTTTCTCTCCCTCCACTAAACCTTCTGAAGGAGCCTCTGTGGGAAACACCACCAACCTTGAGGGCACTGCCACGCTGCCTCCTCGGCCGGCCCAGCCACCCTCTCATCCCTGTTTCCTGCACAGGGAGGCCAGTGCCTCCCCACATCTGTCCCCCTGCACACACCGTTCCCTCGGCCAGGAGTGCTCCTCTACAAGCCCATCAGCCGCCTCCTCGGGGCCAACGACTGTCACCCCTCAGGTCTAACCATCCAGCCAGGCTTCTGGGCTGCTCTTCTGACTGCACCCCTACACTGTTGCCAGGCTAGTCAGTTCCTCCCATCAAATTTGTCAGAGCCCTGCCCGCTTCTACCCCAATGCACATTAAATAGCTATTTGATGACTACTTTTGTCTACGTCTAGATGAAAGAACTGTAACAGAGGTAGTGTGTCTGCGCAGAGCACCAGGGTACTCACAGCACGGCACAGTGCCTGGGAGGTCCAAGGCAAATATTGCAGAGTGAGCGATCAAACGAAGGGACCGATGGATCGATGGATGAACACAGAGCTAAAAGCCATCCCCGGAAGACATGACGAGGACTCCCCTGGTGGTGCAGTGGATAAGACACCACCTGCCACTGCAGGAGACATGGGTTCAGTCCCTGGTCCAGGGAAGATTCCGCGCACCATGGAGCAACTAGGCCCGTGCACCACAGGTACTGAGGCCATGCTCTAGAACCCAAGGGCCGCAACTACTGAGCCCAAGCACTGCGGCTACTGAGCCCAAGCACTGCAACTACTGAGCCCGAGCACTGCAACTACTGAGCCCAAGCACTGTGGCTACTGAGCCCAAGCACCTAGAGCTGGTGCTCTGCAGCAGTAGGAGCCACTGCGTGAGAAGCCCAAGCACCGCAAGGAACCGGAGTCTCCACTCACCACAGCTAGAGAAAGCCTGCAAGCAGCAGTGAAGACCGGCACAACTAAGAAAACTAAACAAATGAGTAAATTATTTTAAAGAGAAAGATGAGGAGTTGTGCCAAAGAAAGCTGACTCATCAATAACCCGAAAAATAAATTTCTACATATTGTCTTGCAGTAGTTTGGTGAAAATTTATGCATAAAAACATTCAGAAATCGCCATGAGATAAATGAATCTCCCTGCTAACAAGAAAATTCTGCTTATATAGACACACAAAATATTTTAAAAACTATGTCATAATTCAGACATGTGTTGATCAAAAAGTATAAATACACTTAAATACAAACATATTTAATAACACATGAAGGGGTTTTGTTCTTCAATGGAATTCATGACTAAAACTGAAGAATTACTTTCATAACAATGAAGAATTGAAAATATTTTTGGAATTGTAATGTATTAGAGCAACAAAACTTGCAAGTGGATTAAATCATGATCTTCTATTCATAAGAGAATTAATTTTAACTTTTCTGGAATGATGCAGTCTTTATTTGAAACTTTTAATCAAATAAAGTATTAAATAAAATTTAATAATGATCCAAGTTAAGATTATCATCAATTTACAAAAATCATTTTATCTAAAATGCTCAAACATATTACTGGAAGTAAAATAATGCTTCTCTGAGGAATCTGTAATTAGCCCTTCCATCTTTCTTAAACATATGTACTGTATTACTTGTCTGAGAGTTTGCAATGACTCAAAATTCTCCATGTAATTACATAATTAGGTGGTTTCTTTAAATGAAGAACATGTACTCAAATGAAATATATCTGTTTTATCATGTCAATATATTATCAAACTGTAGACATTTCAATAAAATTCTGCCCAAAACTCATATTAAACATACAGAAGATGCCTTTTAGGTTTTAGGCTATTGAGAATTTTGTAAACATTACATCAACTAATTTTACTAGCAAAAAAGACTCCCTTAATATTGTATAAATCATGAGGATTATTATATACTTGGGGATGAAATAAAAATAAACCTCTTCTCAAAAGCATTAAAAAATCAGATCAACCTAAAACATTTAAATTTATTATAGAGCTGCATCTAGTTTCTGGAATTATATTCTGATCAACATTATAGTAGTCAATCACTCTCTTTATCTCAATGTACAAGTATAGAATTTCTTCTAAATGTCTGAGGATTCACCTTTTAACTCAGAATTATAGATGGATACTAGTTTGATTAATTTTCCAAGAACTACACCAAAAAATAATTCAGAGCCTTTAAATTTATCTTTTTAAAAATCAGTTAGAAAGTTTATTTTTACTAGTTGCAAAAAGAATGACTGAATCTCGCAAAATTTAAAGTCTATTAGATGTGTCCTGTTGAAAAATCTGTCTGTTGTTTTCATAAAGAGTCAAAACAAAACACCAAGCTAAGAATAGATATTTCTTACACTAAATCACAGTCTGTGTGCTATTTTCTTCCTGGCTTAAATATGTTCCATGTTCTTTTCACCCTAAACTCATTTGGCTTGAGTTGTTGATCAAAGAAAGTTATGCATGAGAGACCATTCTGCACAGGAATGAGGGTCTGTCATGCCCTGAAACACCCTTGTGATTTATAATATATGAACTTTCTGTGTGAAGAGGGGTAAATAAATTAAAGCAATTTGAAAACAGCTGGAAAATATGCTGTGTATACAATTTATCAGTCACACAGCCATGGACATAATATTCTGATCCAATTTTAATTTCTAAAAATGCTTGGATGATATGGGCAGAAACCGTCCTAAATATATGTAAGAACACACACATACACACATGTCAAATACAATAGAATCACACTGGAGAAATAAATTTTCTGCTTATGTGACTTTTAAATGTGAATTTGATGCTTCCAAGTTCTTATTGCTGTAATTAAGTAACTTGTCTATTGCTAATACTTTTCATTTTTAACTTTGATTTCTGCAAGTAATTTGCAGTTCATCAGTTACTCAAAGCCAAAATATTCTCTCTGCTAAACTAGGAAAAGTTTAAGCCACAGCAGTAACAAGCAGAGAGGAAAACAGCAATGTCAGTTCAGTTCAGGTTATTCTTGTGCATCAAATTGAAAGACAGGCCAGTTCCCTGCCTTGTAGGAAAGCAAAAGGGAGTTGATAAGGCAAGGTAATAGAAATTACAGGAATAAATTTGCAAGGCCTCCTCAGTCAGGATTGTATCTTGACTTAAAGGTTGCTTTCTGAAAATTTTTGAATGAGAACTCAGATGAACTCGAAAGTGAATGCACAGCTTATTTCAGATAAGGGGACAGGCCACATCTACTTAACCGCAGCTTTGGGAAAGACCTTGAAAACAAGACCTCATCTAATCTACATGCGGACTCCTAACTGGAGGAAATGATAAGGCCATAAGCATTCTTTAAGTCCCTAGGTCTTTAGAGTAAATGACGAACACATCAGGACTAGGACTAGACCCCAGTGTTTCTCTGCTTCAGCACACACAATTCTGCTGGCGATGTTTTTAAAACTATCTTTCAAGAATTACTTTCCTCACAACTTCCATTTTTCTGCATTTATTTTAAAATTTCCTCTTTATGAAGTAAGTCTGTGTTTTACTAGCAAGAGAGTTTTCCCCTCCCTTTTACTTCTGTTGGCAGAGTTCAGGACAGGTCCTGGATGCTTAGTTACGGACAATGTAAACAAGCACAGTCGGTCAAAGTGTGTTTCCAGGGACTGTGCTGTTAAATACATAGCAGATGTATCTGTTCTTAGAACTCCACAAAGACTCAAATAAGCTGAAATACAAGAAATAACAGTCTCGTCCAAGAGGTACCCGCCTGCCTCCCCATTTTCCATAGAACCTGTGCTGTTCCCATGTTTTATCCAGACTTCTACTTACTCTGGTGGTTTGAGGCCTCCAGGTAGGGACTTCTTTTTTTTAAGCTATTTTTTCATTTATTTGGCTGTGCTGGGTCTTAGTTGTGGCATGTGAAATCTAGTTCCCTGAGCAGGGATTGAACCTGGGTTTCCTGCATTGAGAGTGCAGAGTCTTAGCCACTGGATCACCAGGGAAGCCCTTTCTACGTACGGACTCTGTGTCTCCTTTCATAGATTGCTATACAATCTTGGGCGAGTCACTTTAACTTTGCTGAATTAAGGCTGAGCTTGCTGAAATTCTTTTCTCCTTCACTTGAGTAAAAATAATATACCTTGTGAGAGAACTTAGAAATCTTGGGAGATATCATTACTGAAGAGCATTTTATCAGATAGCACACTGTTGAATATATTATGCCACGTCTGTACAGAGAATGTGTGTTCATGAAGAGTCACTCTCACAGCGATGTGTGTGTGCGTGCGCTCTCAGTGATGGCCCTCTCTTTGGGAAACCAAGGATCGCAGCCCGCCAGGCTCCTCTGTCCATGAGATTTCCCAGGCGAGAATACCAGAGTGGGCTGCCATTTCCTCCTTCAGGAGATCTTTCTGATCCAGGGATCAAACCCACGTCTCTCAGGTCTCCTGCATTGGCGGGTTCTTTACCAGCTGAGCCACCGGGGAAGCCCCTCATGGCGACAGTCATATCTGATTGCAAAATCAATCAATAACTCCGACTACATTTTTTGAAAAGATGAAATTTCTTTTGCCTGTGTGCGCTGAATCCTATTTACCACATAATGACACAAAATGCATAAAAAAGCACGCCTTATCACCAGAGATAATATATCAGTAGATATATTGTTTGTGTATGTGTATCAATTACATCAATTTGTAACGTGTGATCATGATAGATTTTTGACCAAGCTTAGCTCAGGGGAAAAAAATGTCAGTATATCATTTTAGTATCAATAAGCAATAGTTGGTTTTAAAAGATCCTTATTGTTCAAACAATTCCAAAGTGTCCTATTCCCTGTATTTAATTTATCATTCATTTTTTTGAAAATCAAAGATGTGGGGAATAAATGAAATCTTATTGTTGTGAAAGAATGTAAGAATAGATTTTAATTAGATCTCAAATGCTTTGAACTAGCAATTCTTTAAAAAAAAAAAGAAGACCCCACTGGTTGATACAAACATTGCATTGAATGACAGTCTATCTGATTCCGTGCAATAGAATCACAGTACAGAAGCTGGAATCCAGATTGCCGGGAGAAACATCGATAACCTCAGAAACGCAGATGACACCACCCTTATGGCAGAAAAGGAGAGTAACTAAAGAGCCTCTTGATGAAAGTGAAAGAGGAGAGTAAGAAAGCTGTCTTAAAACTCAACATTCAGAAAACTAAGATCATGGTGTCCGGTCCCATCACTTCATGGCAAATAAATGGGGAAACAGTGAAAGACTTTATTTTCTTGGGCTCCAAAATCACTGCAGATAGTGACTGCAGCCATGAAATTAAGACACTTACTCCTTGGAAGGAAACTTATGACCAACCTAGACAGCATATTAAAAACAGAGACATTACTGACAAAGGTCTGTCTAGTCAAAGCTATGATTTTTCCAGTAGTCTTGTATGGATGTGAGAGTTGGACCATAAAGAAGGCTGAGTGCCGAAGAAATGATGCTTTTGAACTGTAGGGCTGAAGAAGACTCTTGAGAGTCCCTTGGACTGCAAGAAGATCCAACCAGTCCATCCTGAAGGAGATCAATCCTGGGTGTTCATTGGAAGGACTGATGCTGAAGCTGAAGCTCCAATACTTTGGCCACCTGATGCGAAGAACTGACTCACTGGAAGAGACCCTGATGCTGGGAAAGATTGAAGGCGGGAGGAGAAGGGGACGACAGAGGATGAGATGGTTGGATGGCATCACCGACTCGATGGACATGAGTTTGAGCAAGCTCCGGGAGTTGGTGACGGACAGGGAGCCCTGACGTGCTGCGATTCATGGGGTTGCAAAGAGTCGGACGTGACTGAGCGACTGAACTGAACTGAATCACAGAGCAACTCTGTTTCCCAGTGTGTGCGCTTAGCCACTCAGTCGTGTCTGACTCTGTGAGGCCACGGACTGTAGCCCACCAGGCTCCTCTCTCATTTCCCTGGTCCCCTTTAAATTGTATTCTGTGCAAATCATCTTGTCTCTGACTAACTCTCATGACTTGACTGGTCTAAGCTTGGATAAGACAGCATCACATAGTGACTGTAAGTCGAAAGCACAGTCTGAAATCAGGCAAGCGTGTCCAGCCTCAGGTCATAATCATAACTTCACACCTGATTTAAAGGGAAATTTCCCTCTCCAGCTGGGTCTTGCTGTGGGCTTGCCATGACTGTGGGGAAGGCAGGGCCCTCTTTCTTCCAGGATCATCCCTGCTCAAAGATGTTTCTGACCCAGCTGGGGGCAGAGAAGAGGGGAGGAGAAGAGGGGACGAAGGAAGCTCTGACCTGACTGGGGCTGTCAGAAGCCACCCCTGGCGCTCCTGAGGTGACAGGAGGTAACTGTCTCGAGACTCCTCCTTCCCTGGGGCACCAGCCCTGGGGCAGAGAGAGCGCAGGGACTCCTTTGTTTGGCTGCTCCTGACATCTGCTCTGCTCCACCCCTGGACATGCTG
The DNA here is from genome assembly GCF_019320065.1 of Cervus canadensis. Lineage (NCBI taxonomy): Eukaryota > Metazoa > Chordata > Mammalia > Artiodactyla > Cervidae > Cervus > Cervus canadensis. The sequence goes on from NC_057398.1 coordinate 3,464,159, forward strand.
GCACAAGGACATCCTTTCAGGGGCAAGACCCCTTCCACAGGAACTGATGGCCAGGCTAGGGTTACCCATCTGTACATTTGTCCTCTACGTCTGTGTCTCTATTTCCGCTTTGCAAATAGGTTCCTCTGTGCCATTATTCTAGATAACACATGTATGTGTTAGTATATGATATATGTTTTTCTCTTTCTGACTTACTTCACTCTGCATGACCATCTTTAGGTGCATCCACATCTCTGCAAATGGTGACTTAAATGGAAAGGATATCCAAAGAGAAACAGGAGATATATGTCTATGCATATATCTGATATACTTTGCTGTACAGTGGAAATTAACACATTATAGAGCAACTATACTCTGATACCCTGGAGAAGGAAATGGCAACCCACTCCCATATTCTTGCCTAGGAAATCCCCTGGACAGAGGAGTCTGGCAGGCCACAGTCCTTGGGGTCACAAAGAGTTGGATAGGACTTAGCAACTAAACAGCAATAACAAATTGCATTTTATAGTTATTTTTTCACACCAAGTATTTTTTTAAAAACAAAATGTTTTACTATTAAAATAAAAAACTTTGTATAAAGGCAAAAAAAACCCCACCTATATTCCAATTTAAAAATTTTGTTTAAATTTGTATATAAAAAACAAACAGAAGAGAGTTCCTCATCTAGCCCTTGATATTCCACCGCATTTAGCTTCCATGCCATGCTGCCCCATGCAGCCCGCAGCCCGTGGTCACGGGCCCTTGACAACGCACGTGCCCCATGCCCCGTGAGCGCAGGGCACACGTGCTCCGAGGGGTCCACCAGGCCCCCGTGGGAAGCTTGGCGGACAAGGAAAGTGCTTCCTGCTCGTCCCACGTCTCCTTCGCCAGAGACCTCACAGCTCAGTTCCCTCCGACCAAGTTCCCTTTATTAAATATCTTCATCCCCCAGAGCCTTTTTATTCCCCTGGCAAGGATACGGGCCAAGAGTTGTGAAGCTATTTTTTTTCCTTAGTTAACCTGTTTTAAATTTTGTTTTTCTAATTGGAGTATAAATGCTTTACGACGTTGTGCTGCTTTCTGCCGGGCAGTGACGTGAACCAGCTACATGCAAACATACAGGCCTCTCAGCCTCTCTTCCGCCCCCACCCCACCCCCAGGTCATCACGGAGCACCGCGCTGAGCTCCCTGGGCTGTACCGCAGCCGCCCGCTGATTATCCATTTTACGCACTGAGCGTACCTATCGCGCTGCTGCTCAATTCGTCCCACCCCCTCCCTCCTCGCTGTGTCCACAGTCCGTTCTCTACGCCTATGTCTCTATTCCTGCCCTGCAAATAGGTTAATCTGTATCGTTTCTCTAGATTCCATACATATGCGCTAATATATGATACTTGTTTCTGTGAAGCCACTTTTTAAAACCCAGTTCTTTAGAAGGATGCTGTATTCTTCCTTTGGAGAATCTTATCAATTTCAGCTTCTCCTTCACCAAAATTTCCGACTAAACATACCTGAACCATCGTGGAAAGATCAAGTAGCATCTGGACACGTGATTCTATGAAACCCAGCTGTTCCCACGAGTTGTCAGACCTGCTCTTCTCAGAACATATACATTGAAAAAGACATAAGGCTGGTGCCTGCTTTTTGGAGCCCATTACAAGATAAACATTAAAAAGCCCCTTTCTGACACCTTAGATACCAGGGATCAGCTGAGGTCAAAGTCTTATGGCTATAAATTCCAGAAAAAAATATTACTCTTGAAGCACAGATGTAGCTTAAAAGGGAGCCGGTGAGCAGAGTGCTGGAAGAATAAACGCATCCACAGGCAGGAAAGAGTGAGCCATGAATGTGCTTGGTCACTTAGTCGTGTGCAACTCTGTGACCCCATGGACAGCAGCCCACCAGGCTCCTCTGTCCATGGGGATTCTCCAGGCAAGAACACTGAAGAGGGTAGCTATCTAGGTAGCCATCCCTTCTCCAGGGGATCTTCCCAACCCAGGAATCGAAGCAGGGTCTCCTGCATCGCAGGCAGATTCTTTATCAGCTGAGCCACCAGGGAAACTCAAGAGAGCTGTTTGAAGAGAGATGAATGTGTCTAAGCAAAGGTTTCCGAAAATTTTAATCAGTGCTTTACATGTATCATGCCCTAGCAGACTCGTTGCTGAAGGATATGTCATTTGGGGCATCATTTTAAGGTTGATTTAATGAATCACACATGGCTCTTGCAAGTTCCCATGATCTGCTACTGTGTAACAAACCACCTTCAAATTCAACGCATCAAACCACAACCGTCTGTTGTTGCTCAGGCACTAAGTTGTGCTGGACTCTTTGCCACCCCCTGGACTGTAGCCCACCAGGCTCCTCTGTCCATGGGATTCTTCAGGCAAGAATACTGGAGTGGGTTGCCATTTCCTCCTCCAGGGGATCTTCCCTACCCAAGGGTCGAATCTGTGTCTCTTACGACTCCCAGGTAGCTCAGTGGATGAAGATTCTGCCTGTAATACAGGAGTCTCAAGAGATGCAGGTTCGATCCTTGGGTTGGGAAGATCCCATGGAGAAGGAAATGGCAACACACACCAGTATTCTTGCCCAGGAGATCTCACGGATAAAGGAGCCTGGTGGGCTAGTTCTTTACCACAAGCACCACCTGGGAAGCCTGGAAATACATCATGGGGAGCAGCTGATGCTGGAGGAGGTGACAGGGCTCCCCTACCACCCCCAAGCTCTGCTTTTTCTATACAGCATCATTATCATCGTGGACTTCTCAAGCTCACTCACCCTGGTAGCAATCTCCCACTAGGACTTTAATCTTTCATCCATCTATCCAGCCATGAATTCAACACACATTCTAAGTATCTTTTATATGACCCAGGCTGTGCCCCACCCAAGTGATGTAAAAACAAGCAACACACAGTCCTTTCTTTGCAGAAACTCATGGTTCCACAGTTACAACACAAGTTCAGGGGTGATGTAGCAGAGACCAGCAGAGCTGCTGCCCCCTCCACCCCTGCAGGGCCCTGGTGTCAGAGCAGGTTCTGAGAGAGGACATGAGCCAGCCTTCTGAGGGACGAGCAGGAGCTTGCTGGGTGCATGGAACGCACACAACATCACGGGGAAAGAGGAATTTTAAACTTGAATGCTTGGAAAGTTGACAGTAGTTCTGTACAGACAAAGAACAGAGGATGTCTAGGAAATAAATGAGGGCTTCCCTGGTGGCTCAGAAGGTAAAGAATCCGCCTACAATGCAAGGGACCCCGGTTCAATCCCTGGGTTGGGAAGATCCCATGGAGAAGGGAATGGTTACCCAGTATTCTTGCCTAGAGAATCCCATGGACAGAGGAGCCTGGCAGGCTACAGTCCATGGGGTCCCAAAGAGTCAGACAGACTAGACAACCAACAGTTTTACTTTTCAGGAAATCAAAGGAGGTCAAGACTAGAGACAAAGCAGGACTTCATACATCATTTTTAGGACACTGCATTTTTTTATTTTATTTTTTGATGCGGACCATTTTTAAAGTTTTTATTCAACTTGTTACAATATTGCTCCTGTTGTTTACATTCTGGGTTTTTGGCCATGAGGTATGTGTGATCTTAGCTCCTTGACCAGGGACTGAACCCACAGCCCTTGCATTGGAAGGTGAAGTCTTAACCACTGGACCGCCAGGGAAGTCCCAGGACTTTATGTTTTAAAGCTGCAGGTAAGCAGATGCCCTGGGCTTCCCTGATAGCTCAGCTGGTAAAGAATCTGCCTGCAATGCAGGAGACCCCGCTTCAATTCCTGGGTCAGGAAGATCTGCTGGAGAAGGGATAGGCTACCCACTGCAGTATTCTCACCTGGAGAATCCCCATGGACAGAGGGGCCTGGCAGGCTACAGTCCATGGGGTCGCGAAGAGTCGGACACAACTGTGTGACCAAGCACAAGCAGATGCCCCAGCAGAACAGGTACCTCCTGGTTACTAGGAGGCATTCCTTAAGACTGTGGCTTCTTCCTTTCTTTTTCCTGAGCACCATTAGTCTTAGCACCTCCTTCAATGAATAACACTACAGGCAGCATGTTAAATGGTTCTGAATGCTAACAGTTATTATTTAATTACTGCTTTAAATTTTTTTTCTAAACCTGAGTTTTAGGTGATGGGGACACCGTGGTTATTTATGCCCCATGGCCTCGTGTGTGGGTTTTCCTGGAGGCAGTTGTTAGGATTATTAATGTCCCACATAGAACTGTGCCACAGAGGTAGAGAAAGGGGAAGCAGCAGATAAACTAGAGAGAAGAAGGAAATGTGACATGTCTTCATGCCAAAGGCAAAAAAACCAATCCCTTTGTTCTGTGCAGTGAAATACAGAGATGGCCGTTTAACCTCCCCGCAGAATAAACATGATATGCGCAATCAGAATTAGTTGAGTGATAATCAGGAGAGCAAGGCACAACTCAGGTTGATTAACACAACCTGCCCCCATCCGTTGTCTACTGACTGTGTCCCAGGCACCTTGGACTCTACAGTGATACATAGAGTTCGCTTGCTCTGCTCCTTTGGTGCTCACCAGCCTTCTCCAGGAGGGTGTTTGATGAGAAATTCATAATCATCACCTAGACCTCGTTTTCTTATTAATAAAGTAAGCACTGAGGGATGGGACTTTCCCCAGGGAATATAAGCACTAACATCAGCTCTTCCTCCTCTTGGCTTGGCAGGGATGCTGTTAGGACTCGCCGTGGTCACTACCTGGGGTCTTCTTTGTCTAGAGTCAGTGAAGTTGCTCAGTCGTGTCCCACTCTTTGCGACCACATGGGCTGTAGCCCACCAGGCTTCTCCATCCATGAATGGAGTACCAGAGTGGGTTGCCATTTTCTTCTACAGGGGATCTTCCCAACCCAAGGATCAAACCCAGGTCTCCCGCAGTTCAGGCAGACACTCTACCCTCTGAGCCACCAGGGAAGCCCCTATCTAGAGTCAGGAAGGAAACAACTTGATAGGAAGGAGGTGGAGCCAAGGCAACTGCTAGTGAAGACTGGAGTAAGGCTGGGACCAGGCTCCTCCTCTGTCCCACTTAGAAAATGTCTCTCTGAGTGCTTTCGGGGGCTTGAACATATGGGACACAAGGGGGAGGTGAACGTGGTCCTCAGGTTGTGTTCTTCCCTGGCACTCATTCTCCAGCGGAAATTAAATCTTGTAACGTTCTGAATCCAAGGAGTCTACGATCCTTCCCACTTCACGTGGAACTTAGAACCTGTTGCTGTACTCACTTGTGTTCAACTCTGAGTCCCCACGGACTGTAGCCCACCAGGCTCCTTTGTCCGTGAGATTTCCCAGGCAAGAATACTGGAGTATGTTGCCATTTCCTTCTCCATGGGATCTGCCCAACCCAGGGATCTAACCTGCATCTCCTGAGGCTCCTCATTGTAGGCAGAGTCTTCACCCACTGAGCTACCTGGGAAGCCCAACTTAGGACCTAGTTTTACTCTGTTCTCTGTTTGGAATTCAGTCCCTTATTTCAGTACAGCTCATTGCCAAGAACTATTTGCCCAGTGATTAAAGACTGACTTTGGGGTCATTGTTGTAGAGTCTGGCATTATTAACTGTTCAAACTGCAAAAGCCTCAGAATTACAGGTTCAAAACCAAAGGCTCCACTTTGATGCTTCTTAGACACAACTTTTGGATATATGCCACTCAGTCTGTTGAGAGCTTGAAGTATATGGCATCCATGAATGGAGTGTACTGAAGGACAGAGATGATCCCGAAAAGAGCATACACCCCCACCTTGATATCTAAATCAGAACTGGGGCTTGGAGTCCCCATTAGAATTCTTCAGAATTCTCACCTCTAGGCTTCTCACCTTCTCTAGGTTTATCTCACTCTGTCTGGACACAGTGGGTGGATCCTGTGGCCACTTCCCCACCAAGCATTAAATATTAATTATCTGTTCATTTTGGGGAGTTGGGGAACATGATGAGAATTCAATTACTCTGCTAAGATCAATGAAGATAAGACTCTCAAAAGACATTTTATAAGAGGTTCATTTCTACTCCCTAGCTCTTTAATCTGGCTCATTTAGTTTGACTCCATGCTGGAAGGCAATTTGGAGGGAAGACGGGCTTTTCAATTTCGGCCCCCATCTTTCTCCTCTCTTTTTATTATAGCCAAATGCAACATGCTGTTTTAAGATACTCTGGATTGTAAACATTTATGTCCAATCCTCTTTTAAAATTATTTTCTTTTCCAAATTGTAAGCGGCTAGACCTATTTAAAAGTTTAAAATTTCCTAAGTCTTAGTTTAGGGGGAAAAACAAAAATGGCCCTACTCTTCAGCCTTTTGTAAGAACCAATTCAAGGATCTGTTTGTACAGAAGAATCTTTTTCCAAATTTATTTCCAGCTACTTTTGTTTTCCTTGAGGGACCTTTGAAACACTATATTGCTACTTTTCATGTTTTTTATTTGCCCTGTGGAACAATAAAAGCTCAAAGGTTCATAAATATGCATTCTGTAAATGTATTATGCTGACAAAGTGTTGCTCAGATAGCTGGTTTTGCCTTTGGGAAATGAATAAGTTTACAGCATGCTTAAACAACACCGCAAGGTGGGAAGAGAGAAAACAGAGGAGGGGAGGAAGAGGGGAAAATTGGAGATAAACAAAAAGGAGGAGACAGAAATAAGGAAAAACTGAACAGCCACCACAGCAAAAGGCGGTGTGTGTGTGTTGTGGGGGTGGGGTGGGGCAGGGATCCACAGTGAATGAAAAATGCAGGAGAAAATTAAGAACAAAAGTGCCATCATATTTTATAAACATTTTATAATGTCAAGACAGGGAAAGAGATATTTTGCTACCAAAGATCTGAGGTTGTTTTTCTCCTTAAAATGATTTGAATGGAGCAATATACAATATCTATATTCTAATTTGTATCAGGCTTTTATTAATATAAAATTTGAACACCAGGTTTTTGTCCTTATTACTTCTAATCCCCTCTGGAATTAATCTAGTTCTGCCTCATTCATCTCAAATTAGATAAGCCATAGGCTTGATGATTACTGATAAGTAAGGACTGAAAAGAGTAACACATTTCAATGACAGAAGTGAAAACACCCAAACACACAAATCTCTAGCGAACTGTGCTGATGAGCATAAGTGCAGATATTAGGAAACTAGAGCTCTGATATGGATTAAGTTTGTCAGGTGCAGAAATGGTTATTGGTTAACTCTGTGTTAATTTTTCTTCTCACGAGAAATTAACTGTGAAATTTAGAAATTCTTTACATTGTTTAAATAAAATTATTTTTATACCCATAACAATGCAAGTCGGAAAGAAGGTAAACAAAAACAACATTTGTAACTTAAGGAAAAGGACAAAATACTTGAGATATCAAGATACATTGGGTAATCTGTGTGTGTGTGTGCTCAGTCATGTCCGATTCTTCCAGACCCCATAGACTGTAGCTCACCAGGTTCTTCTGTCCACAGGACTCTCCAGGCAAGAATACTGGAGTGGGTTGTCATTTCCTCCTCCAGGGGACCTTCCCAACCCATGGAGTAATCTCTAGTCTACCAGAAATCATTACCAGCTACTTTATGCCACAGACATTTCATTAAATATGCTCAGTGAAAATATTGAAAATAATAAATATCCTTGACTTGGAGTATAAAGAATGAGAAGTTTATGTAAAAATTTTTCACCCGCACAACTAACTCTCTGGGGACTTCCCTTGTGGTCCAGTGGTTAAGCATCCGCTTTGCAATGCAGGAGATGCAGGTTCAGTCCCTGGTTGTGGAACTATGACCTCACAAGCCAACGAGTAACTACTGAGCCCTCGGCCCACAACTAGAGAGTCTATGCACTGCAATGAAAGATCCTGCGTGCCACAACTAAGTCCCCACACAGCCAAATGAACAAATGTAAAATAAATATACAAGTTAAATAACTAATTTTTTTTTTTTTTAAGCTGACCTGAGATTTACCTTCCTCACATCTTCCTCTATGGAACTCTCAACCACTGTCAGTTGGGTAGAAACGTCCTCCCCACCCACGGCCTTAATCCTGTTGCTTTCCTCAAGATCCCATAATTATGAAACCAAAGCATCTTTTCTATATTTTACACAAGTTATGATTTCACTTGCGTTTCTGCTTCGCTTCCTCGTGGACACCGAGAGTGGAAGGTTCTCTCACAGAGGGCTGTTCTCGGAGCAGTCTCTCGTGGCAGAGAGAGGACGCACAAAATCGAGCCGGATGTGGTATGTTCGCTGAGAGAGGGAGAGAGCGCGCGCGCCAAAAGGCAACCGGAAGTGCTTGATTCTGCGGGAGAGGAGCTCGGAGGAGCTGGTACGTGAACCAGGCCTTCCCGGTTCATCGAGCAGAGAAACGGGAGTGGGGACACCAAGAGGCACGACAGGTTCAAAGAGCCCAGGAGGGCGCCACTCGGTTAGAGCCCATGTTTTAAAGGATGGGGAGAAGGAGAGGCACGGCTGGAAACGCAGGGAGGAGACCCGGGAACGAGCCCAAAGCCACCCCGAGTGTCGACTGCATCCCACAGGCCAGTGGCTTTCTTTTCTTTTCTTTTTTTAAATTTTTTTTATTGCATTAGTGTGTTTCTATTTTTTCTTTTTTTTTCTTTTTTTTTTTTTTTGAGATATATTATCTCTTTTTAAAAATTTATTTATTTGGCTGTGCTTGTCTTAGATACAGCATGCAGGATCTTTAGTTGTGGCATGTGGGGTCTAGTTCCCTGACCAGGGATTGATCCCGGCCCCCTGGAACAGGAGCCTGGAGTCTTAGCCCCTGGACCACAAGGGAAGCCCCTAGGTCAGTGGGTTTCAATTTCCAACCGCAATATGGCAGGAAATGCTTTCTATGTGTATCGAGGTGCAACATGTACATGCAATAAATTAAAGTTTTGCATAACAAAATGTAACCCTTCAGTTTGTGAAAATACTGATATCTCAAGCCTATTTAACCCTCTTTCATTTTGTGAAGGTCTGTTACAACCCACCAAATGGACCGCAACCTCAATTTGAAAGAAAATCTGCTACAGGCAATGGGTGTTAGAATGTGAAGAATACATTTAATCTGAGTTTTAGAAAGAGAACTGGCACCATAGGAGAAGAGAGTTTGGAACGTGGAAAGCTAGAATCAGGCAGTAAAGTGGTCTGGGCAAAAGGCTTAGAGTTAAAATAACAAGATGCAAAATGTTAAGGTCAGATTTGGTGATTTTCTACATTACCATTTTCAGGATTATTCACATTTTCAAAGAAAATCTTTGAGAAAGGGAAGGCTGCACTGGGTCTTAGTTGCAGCACCAGAATCTTTGGTTGTGGCCTGTGAATTCTTAGTTGCCACATGTGGGATCTAGTTCACCAAGCGGGGCTTGAACCCATGCCCCCACATTGGGAGAGCAGAGTCTTAGCCACTGGTCCACCAGGGAAGCCCCAAGAAAGGGAATTTTTAGGACAAAGCAATAGCTCCTCAAGAGAGGAGATAATTTAGGAATATACCTTCCTGGAGCTACTCAAGATCCCCTCCTAAGGGGATCCCCTGCATAGGATCTGGGCTTTGATTGTGCACAGAAGTTGGGGTCAGGGAGGGTCTGTTAACAGATAGAAGTGTAATAAACAAGAGGGATAAATCATGGTAATACATGCCTTTGCCACCAGTTTCTCCTCAAAGAATCTCATCTTTCCTGTGTCGGGGCAGAGTTCCCTCTGACATAAGGTGAGTGCAAGAAATCTATCACTTGAATATTTTCTGACTGTGTGTCAGACTTGACAGACTGAAGGAGGAAGACTCCACTTCTGCATCCTAGCATGTGTGAGTCGACGTTTTTTCTCTAACACTCAAAAGATTGTACAAATGATGCTAAAATGACACAAAGAAAAAATAGTCATTGTCTCTACCATAGCAATTATTTCCTCTTGGCTGTAGCCATAGTATATGCACAATTTGCATTCTCTTTGTCACCGCCTTCAACATTTCCACAGGGCCACATGGTCCCGGTAGAACTGAAGCCAGAAGCATATTCCAGTTCCCACTGACAGTGTTTACAGATGTTCCCCCGCTTACCCCAACTCAGTTTTAAATTCACACCTCCATGCAGGTCCCTGTTGCCACAGGAGGGGACGAGTTTGAAACAGGAGAAAGTCACCGTGATTCACCTAAGGTCTCTCAGAAAGGCAGTTCTAGAATTTGAATCCAGTGCTGCTTGTTCACATGAGGTCTTTTCAACCCAAGTTCAAGACTGAGCCTCTTCTGCGCAGCCGATGTACAGAGAGTTTTAGAGGTAATGCTACAGTCCATAGACACGAAACAGAGTGGAAGCTAATTCTTTATTTTCCTCCTTCGTCTCGTCTAATTTAGATCGAACGCAAATCCTTGTTACGCAAACAGCCTCCTTCTTTTCATGATGCCAGACCCTTCTTCAAAGGCCTTCTGTTTTCTGTGGTCTCCAGTATTTCTCCACTTCACTCACCGTCTATTCCCGCAGCCCAAGTGACATTCCCTTACACTTGAGCCTTTTATTCTAATGTTTTCCCCTCTTCCTTACTTTGATTTCATCGCCTTTTACCTTTTTCATGCTTTCAGAAGAGAGCCCTTCTCTTCTGAAGCAATTTCATCTCATTGCAGAGGCTCCTTTAAGGAAGAATTTTAAAAGCCAGCTTTAATGTGCTCCCCATCCTGCATCCCCTGAGAGCCCAACAAAATCAGCTCCTGCAGTACCGAAGAACAGATCAAAACCAGCCCCTGAGCCCACCTTCTTTATTTGTCGTATTTATTTATTTGTTGTGCTTTGCATTTAGAAGTGGATTCTGAGAATTCCTCCCGATTCTAGGGCATTCCTGGATCTGGATACCAACATAAAATGTAAGTAAATGGAGAAAAGGAAGAAGATGGTAAACTGTCACCCAGGACTCTATCAGCCCAGAATCTCTGTCACCGAGGGTGGGCACATCCCTCAGCCCACGGACATGACTATAGTGATGGGTCCAGCAGTGGCCGATTCACAGACCGAGGTCTGAGTAGGCACAGATCACTGTGTGCAGCGTGGGCCCACAGAGATGCTTCTTATTCCTTCAAAATCAGTTTTCCCTTGATGAAACTGAGAGTAGATGAGAGCTGTGTATAAATACGTCATCCACACGTTCAGAAACTTTTGGAAAAAATCCCAAAATATCAATATTGAAACATACCACATATCCTCTGCACACTGGTTTTCATTCTTTGATTTATTCATTAAGTGATGTGTTTCTTCTTGTTCTATGTGAAGCTTTGTGTTAAAAACTTTAAGTATAAGGTCTGCATTCCTATCTCACCCTCATAACCTCATTTCTGGAGCCAATGGCTTACTCTTTTCCCTTAGTTCTAGCAAATTCTCAGTGTTCATTACCTCTGCCTGGACTCTCTTCTGCCAGCTTTCCCTCTCTTGCTGTGGGCTTTGCCAGAAAGATTTCTACCTTTCCTTCATACATCTGCTTAAATTAGATCCCTTTGTTGGAATTTGGTGTTAACATACACATGACTATATATAAAATAAACAAGGACCTACAGTAGAGTAGGTACTGTAGAACTGTACTCAATATCTTTTAATAAACTGTAATGAAAAAGAAGCTGAAAAAGAATCACTAAACTAAAACTGAGTCACTTTACTTAACATCCGAAACATTATAAATCAACAATACATCAATAAAAATATGAATATAGTCAAAGCAAAATAAATATATAAATAACTCAAGGCTCTTTGGGATTAGAAGTCAATTTATTCCCTAACCTGACTCATACACTTTTCTACATGAACTATAACTTTGCCAAAAATAAGACAAGCCTAGTTATGCTCTTTACTACACAGAAACCTTATCATTCAAGCCCCATAGTAAAACTGACAATCAAAGCATTTATTTTTAAATGAGGTTAATTAATTATATCTTTGTTTTTCTGTAAACCCAGTCTAATCAGAGATGTGTTTTTATTTGTGTGTTTGTTTCTGCCACACCGGGCATAGCAAGTGAGATCTTAGTTTCCAGACAGGGATTGAACCTGGACCTCTTGCAGTAGAAGTGTGGAAGCAGAGTCTTAGCCACTGGGCCACCAGGGAAGTCCCACGAAGTACATAAGTCATACTTATTTATTTTAAGTATAACACTCACTCACTTAGGTGTAAAATGATTTTTAAAAGGGTTAAGTATCGTCCCTTCCTTCAAAATGCATGTGGTGGACTGAATAACAGCCCCTGAAGATACCCAGGCCTAATCCTGGGGCTTGTGGCCGTCACGACACATGTGGAAGGGGACTTTGTGGGTGTGGTGATGTTACAGACCTTCAGATGGGACCATCACCTGGAGTGTCTAGATGGACACTCAGTGTAAATACCAGCATTCTTATCAAACGGAAGGCCACAGACGACTTGAGGACAGATCAAAAAGGAGCCAGGCACGAGACCCGAGGAGCAGAACTGGAGCAGTGTGGCCACACGCAGAGAAGTGCCAGCAGCCGCCAGAAGCTCCGAGAGGCGGGGGAGCCGGCTCCCGCTCCTGAGCAGGAACAGCCCTGCCCACACCTTGACTCCGCCCCGATCTCTGGCCTCCAGAAGTAGAAGAGATTGATTTCTGTTCTTACGAGCCACCAAGATGTTGTTGTTCAGGCCGACTCTGTGAGTCCAGGGACTGGAGCACGCCAGGCTTCTCTGTCCTTCACTGTCTCCTGGAGCTTGCTCAAACTCAGGTCCATCGAGTCTACGACGCCATCCAACCATCTCATCCTCTGTCATTCTCTTCTCCTCCTGCCCTCAATCTTTCCCAGCATCAGGGTCTTTTCCAGTGAGACAGTTCTTCACATCAGGTGGCCAAAGGATTGGAGTTTCAGCTTCAGCATCAGTCCTTCAAATGAAGATTCAGAGTTGATTTCCTTTAGGATCGACTGATTTGAGCTTCTTACTGTCCAAGGGACTCTCAAGAGTCATCTCCAACACCACAGTTCAAAAGCATCAATTCTTCAGCACTCAGCCATTTTTTCGGTCCAACTCTCACATCCATACATGACTACTGAAAAAATCATAGCTTGGACTATACAGACCTTTGTTGGTAAGGTAATGTCTCTGCTTTTTAATACACTGTCTAGGTTTGTCATAGATTTTCTTCCAAGGAACAAGCATCTTTTAATTTCATGGCAGCAGTCACTGTCCACAGTGATTTTAGAGCCCAAGAAAAGAAAGTCTTTCAGTGTTTCCATTTTTTCCCCATCTATTTGCCATGAAGTGGGACTGGATGCCATGATCTTAGTTTTTTGGATGCTTAATTTTAGGTCAGCTTTGTCCACCTTCATCGAGATGCTCTTTAGTTCCTTTTCACTTTCTTCCATAAGGGTGGTGTCATCTACATCTCTGAGATTATTGATGTTTCTCCTGGCAATCTTGATTCTAGCTTGTGCTTCATCCAGCTGGGGATCTTGCATGATATACTCTGCATATAAGTTAAATAATTTGCAGGCAGTTTAATTGGAGTACAGTTGCTTTTCAGTGTTGTTAATTTCTGCTGTACAACAAAATGAATCAGCCGTCTGTATACATATATCCCCCCGTCTCGAGCCTCCCTCCCAGCCCCCAGCCCACCCCTCTCGGCGATCGCAGAGCTCCACGCTGAGCTCCTGGTGGTCTGCAGCGGGTCCCCACTAGCTGTCTGTTCTGCACAAGCTGACGTACTCATGTCAGTGCTGCTGTCTGGACTCATCCCACCCGCTCCCTCCCCGACCGGGTCCACGCATCCGTTCTCCGCCTCTGCGTCTCTACTCCTGCCCTGCAAACAGGCTCACCGACACCATGTTTCTAGATCCCACAGATACGCGTTAACGTGTATGTTTTTCTGAATTCCTTCCTTCTGTATGACAGACAGACTCGAGGTCCATCTGTGTCGCTAGAAATGACACAGTTTGATTCCTTTCTGTAAAGTATAGCTTCTAAATGGCCGCGCCGTTCAGTTGCCTTGTGACGACCAACAAGTCACTGTGCGCCCCTGCTCCTGGCTCCCAGCACTTCCCTTCAGGTGCCGCCCCGAGGATCACGCGAGCTGGCTTATGGAATGTCACAAAACGTCACGACCGCCTGCCTGGGGCAGATTCTCAACATGACCGTCCTTTTGCCTCAGGCCTGGAACCACCTGCCTCAGCAGACCACCCCCTTCCCTGCCTCGCTGGATGGACCACAGCCGCCCACTCCTCCTGTTACAATAAGGACCAAGACCCATGGCACGCTGACCGCCTGTGAAAATAGGCTGATCCTTAGGCTCTATTCTCCCGTATGGTGGACACGAACCCCAAGTGGATACCGGACTTCTGCAATGTGTCCAGTCTGAATTGAGACGGGGTGCACGTGTGAAATATACACCAGATGTGAAGATGTCATGTGAAAAAAAAGAATGCAAATATCTCAGTCATTCATGTATATACCACTGATACTATTCATGTATACACCACTGACACTATTCATTATACACAACTGACATTATTCATGTATACACCACTGACACTATGCATTGTACACCACTGACACTATTCATTGTACACCACTGACACTATTCATTATACACCACTGACACTATTCATTATACACCACTGACACTATTCATTGTACACCACTGACACTATTCATTATACACCACTGACACTATTCATGTATACACCACTGACACTATTCATGTATACACCACTGACACTATTCATTGTACACCACTGACACTATTCATTGTACACCACTGACACTATTCATTATACACCACTGACACTATTCATGTATACACCACTGACACTATTCATTATACACCACTGACACTATTCATTGTACACCACTGACACTATTCATGTATACACCACTGACACTATTCATTGTACACCACTGACACTATTCATTATACACCACTGACACTATTCATGTATACACCACTGACACTATTCATTATACACCACTGACACTATTCATTATACACCACTGACACTATTCATGTGTACACCACTGACACTATTCATGTGTACACCACTGACACTATTCATTGTACACCACTGACACTATTCATGTGTACACCACTGGTACTATTCATTATACACCACTGACACTATTCATTGTACAACCACTGACCTATTCATGTATACACCACTGACACTATTTCATCGTATACACCAACTGACACTATTCATTATACACCATGACACTATGCATTGTACACCACTGACACTATTATTGTACACCACTGACACAATTCATTATAAGCACCATGACACTAATTCATCGTATAACGCCACTGACATATTCATTGTAGCACCACTGACACTACTTCATGTATACACACTGACACATTCATGTATAACACCACTGACACTATTCAATTATACCCACTGACACTATGCATTATACACCACTGACACTATTTCATGTATACACCACTGACACTATTCTGTATACAACACTGGACCTATTCATTATACACCACTGACACTATGCATTATACCACTGAACACTATTCATTATACACCACTGACACTATTCCATGATACCACTGACCCTATTCATTATACACACTGACACTATTCATTTAATACACCACTGACACTAATTCAAATGATAACACCACTGAAACTATTCATGTATACCACCACTGACACTATTCATGTGTACACCACTGACACTATTCATGTGTACACCACTGACACTATTCATTATACACCACTGACACTATTCATTATACACCACTGACACTATTCATGTATACACCACTGACACTATTCATTATACACCACTGACACTATACATGTGTACACCACTGACACTATTCATGTGTACACCACTGACACTATTCATTATACACCACTGACACTATTCATGTATACACCACTGACACTATTCATTATACACCACTGACACTATTCATGTGTACACCACTGACACTATTCATTATACACCACTGACACTATTCATGTGTACACCACTGACACTATTCATGTGTACACCACTGACACTATTCATTATACACCACTGACACTATTCATTGTACACCACTGACACTATTCATGTGTACACCACTGGTACTATTCATTATACACCACTGACACTATTCATTGTACACCACTGACACTATTCATTGTACACCACTGACACTATTCATGTGTACACCACTGACACTATTCATGTGTACACCACTGACACTATTCATTATACACCACTGAACTATTCATTATACACCACTGACACTATTCATGTAGACACCACTGACACTATTCATTGTATACCCACGGGGACATATTCATGTATACACCACTGACCTACTTCATTGTACACCATGACACTATTTCATTGTACACCACTGGACACTATTCATGATACACCACTGACACTATTCAGTATACACGACTGACACTATTCATTGTACACCAGCCTGACACCCTTAAATTCTTATACACGCACTGACACTACTACATAGTATCACCACTGACACTATTCATTACCACTGACACTATGCAATTGTACACCATGACACTATTCATTATACACCAACTGACACTATGCATTAGTACACCACTGACACTATTCATGTATACACATGACACTATTCATGTATACACCAATGACCTATTTCATGTATACACCACTGACACTATTCATGTATACACCACTGACACTATTCATTGTACACCACTGACACTATTCATTGTACACCACTGACACTATTCATGTATACACCACTGACACTATTCATGTATACACCACTGACACTATTCATTGTACACCACTGACACTATTCATTATACACCACTGACACTACTCATGTATACACCACTGACACTATTCATTATACACCACTGACACTATGCATTGTACACCACTGACACTATTCATTATACACCACTGACACTATGCATTGTACACCACTGACACTATTCATGTATACACCACTGACACTATTCATGTATACACCACTGACACTATTCATGTATACACCACTGACACTATTCATTATACACCACTGACACTATTCATTATACACCACTGACACTATTCATTGTACACCACTGACACTATTCATTGTACACCACTGACACTATTCATTATACACCACTGACACTATTCATTATACACCACTGACACTATTCATGTGTACACCACTGACACTATTCATGTGTACACCACTGACACTATTCATTATACACCACTGACACTATTCATTGTACACCACTGACACTATTCATTGTACACCACTGACACTATTCATGTATACACCACTGACACTATTCATGTGTACACCACTGACACTATTCATTGTACACCACTGACACTATTCATGTATACACCACTGACACTATTCATGTGTACACCACTGACACTATTCATTGTACACCACTGACACTATTCATGTATACACCACTGACACTATTCATGTGTACACCACTGACACTATTCATTGTACACCACTGACACTATTCATGTATACACCACTGACACTATTCATGTGTACACCACTGACACTATTCATTGTACACCACTGACACTATTCATGTATACACCACTGACACTATTCATGTGTACACCACTGACACTATTCATTGTACACCACTGACACTATTCATGTATACACCACTGACACTATTCATGTGTACACCACTGACACTATTCATTGTACACCACTGACACTATTCATGTATACACCACTGACACTATTCATGTGTACACCACTGACACTATTCATTGTACACCACTGACACTATTCATGTATACACCACTGACACTATTCATGTGTACACCACTGACACTATTCATTGTACACCACTGACACTATTCATGTATACACCACTGACACTATTCATGTGTACACCACTGACACTATTCATGTATACACCACTGACACCATTCATTGTACACCACTGACACTATTCATTGTACACCACTGACACTATTCATTATACACCACTGACACTATTCATGTATACACCACTGACACTATTCATTATACACCACTGACACTATTCATGTATACACCACTGACACTATTCATTATACACCACTGACACTATTCATTATACACCACTGACACTATTCATTATACACCACTGACACTATTCATGTATACACCACTGACACTATTCATGTATACACCACTGACACTACGTATAAAATGGATAACTAATGAGCATCTACTGCACAGCACGGGGGACGCTACTCACTGTCTGTGCCGACCTAGATGAGAAGGAAGTCTGAAAAGGAGGGGACACATACATATGCTGTGGCTGATCCACTCTGTTGGACGGTAGAAACTAGCACGACATTGTAAAGCAACCAGACCCCAACAAAAGTTTTTAAAAAACAAGATACGTAGTAATCTAAATAAAAACAAAAAATGATCTCATTTTTATGACTATCTAATCAAGGTAGCCAATGCAATGATGTACTGAGTTAAACATAGTACAGTATTGAAATTGATTTCACCCCTTTCTCTCCCCTTTCTAATTCGGTCTGTAGACAGTTGTGAACTACACAAGGAGCTCACGTGTGCAGCTGGGCCGCAGCCGTGTTCCGGAGGGGGCCCTTCTGTTCCCGCAGGGCGTGTGCTGGACAGGCTGCAGCCGTGTTCCACCACACATGTGCTTATTGCCCGTTGCACTTGTTACCGTCATGATGCAACCTGATTAAATAGAAAATATAAGCACGAGAAGAGGCCTGTTATTTCTAAGAAAGACTTGAAAATGGCAAGTTGCTAAAATAAGTTACCATTAAGTGTAGATGTGACAAATGTAAAAAAATGGAGAGAAACTGTAAAATATATCAAACTTTATTGAGTTTCTTACATGAGGCTCCTTATTAGCCCCACCTTACACAAGTGAAAACTGGAAGTCTAGATAATTATCAGTTCAGTTCAGTCACTCAGTCATGTCCAACTCTTTGCGAACCCGTGGACCACATTATAGGCATGACTTAGGTAGGGCTTCCCACGTGGCTCTAGGGGTAAAGAACCCACCTGCCAACGCAGGAGATGCAAGAGATGTGGGTTCAATGCCTGGGTCGGGAAGAGCCCCTGGAGGAGGACATGGCAACCCACTCCAGTATTCTTGCCTGGAGAATCCCATGGACAGAGGAGCCTGGCGGGTTATGGTCTATAGACACTCCCATTTTTCTGCACTGCCTCTACTTTCTAAAGACAACTTAGCCCAAGATTTACAGATGAATGAAAATGTCTGAAAGTGAAGTCGCTCAGCCGTATCCGACTCTTTGCGACCCCACGGACTGTAGCCCACCAGGCTCCTCCATCCATGGAATTTTCTAGGCAAGAGTACTAGAGTGGATTGCCATTTCCTTCTCCAGGAGATCTTCTAATTCCCCTAAGAAAACATTGATCTCCATAGGAGTAATTCTCATGACTGAAATTAACCTAAAACCAAATTTTCAAAAGAGAGTCTTCATTGACCATATACAATTAAATTATCCTTTAAAAAATAAAACAATTTAGTCCAGGTGCAACTGAATTTTCCCATTTGGCCATTTCTTCCTTATTTAGAAAATGTAAGCAATCAGTACAGAGTTTAATGAAGCCGAGCTATTGACCTCTACAGGTCAATATGGGTGCTCGGTATTAGTCAGACACAGTTCAGTTGTCAAATTTGCAATTGAGGAACAGATGACTGCTTCAGTTCTTAGTATTTATTCCAGGAACCCACGGATTCCCTGTGGTTTTCTACTCAACGTATTTGTCATATTCAAAGCGAAGTGTGAAAGTGAAAGTGTTAGTCGCTCAGTTGTGTCCATATCTTTGCAACCCCATGGGCTGTAACCCACCAGGCTCTTCTGTCCATGGGATTCTCCAGGCAAGAATACTGGAGTGGGTTGCCATGCCCTCCTCCAGGGGATCTTCCTGACCCAGGGATTGAACCCAGGTCTCCTCACATTGCAGGCATATTCTTTACCGTCTGAGTCACCAGTGAAGCCCTATTCAAAGGGAAGCTGCCTTCACGTGCAATGTTGACCTTACAGGGCCGTCCTGCAGGACAGAGAAAGTGTTCCTGGCCTGAGTCTCTGTGCTTCGGCCACAGATTTATCCTAATCCTCACCAGTCATCTCGCTTGAGAGAACCAGGTGCTAAGGGGCACCGTTCAGGGCGGGGGTGGGGGTGGGGGTGGAACAGGTGGATCTGAGCAGTAATAACAGTACCCTACCTTTCCTACCCTTATCATCTAATGAAATCTAATTGCACCTCTTGTTCTAAAAGACAAATTAACTGGAATTTTCAGCTGTCAGGTGAAAAGACAACAGAAGACGGAAACTGGTCACGTAGACCGATGAAAACGCATCACCGTGAGGGAGGCTAAGCTTGGGGGGCAGGGGGGGCTCTTCTCTCCCTCAGGCACGAAGTCTCTGCCGTGGGGCTCCAGGAGGAGACGCGGGGCCTTCCTGCCCCTGACCCAGAAGCAGAGGCAGGCGCTCAGGTGTTCGCTCACGTCACATCTCAGGAAGGTAACCTCCAGGTGCAGTGCCTGCAAGCGCCAGAAACAACACAAATGAAGCGCCAGATAGAGGCGACCAGCACAGAAAACTGCCCAGCAGGGTCGCTTAGTCTGTGAACTGTAGTGGGATAGTCTATCTCCGGGTCAGATTTTGAAGGGAAAACCAGGTGAGTTTCAGAAGGCACTCATTCTGGGAAGGAAATATGAGTTCTAAGATTTGTGTGCCCAGAGACCATCTTGTCCTCACCGAACCCTGCAAATAAAGCTGCATGCAAGCTCAGTTACTTAGTCATATCCGACTCTTTTGTGACCCCATGGACTGTAGCCCTCCAGGCTCCTCCATCCATGGGATTTCCCAGGCAAGAATACTGGAGTGGGTTGCCATTTCCTCCTCCAGGGGATCTTCCGGACTCTGAGATCGAACCTCATCTCCTGCGTCTCCTGCATTGACCGGCGGATTCTTTACCACTGAGCCACCTGGGAAATCTCTGTAAACAAAGCTTCTTCCCCTCAGTCAGCCTCGTCCTCCAGCTCCCAGACACGTCAGATGCTCGCCAGCCGCTTAGCCCTCCACGCAGGATGGGGAAGGGCAGGGAACACCTCCCCGGGTAAACCTCCATCGTCTCAGAGTCTTTGTGGGATGCTGGTTAGACATTTACAGTCTCCTAGGATGTTTGAAAAGCAATCACAAAATAATCTTTCTAGTGAAGCTGTGAAAAACATTTGGCAACCAATTGATAAGTGAAAACAAACCCAATGTCCGTTCATTAAGTCAGTGGGCCATATGTTCGGTTTTTATTGGGCATCTACTATGCCAGCAATGAGACAGTGTCTCACTGTTCACTGAATCATGGGTAAGCAAGGCGGGAGCAGGAAGCTGGAAGAAATCTCAGGAGCCGTAGGAACTGCAGACACATTTATTCTCTCCAGGCTGGCGCAGCAGCAAAAAGGGTTTCTCGGGTGGGGCTTGTACATCCTTACAGAACAAAGCGGCCCGTGGCTAAGCGGGGGCCACATGGCGCGCGTGCACATTGCTGTGTGTGACCCCAGCTCTCACATAGCCTTGCAGTCACTGTTCACCGGCTGTGGGGCCAGAGAGCCTGACTGACGCCACCTTGGCTACGTGCTGCTCCCCCACAGATCGGCGTCCGGACACAAGAATCAACGAGATAGAGTCTCGGGCCCAAAGAGCTTGATGCCTAATGCCAGAGGCAAAGTGTAAATACAGCACAAGCATGCAAAACAGAGGCGTAAACCGGGTGGGCAGTCAGGAGAGACTCCCACACGGGAGAAGCAGAACTGGGTCTTAAAAGGTTAGTAGAACTGTGTCAGAGAATAAAGGAGAAGCACAGAGACCGGTCTTTGAAGAGATCTAGAGGCACGGATAGGTCTGGGAAGGGAAGCGCTGGTGCAGGCTGGGGAGAACAGCTGAAAGGTGGGAGGAAGAAAGGGAGAGAAAGAAAGAGGAAGAAGGAAAGTGGGGGGAGGAGGGAAGAAGCAAAGAGGGTGGGGAGAGACAGGAAGAAGGTGGGGCTCAGTCTGAAGACCACACACACCGCGGTGAAGGGCTGGACACTGGCCTCAGAGGTTGAGGTCAGCAGAGGTTTCTAAGCCTGAGAGAGAGGAGAGACAAGGTCGGATGTATGTGCTGAAAGGTAAACCTAACACAGTGACCGGCGCAGTGACATTCCGGGCCCTCGGTAGGTATATGATCTCGAAAAACGGATGTCAAGACCATCCTGGAGGGGAGCTGCATTGAAGGAAAAGAGACTGGTTTCACAGTGAGTGGAGCACAGTGAGAGAGAGGAGGCCCCGCGGTCAGGAAGAGGGGGATGAGCAGGAGGGAGCGGTCAGCAGGGGCTACGGGGTACGATGGCCGTTGCTTGTTCAGAAGCTGCGTGTCAAGGAGAGAGGAAAGCCCTGCCGGTGTGAGTCAGAGGAGGGAGGTCCCTCTCAGGAGAGAAGAGAGGTCACGGGAGGATCAAGGCTCCCTGGGAAAATCATCTCTGTCCTAAGGATGTAGGTAATAGTCATGAGATTATATCTTTAGCATGTCTTCCTTTAGGTTTTACATTTCATGGAGATCATATATAGGTCATGGCATGATGCTTGATGGTTTCCCAGGTGACTTTAGTGGTAAAGAACCCACCTGCCAATGTAGGAATTACAGGAGATGGGAGTTCGAACCCTGGTTAGAGAAGATCCCCTGGAGAAGGGCATGGCAACCCACTCCAGGATTCTTGCCTGGAGAAGCCCATGGACAGAGGAGCCTGGAAGGCTACAGTCCTTGGGGTCACAAAGAGTCAGACAGGACTTAGCAACTAAGCAAAGGATGCTTGGTACAAAGTAAATGTTCTGTTTAATTTAGGGGAGAAAGGAAGCGGGAGGGAAGGAGGAGAAGAGAGGGGGAAGGGAAGCAGGGAGGAAGAGGGAAGCGGGCGGTTCGTGCACCTGGGTCTAGAGTCCAGGAGAGAGGTGCATGGCTCTGCAGATAGAATTGTCCATACAAAACCCAAATTCGATGTGCACATTACCGCATCAGTGATGTTGTGCACATGCGGCTTTGCCTTCTCAAGCCCTGTACAGATTGTCAACACCAACAAATGGCTCCCCAGCTAAAGGGCACTTTTCCCATATGTGTCTGTCTCTTTCCAGGGAAGTTTAAACTACATGATTAATTCTGAAGGAAGTCTTTGTACCCGAAATGTGAGTCTTCTTAATTTCAAAGCATCCTGAAAGTGCGGTAGGAAATTACTGACCTTTATTTCACGGCCGTGTGGAAGACTAGCGTGTCTGCAGTAACACACTTCGCTGTCCCATTTCAAATGGGGTGTTGTAAACATCCGGAAAAACCACAGGCGTTCTACCAGGCACCGTCTGAGAACTCCCAGGTGGCGCTAGTGGTAACGAATCTGCCTGCAATACAGGCAGCATACCAGACGCGGTTCCATCCCTGGATCAGGAGTTCCCCTGGAGGAGGGCATGGCCACCCACTCCAGGATTCTTGCCTGGAGAATCCCAAGGACAGAGGAGCCTGGCGGGCTACAGTCGATGGGGTTGCAAAGAGTTGGACATGACTAAAGTGACTTAGCACAAGCACAAGGCAAAATGTCCAGGACCGACAACCCAAGGCCCCGCACAGCGTTAAAACATGGCTACCACACCGCCAGTGGGCAGACCACGTTGTCATCACCAGTATTCAGAAAAGGGGTTGAAATGATTAGCACATTCCAGGAAGGAACAGAAAAGGAAAAATTACAGGAGGTAGGAGTCTAATACTGCCTGTTTTTATATGTGGAGTCAAATATTCTATGAGAGGCTCAATTTTGCCTTTAGTAAGCCTGACTTAATGGAACATGACTGACATCCGCCCCTATTTCATCTATTATAGTGTTCTTCAATTGCTTGAGCGTTCCTTAATCAAAAGGAGAGTTCCTCACCACCCTTGGGTATCAAAGAAGGTTTCTATATCTATTACTGAACCGAAGAATTATTCTTTGAAGAACCTAAGGTGAAACATTGAAAAAATCCTTCCGGCTACAGATGAAAAATGCCACATGCATGTGTCTCCCAAGTATCCCGTGCAAACCATCCAAAGACCAATAAAAACACAGGCCCACACTGACTGCACACTAGTGTTCCTGTCTCCTATTCTTCTCGAATGTCCACTCATCCAACAAGTCCATCCCTGATTAATGAGCCAGGTGAGCAAGCGACCCCTGAAATGCTTTCATTTCCATAAACCTTTTTTTTTTTTTTTCCATAAACCTTTTACTTGAAGGAGCCAGGCCAGGGCGGAGGGATATCGCCATGGCAGAGCAAAAAATATGTAACTATGTAACACACGAACAATGGTGAGATTTCCTGCATTCAGGCAGGTTCTCTCTACGGCCATAATGCCCCTGGGTAAAAGTTATTTAATTACTTTGTTCTGAAAAACCCATGCCTTTTGGGTTCAAAAGAAACCTTTAGAAGGCCTGCTGGGAATTAAAATAATTAGCACATAGCCCATTATTTAAAAGCTCGATCCTGTGAGGCTAAGTCATTACAAAATCGAGTCACAAATGACTCGACTTTTTTAATGCTGTGGCTGGCAAATGAAGTCCTTTTTTTTTTTAATTATTATTATTTCTTTTTTAAGATAGAAACCTACCCATTTGAAAACAGAAGCTGTTAACTTGCTCCTTGAATTTAACATCTGGTAACATTTTCATCTTTTGCAAACTAGTAAAATGTTATAGTATTTTTGACAGCGGGAGTTCAGTGCCAGAAGAAATTTTATCAGTACAAAGAGACTGCTAAATGGGTTTCTTACTGGGCCACGGGGTTTCTTAATCTTTATCTTACAGCATTAAAAAAAAAAAAAAAAAGCGCTGCAGGGCGGGTGCTATTTGCCTATAATTTCTCCAGGAATTAATTTAGGGAGAAATTAATGGCCAAACCATGGGCCACAGCTCACCTCCTATAGTAGGTTAATGTGTAGAGTGAAATCCGCGGACATTTGAACGTCTGGGTTATTGAAAGCCTTTCTGACATTGCACCTTCCCTGCCATCATCTGTTCCTTCTTTTTCTATCGACTGCATCTATCCTTTATAGGACCACATTGGTCATTCATCAGTTTTGTCTGTAAAATAACCTTAATTACCATGGGATAGTCAAAGGCAGGCTTCCCTGGTAACTCTGTGGTTAAAGAATCCGCCTGCCAATGCAGGAGACCAGGGTTCAATCCCTTGGTCGGGAAGATCCCCTGGAGGAGGGCATGGCAACCCACTCCAGTATTTTTGCTTTGGAGAATCCTGTGGACAGAGGAGCCTAGCGGGCTACGGTCCATGGGGTTGCAAAGAGTCGGGAGTGACTTAGCGACCACCACCAGTCGAAGGCAAACATGTGAAAATGTGACCAGCAAACTTTTTACATGGAAACATGGAAACACTGGGGCATCAAGCAGAGCCTTCTCGGGGTGTTTGCCGAGCGGTCTGTGCTGTGAGCAGCAGGATTGTTTAACGGAAGAAGTTGTCATGGAGCAGCCTAATGCAGACAACAGCTATGGACTAAGAATCAGGATGCTGGATTCTGGTTCTGGCACTTGCCGGTTCTAAAGACTTCCTCAAGTCCCTCAGAGTCTGAACTTCCATTTTCTCATTTGCAAAACTGGGGAAATAAGAAGTGAGGATTACAGTCATGATCGCCCTGCCTGGCAACGGGAGGGCTCGCTGTGGGTCCTGCTTACTCTTGTTGTTCCTACACAGGCACTTGGGAAGCTGCAATTGACAAGCATTATTTCGTATTCCTTTCTTACTCTTTTTTTTTTTGTTTTTTTGCAGCACAGGATCTTAGTTCCCCAACCAGGGTTCAAACCTGGGTCCCCTACAGTGGAAGCTCAGAGTCTTAATCCTTGGACCACCAGGGAAGTCCCAATAATAATTATTTTAAGCAACAGATACACACGACTGGAGATGAAGTAATCAATGAGGACCTATTGCATAGCACAGGAGACTCTACTCAACACTCTGTGATAACCTATAAGGGGAAAGAATCGAGACGCGTGGGTGTATGTAAATGTGTAACAGATTCACTTGGCTGTACACCAGTGCACACGCAAAGTAGCACAACATTGTAAACCAACTATACTTCGATTAAAAAAAGGAAAATAGTTTCAGTCTCCTTATGGTTTTGATCAGAAGAAAGCGAGAAGCACACACACTCACACACGAAGAGTCTGACTGACCGCAGCAGTATAATGTAAGTCAAACATTTGTCTGCTCAGTTTTCCGAAGCCTCTGTACACAAATAAATTATTCAGCAAGGACTTGGAAGCACAGATCGCTTCTCTGAGGACAAGGAGGGTCACGCCCTGTAAATGCTCTGATTGCAAGGCTCTGCCTCTGTCTGATCTGTCAGTGGTCTTATAGAATCAACTCAGAGGTCAGAAAGAGAATTAGCACCTTTTCAAAAGCAAAACAATTATTTAAAATCTCAGTGAAGGAAAAAAATAACGTTACCCTCACCCACGTGTTCTGTGCAGTCCTCACATGCAACTGAGGGAAAAACTCAGGTGAGCAGGTCTCCAGGGCAGAGAACATGATTTCATTGTTAGTAAAGTAATAGAATTGCTAATATTTTTTGACTATTTACTATGTGTTTGGCATATGCTAAGTGATTTTCATGGGTTGTCTTGAGGAACTCTAGAATGAAATGGAAGCTTTAAAAGATTAGTAATTTGTCCCAAATCTCACAGCTACAAAGAGAAATAAAGAGCCCAGTTCTTACCCTCAGTCTCTCTGCTTACAAAGCTGACAGCTCCTCACCCTACACTGTGCCCCTGAAATCACACTTTTAAAAAAAATAATTTGTAAGATTAGAATAATTCAGGTGTCTCCAAAAACCTCTTTTTAGAAAAGAAAAAAGTATCTGGTATATTTTCATGAAAAAGAGGACACTACCTGTATAGCCCTGCAATTTTATGGACTATAATCAAAGACGCACGTTACATCCATGAAGAAGGAAAAGCTGGGAAATGCATAGTCAAGTTTGCATGGACAATAGCCAAGAATTCATGTCACAAAGGTGGAGGAGAGGGATAAGGTTAAACTGGCCTTCAGAACATCAAATGACAGGCAGTAAAACAGCCTGAACCCAAAGCTGGATCAAAACTGTGGATCTGTAATGATAAACCCCTTAGCTGTTAACATCAGAGTGCAACTTCCCTCCCTGATTTCAGGACACAAGACAGAAAACTCTTAGCATGTCAAGCCTTGAGCAGAGGCAAGAAGATGACAAAATTCACGTGATGCTGGAAGTGGAGGGGTCACGGGGTCTCCCCTGTTCCTTACCAGGGACCTCGTCGTTGTTCAGTCACTAAGCCGTGTTGACTCTGCACCCCACGGACCGCAGCACGCCAGGCTTCCCTGTCCTTCACTAGCTCCCTGCGCTTGCTCAAACTCATGTCCGTTGAGTCGGTGATGCCCTCCAACCACCTCATCCTCTGTCGCCCCAGGGACCTACCTCATCCTAGATGAGACAAAGCTGGTGGGCAGGGCTGGGTCCCTCTGTTTTCGGCACATGTGCCACTTTTAGCAAGTGGCTTACACCTTTTCTGTGTCAGTTCCATGATTCACCAAATGGGGAAAACCATTTCTATCTAGGGATAGCATTGATGGTATCTACTTCATGGGGCTTTGATAAAGATCAAATGATTTGCAAAGCACATAAAACAATAATCAACTCAGAGTAGGTTGGTTTTTGGTTAAATAAATACTTTCAGGTGCATATCTGTATAGACATATTTGACCTATAGATCACATCTGGAAACTATTTTGACTGCTTACCGTGTTCCAAGTGCTGGGATAAATTCTAGTTGGATGAGTTTGTTTAATCCTTGAAATAACGTGTGGAGGTGGTACTACTCAGATGAGCAAACTGAAGTTTGAGAACTTTGTTCAAGGTCACATGACTCATAAACCTTGGAACTAAGAGCCAACCCAGGCCATCTGGCTCAAGCCCTTGCTCTTAATTAGAAAACGGATAATTATTCTCCCAAGTACAGGAAGGAAATCTTGTCATTAAAGAACCAGGAGAATTGGTTCATGATAAGCATCAAATGAGTTCCAAAGCTAGCATCTTAAAAACATTTACTGGAGTATGTTTGCTTTATGATGCCGGGCTAGTTTCTGCCGTGCAGCAGGATGAAGCAGCTGTGTGTAAACATGTGTCCCTCTTTTTGGGATTTCCTTCCCCTTTAGGTCACCACGGAGCATGTAGGAGAGTTCCCTGTGCTATCACGGGAGTTCTCATTAGTTATCTATTTTATACAAAGTATCAACAGTGTATATGTGTCAACCCGATCTCTCAATTCATTCCACCCCCCACGCCCCCACTCGGCTTCCATACATTTGTTCTCTGTGTCTACTTCTGCTTTGTAAATAAGATCGTCTATGACAGTTTTTGCAGACTCGATATATATGCATTGATATACACTATGAGATTTTCTCTTTCTGACTTACTCCATTCTCTATGACTGTCTATAGTTCCATCCACATCTCTACAAATGACCCAATTTCATTCCTTTTTATGGCTGAGTAAAATTTCCTTGTATATATATATATCACATCTTTATTAATTTACCAGTTGACAGATATTTAGGTTTAAATTTTTAAAATTAAAACAGAGATAAGCTTGGAAAAAAAAAAAGCAGCTTGGAAAAAAAAAAACAGAGATAACATTGTATATTGTCTTTCACATATAAGGAACATGGGCGTAATGTCAACGATCATTTATGTGATTCCACATGTATCTTTAAACTCTTATCCTTCCAATATTAACTGACGTCACTATAAACAAACCAGAAGAAAATAGCCTCAGAGACTAACGGTGACTTAAGTATATTAGCCTCATTCTCTACTGGAACTTTCCATCTTATTTATTAGGTCTGCATTAGACTAGAGACAAGCCCTTCTCTTCTTCATCATCCTCAAGTTACACTCTTAGACATCCACAAGGGGGTGATGATCTAACTGAAGCCTGTCCTCTCCCACATGCAGCCCTAGCTCACCACTTTCCAAACCAGGTCCAGGTAAGAATGTCCTGTGGGAAGTGTGGTCCCACAGGAATGAACTATCCAAGGAAAAAATAAAAGTCCCAAACAAATAAATTGATATGTTTAACTGTGAACTGATTTCCCTTTATACTGCAGATTTGCTCAGAGTGACTCATATGCCGGCCAGTGTGTGCGCTATGAACCTCCGCCAAGGGGATTCCATAAAGCAGTGTGTCCCACATTTGACCGCAGAGACTGCAGATGCTGGAACACAGATTCCTATCTCCTGGAGGTAGGTGAGCCCCAGGGCACACTCTGGCCCCTGGCACTTTAGCAGGGGCTAAAGTGTGTGTGTTTTACACACAATAGTTTGCAAAGGTCCATACCTCTGCTATGAGACTGACCCTAAAGCTAGAGACACCAAGTGACTTGGTTGCAAGTGTGAATCGCTCGGTCATGTCCAATTCATTGCAACCCCATGGACTGTAGCCCACCAGGCTCCTCTGTCCACGGATTTCTCCAGGCAGGAATACTGGAGTGGGTTGCCAGGCTCTTCTTCCGGGGATCTTCCTGACCCAGGGATCAAACCCAGGTCTTCCGGATTGCAGGAGGATTCTTTACCATCTGAGCCGCCAGGGACGCACCAACTTGGCTGAGCTTGCAGTTATTAGTGGTTGCAGCTGGATTCAAACCCAGGTCAACCTGCTACAAGCGGTCTTGCTCTTCCCACCTACAAAGGAACGGGCCAGACGCTCACACGGCAGACCGCCCACTCACTCCCTGGTTTCCTGCCTCCCAGCTTTCTGGTTGCTGCCAGCAGGAACCTGACATCTGGATAAGAAGAGAGAAAGCCCATAACTGTATATTTGATTTTTTTCCTCCTCCTCCTTATCCTCTAGTGTAGAGTATGTCCTGTAAAGTTAACACCTCACACTGACACCGAGGATTTTTTTTTTTTTTGGTTGTAATAGCTTGATTTTTGAAGCATAATTTCAAACGCATTACATAATAAATATGCTCCAGTGATTAAAATTGATATATTCTGCAGAATAAAATAGAAAACAGCAAGAAAATATTTTTAAAGTTTTCATGCTGAAGAAATCATCTAGTTCATCACTAAGAAATCTAGCACGAAGACCAAAGATTTTTGAAAACACAGATTTTTGATACACCAGAACATGAGTGCAAACATCCCTTTCAAAGACTACAAGGAACCCAGAAACATCCAAGTGTAGGTCAGATTTCCATCGGGAAAAATGCAGGTCCTGTGGTCTATTGGTGGGCAGGGAGAGGTGGGACAGAATGCAGTCTAAGTTCATTTAGGAGCTCAAGAATCAGACTTTTACCTTTCTTGCAAGAACCCTGTCTCCTCGTGCATATAGTATTTCTTTCCTTAGGACAAATAAAAGCAGCCACATGGCTCATCCAGACTTTTCCTAACATGCTCAAAAATTGACTATTGCATGTTCAAGAGTCACAGGATTATTTCATTCACTCTAATATCACCCAAACTTTTCATCTTTCTACAACCTTCATCCTCTTACTTAATACTTTATTACCAGTGATTTTATTGAGCTTCTACTGCATGCTGTACATATTCTTTCTAATGCTCGCAACGACTATGTAAGATAAATAAAGAACAAGAATTTCTGGGACTTCCCTGGCTGTCTAGTGGGTAAGGCTTCACTCTCCAGCGCAGGGGGTGTGGGTCTGATCCCTGGTCAGAGGGTGAGACCACACATGCCTCTCGGTCAAAGAACCAAAAATGTGCAACAGAAGCAATGTTGCAAAAAGTTCAATAAAGACTTTAAAAATGGTCCACATCAGTTAAAAAAAAAAAGAAATCTTGAAAAAGATTAAGAATTTCTTAACCCCTCTGAGTACATTAGGATAAATTTTCTTGTGAAAACATTTTCTTAATATTTAATATTTATCTCTTCTACTCCAGTTCAGGAATTCTGTGGTTATTACAGAAAACATACTTAGGTGAAAGCGTCAGCTGCTCAATCACGTCTGACTGTTATGACCCCATGGACTGTAGCCCACCAGGCTCCTCCGTCCATGGGATTCTCCAGGCGAAAAACTGGATGGGTTGCCATTTCCTTCTCCAGGGCACCTTGCCAACCCAGGGATCAAACCCAGGTCTCCTGCACAGACTATTTTCTTTGGTGGAACAAGCAAACCTTACCGTCATTTCCATGCATACAGGTTGTGGTTTTCATTTCTAGGTGGGGAATGGGGAAGGGAATTATTCAGAATCTGAACCTTCTACACAGTTCTAAATTCAAAGGTCTCCATCTCCTTCAGCTCCCACTCAAGTTTTCACTGATAAATTTACTTTGGTCAAATCAACGCAGTCTTTTCTAAACTGCAAGGTAACAGGAACCTTGCAGATAACAGATAACAGGTAACAGATCCTAAACACTGTGTGATAAAATAGATCATTTTCCCTTGTGTTCACGCATCTGACATGGCTTCACCATATAAGGAGGTAGCATTTCTCATTTTTCACCACTGATCTGTTCTCAGCTTCTGAAATTTTTGACAGGAAAGCCTCTTGAAATTTGGTTGGGAGTAAAGGCTGAGACAGCATGTAATCAACCAAGCTAAACATAAATTCCTTTTTCAAATGCTTGCTTTTGAGTTGTTCTCAAAGTATCTATGGCTCCATAATACACAAAAGAAATGAGAAAGCAGAAAGTCTACACTCCCTGCAAAGTAAATTCTTCAACTATTTTAAAATTTGCCCCCCAAATCCCAATACTTTATATTTTACTGTATTTGGATGTTTGCACAGTGTTCAAACACTCTTTGAGTAGAATTAGGAAGGTACTTTTCATAAACTCTGTTGTCAACACCTATGTGTTTTTGGTAGCTAATTAACATTACCCAAAGAAGCTGCTTTTTTCATTTGCTAATGTCAAGTTTAGGGAGTAAAAGATATGAAGTCGTGAGTGTTTAAACTTGATGAAGCAGGTAGAGGGGGGGAAGCAGCTGAATTCAGACACAGTCTGATGGAAGGTTGGAACATGTGCTCTGGGTCTTTCTGTTCAAGAATGAATAAAAATAGAGTAAGTGGGAAGGGGCAGAAATGAGAGAAGTCACAGATTTCAACACAGGGTGGGATCAGTTCCCACTAAATGCTCCATGTTTAATAAATTCATCTACTCTCAGGAGTAATAAGTCTTTTAGAAGGCAAAATTTTATTTTACATGAAATTCATGCCCAAATATAAACATGTATTAATTAACAGTGACCATTTTAACAAAGAAGACACGTAAGCCATTAATGGCAATCTAGTTTTAAATCATTAATTGGCATGTTTCAAACCCAAGAGAGATTTGACATTATGACAACTGACTCGCAGCCGTAGACAGAATGCTCTGGCAAGAAAATTCCCTATAGCACACACACGTCCAGAGTAAGATACTTGTCTTAGGGGAAAATACTGAGGCTAGAGACTTTTCAGATGAAAACTCCTGTTTTCTTCGCTGGAAGAGAGCCAGGAAAAACTGAGAAACAGATAAACAGTGGTGGACGTGGTGGGTGAACCGCAGGAAGGGGAACTTTTGCTTTCTTATGGAATTTGGTAAAACGTCCCCAAGTTCTGTGATGGCAGGTCATGCTCGCTGCAGTTAATGGGGGTGCCAGTCAGCATCTTCTTATATCAAGCTGCCAGTTTAGCTCAGAATGTGGAGAATGACCAATCCAATTCCATACAAAGAGGAGAAGGATGGGGGAGCAGGACGAGGCAGAGAAGAAGGCTCTAGGAAAACAAGAAATACACGCTTTCCAGGGCCAAAAGCCACTGGAGACAACAGGTATGTACACAGCTCCAGATTCACCCTGAAGCTCAAGATGTGGCCCCTCACGGCCTGGGCTCTTCCGAGGTCTGGGGTGATGACCCAGAAATGTGTTCACAGGGGAATATAAGTTTGTAAAATTTGAAAAGCTTGACTATTTAAAATACAACAGGCTTAAGATGTTGGTCATCTCCTACTCCAGCTCTCGCTCGTTTTCCCTTTTGTTAAAGCGTGCGGAGAAGCTGGGATGCCTGCAGCCGAGGGGCAGTTGAGATGGGGGTACATTTGATCTGGGATATCAGCCTGGGTCACAGCAGGAGATGAGTGCCACGGTCATTTTAGATGGGAAGACTTAACTCACAGAATTATTGACTGGGAAAGTAGACGGGAGTAAAGAGAGACTGGCTGGCAAGAAAGAAAATCCTAAAAAAAAGAAAAACCATAGGAATGACAGAAATCAAGGACAGTCACCGCCCCAGGGCTGAGATCAAGTGTGGGGCAGGCAGGGAGGGGGGCATTTCCTTAATAGAGAGCCTGACTTTGCTGGCAAGAGCAAGAGAAGCAAGCAGCTAACTGATAAGAAATACTGTTACTTGTCTGGGCCTCTCAGGTGACACAGCGGTCAAGAATCCACCTGCCAATGCAGGAGATGTAGGAGACACGAGTTTGATTCCCTGGGTCGGGAAGATCCCCTGGAGGAGGAAGTATTCTTCCCTGGAGAATCCCTTGGACGGAGGAGCCTGGTGGGCTCCAGTCCCTGGGGTTGAAAAAGAGTCATCTAAAGTGACTGGGCATGCACCCGCGCCTGCGTGGTATTCGTCAGCATTTTAAAAGTTTTTATTTCTTGTATTTTCTTCCCTCATTCTGGATACCTGTATGCTTTTGTATTGAACTCTGCGTTGATAACTTTGTACATTTCTCTAAATTTTCCAAAAGCATATAAGCTTTAGGTCCACCCAAACTTGGATCTACCCCTGTGTATATGAGTCATACAAACATGGGTCTTGTAACGGCAAATCAAATCTGATGATTTAGTCCTTACACATGTTTAAAATTAAGCATTATTTAGATACTCATCCTAGGCTTTTGCTTTTTTTAATCCTAAAACAGTAAAAGCAAATCTAAGACTTCTAATTGTTATGGAAATACTGAGCTCCATCAACAGACTACCTTCTGCACCAAGACTAGCACAAAAACCAAGGTCTTGGCTTTCATTAAGTTTCTCACATTACGGTGTTATATTTCTTAAACATAAACTTTATTAAAATCAAAACAAACAAACAAAAAAATTGTTTTCTCAGCCTCACTTCAAGTCCCAGCAAGCCTGTGTGCCATTTAGAGTCTCATATTTGTTATAGTATTTTCCCAGCAGGTGGCAGTAAAGAGTCTAGTTCTAAATCAATTAGTCTATTACATTTCTGACCAGACGAAAATAAAATGTTCCGAGGGCAGGGATGCTGCTTTTCTGATTTAGACAAAGGTGCTACCTGGGCTAGAGGCCCTGCTGAGCTGCTTCAGTTATTTGGGAATTCTAACCTAAATCAGACGCACGTTCACTTCTGTGAGCCTCATGTCTCGCAAAGCTACCCAGAGTTGGGGATTACTGAGTGTGCCTTGGAGGAGAGAGGACAGATATTGGTAGCATCATATTGTTTCTTCAGGGAGGACCTTGTTGCATCCCTAACGAGGAGGTATTTCTCTGGATCAAGTTACAACAACTCTTGGAAAAGAACTCTAACCTGTTAAATATTAATGCTTGGTGACTCTCAGCAAAACCATTCATTGAATAAGGTGAACAAATATTCGCGACATTGTGACTTGTGATACCAATTTGGACCTGCTTTTCATTTTATTTAAAGCTCTGCTTTTCATATATATATAGTCTTCCTTATTTTATAATAGTTTTCTTTGTTTACACACACACACACACATATATATAACTCTGGTATTCCTTATTTTATATATATATATTTCTTTATATATATATATATATATGATTATTTGTTCTCATATAGAAATGCAGTTATCAGATATATAGTTTAGAAAACCAGAATTTTTATATGTTAAATAGGAACAGATGGTCCTATAAAAATTAGTATTTGTATGGTATTATTGTAAGCAATGAAGTAAAAGAAAATGAGTTGAAAACCAAAGCTGACAAACAGCAAGAATATCTTACATGTTGAATTTAAGATACAATGTGCAGCTGTGAGCTTTGAGGTTAACACCTCCTGGAAACAAGAATGAGACAATTCTGAATAGTCTAAAGGCTTAGACATCAACCTCAACTAAAAGACTTATATGGATGTGCTGGATTAGTTAGCCTTTTAATTGAAGACTGATACAAACTGTTCCATTATTTTAGCTGCATAAGATACCCACTTGTTTGGTATAGCTTTTGCTGGCCTCTTGACAAATTAGACTCAAAAAGTCTCATTTCAAACTAAAAAGCATTATTAATATAATCACATTAAAGACATTTGACAGGTGAGCACCTCCTTGTTAAGTCCTTTTTCTGGTGTCTTCAAAATCTAAGAATGGTACAAATTAGGCTGTTTGTACTTAATTTTCATCTTTGACTGAAAAACTCAGAAAGTTTAAAGAATCTATTCACCATTGATTTGTCTGCCAGTCAATAAGATAGACTTTCTTTTGGGAATTCTCTCTTCTCTCCCTGCTCTTTTGTGATTCTACACTGCACAGAATTCTTAAACATCAAAAACTATATATTCTTCCTGAATAACCCACCCTTCCCACTCCTATAGTCTCATTATATACACATAGTGTGAGTTTTCATTGTTGTTTTTTGTGTTTGGTGCACGAGTGTGCACAGGGGTTTGGGGGAGAGTTATTTTATTTGTTTTGGGGGTTTTTTGATTTGAAGCAAGTACCCGAGCCACATTTAAGAGTTTGCTAAATCAGACTTCCTTTGTGGTTGCAAACAAACATCTTCTCCCTCCAAAGACTACTGCCTATTAAAAAGTGGCCTCATCTTTCCCAACAAATAAAAAGTCACCCAAAATAACAGTACCTTAGGAACGCTTCATTCCTGAATGTTCAGCAACCCAAGAAGCAGTTAAGTTAGAAATACAAATGCAATCTTGTGTGCCAGTGTACTGGAAAGTTCAGTTGCTCAGTCGTGTCTGACTCTTTGCGACCCCATGAATCGCAGCACGCCAGGCCTCCCTGTCCATCACCAACTCCCGGAGTTTACTCAAACTCATGTCCATCGAGTCAGTGATGCCAACCAACCATCTCATCCTGTGTCGTCCCCTTCTCCTCCCACCTTCAATCTTTCCCAGCATCAGGCTCTTTTCCAATGAGTCAGCTCTTCACATCACGTGGCCAAAGGATTGGAGTTTCAGCTTTAGCATCAGTCCATCCAATGAATATTCAGGACTGATCTCCTTTAGGATGGACTCCCGTGCAGTCCAAGGGACTCTCAAGAGTCTTCTCCAACACCATGATTCAAAAGTATCAATTCTTCGGCGCTCAGCTTTCTTTATAGTCCAACTCACATCCATACATGACTACTGGAAAAACCATAGCTTTGACTAGACGGACCTTTGTTGGCAAAGTAATGTCTCTGATTTTTAATATGCTGTCTAGGTTGGTCTTAGCTTTTCTTCCAAGGAGCAAGCATAGAGTCAAGGGTACAACAAAATATGAAGATACTTAAAAAAACTTTGCAATAGAAGGAGGATGGTTAAATGAGTAACTACTTGTTACAGGCAGCTAAAAGGGGGCTAAAGTCAAGAAATTGTTCTGCAGATCAAGAAAGAGTCCTTTTAAAACTTATATTACCATATGCAAAATAAGATAGCCAAGGGGAATTTGCTGTATGTCTCAGGGAATTGAAACAGGGGCTCTGTACCAGCCTAGAGGGGTGGGGGGGGGATGGGAGCAAGGTTCAAAAGGGAGGGGAGGGATGTGTGCCTATGGCTGATTCACGTTGAGGTTTGACAGAAAACAGCAAAATCCTTCAGTTAAAAAATAAATTAAAAAAAGAAAGAAAGAAAGGGTCCTTTTAAAGATACTTGTCTGAATACTGCTTGATAGCATTTATACGAGGTACCAGAAGAGTCACCTTCATAGAGTCAACAAATACATCGGTGGATGCCGGGGCCAGGGGAGGAGAGGGTGTAAGGGGCAGATGGAGCGTTCCTGTTTAACTGGGGTTAGGGCGTCCCTGGTGGCTCAGATGGTAAAGAATCCGCCTGCAACTTGGGAGACCTGGGTTCAGCCCCTGGGTTGGGAAGATCCCCTGGAGAAGGGAAAGGCTACCCACTCCAGTATTCTGGCCTGGAGAATCCCATGGACAGAGGAGCCTGGCGGGCTGCAGTCCGTGGGGCCGCAGAGTCGGGCACGGCTCACTCACTTCACCCACTCAGTCCAGCTGAGGAAGGTGAGCGTCGTAGGAGACGGGTGATGGGGAGAGTTGCATCGCTGAGCTGTACCATTAAATGTGGTTAAAACCGTATGCTTTCTATTATGTGACTTTTACCACAATCTGAAAAATATTTTAATAAATAAATATAAAGAAATTCGTCTGGAAGGGAGAGCCGTCTGTTCTTCGTGGTATGAGGCACCTGGACCCTTTGCCACCCAAGGTCCCTGTGAATCGAGGAGCTCTTTGACACGTAACATGATCTTCCTTAGATGAAGGAGACTCAGAGGGAGACGCGGAGACACAGAGGAGATGCGAGCAGGGCGGAGGCTGCAGCGCGGACTGAAAGCGGAGCAAGTGATGGAGAGGGGTGGCCCGTGAGCTCCTGGGGAAGGCGCTAAACAGGGTTCAAAACAAGACTGACTTAGACATTCTCTTTCTCGGTCACCCTGAAATTGGAAATGAAGCTTCCCAAAGGAAGGGCGGCTTCTGAGAACACAACCAGCGGCTGGGCACAGACACCACTTCAAGGATGTACTCAGACATCCTTGTCAACAACGCACCCATAGCCAGTATCTCCCGGCCCCTGCTGACGGACCGTCTTCTCAGGGGCGTTCCTGCAGGACCAGGAAAGCATCCTTCCATCCACCGGACGGTGGGAGACTCCCCCCAAGACTCTGGGGGTGTCAGCTGCTCTGCGGCTCCCCCGCCCCTCCTCATCCTTTACCCATCACTCAGCTTCCTGTCTCGTTTCCCTCAAAGGGATGCAGGGGACAGAGGGATGAAACCATCACAAAGAAAACACGCAACCGGCGCGAAGACGCTGCTCTCCTCTCGTGGATTTCCCGACCTCTGCCTGATGGATGTTCTGTTCTTGAGCTTCAGGTGAGCAGGGAGGAGATGCACCCGCTGGACGCAGGACTCTCCTCCAGACTGAAACCCACAGTCGGCTTCTCTCCATCTGCCCCAACCATCCGCTCAGGAACTGAGGGGCGCGGGGTGGAGCAGGGAACAGCACTGGCTACGGGTGCGTTGTCAGAAATGAAATATAGCATTTCAGCTTTAAAGGCCTTTTGGAGTAGGTTTGAAGACAATTGTTGAGAGTCCTGTAAAGTGCAATTTGTGAAGCTGGAATTCCAGAGGTCAGCCATTCTTAGCTGAATAAAATGCATGACTGACCTCCTAGGGCCGACCCTGCTCGGATCCCGTCCCCTAATGATGCCTTCCCATGCAATCGTGACATCTGAGAGAAGGACAAGTCTCATATCACTTACAGGTGGAATCTTAAAAGCGATACAAATTAACTTATTTGTGGATTATATTTGAGAATCTGAAGGATTTACATTAGTGAGATTCATCATCACAAAACTCTCCATGCTTTAGAAAAATGTATATAATCTGTAGTGGAGGATTTGCCAAACCCCTGATCTTGTCTAAGTGTATGGATTCACTGGAGACACGGATGCAAAAAAACAGCATGATTAGTAATCAGGGGAGGTTGACTTTGGCTTGAAGGCTGTTGTTCAGAATGCCAGTCCCAGGACTTCCCTGGGGGTCCAGGGAATGTGGATAGAGAACATGCCTTCTGATGCAGAGGACATGTGTTCAATCCCTGGTCAGGGAACTAGGACCCCACGTGCTGTAGGGCAACTAAGCGCCCAGCCACAACTAGAGAAGCCCCCCTGCGCTGCAACTAGAGAAAGTGCAGGTCACAACGACGGCCCAGCATGGCCAAAATGAGATAAAATAAATAAATAATGGGGGAGGGGGGCAATGCCAATGGCCAGCATGGCAACTCAGACACAAATGGGTGAGAGAATCAAAGAAGAGCTCGGGTCCCTCCTAGGCCCCTACCCCGCCAAGCAAAGGATGAATGCCTCTTTGCTCAACTTTTCTGTATTCAGAGATAGGTACACAAAGCCCCTGGTCTCTGGGCAGCGGGTGATCTGTACATTCCCTCCTCCGCTCGGTTCTGCTCTGAGAGCTGCCTTACTGAGCCCTGCGATAATGCTGTCCACAGGCTCCTGTACCCGCTTCTTAGCTCTTCAAAGAATAAGGAAATCAATCAAGTTTTCTAGTTTGTTTACTGCAATCTGGGATACCGTCACTTCAAAACCCCCTTTCCCTGCTGGCTGTACCGGCAGAGGGGAGGCGGGCAGGTAGGAAAGCGGGTCTTTCTTCCCGAGCTTCATGATCTCTGCCCCTGTTCCCTGCGGCTAACGAAGCGATGGCTCTGCTTGCACCCGGCGAGGGGGTGTCGTGGTGGGCTGTGACACCCCCGCCCGGGAGGAAGGCGAGCCCGGAGCCCTGTGACGGCCGACTGCAGGAGCCCTCGCTCAGCAAATCAGTGGCTCTTCCGGGTTTGGGAAGATAGTGTTTTCTAGCAGGAATTTCTATTTCTCTGTGTTGTCAGGCTCTTCGACCATATAAGCAATCATTTCTGATGGCTGCTGTGTACTCTGCCGGCCTGCAGCCACTGGGAGCTTCTGAATAGAGCCAGCCAAATGGCTACTGCTTAAAAATTAAGTTTTCTCTTCTGTTAGGATTCTGCTTTAAGTCAAAATCCCCCTCCCGGTTATTTAAAACAAAACATCAAATCTGATCTTCTGAAGGTTCTTTCTTTGAAAATAAATACATAAATATATTAGTTCAGTTCAGTTCAGTCGCTCAGTCGTGTCTGACTCCTTGCAAGCCCACGGACTGCAGCACGCCAGGCTTCCCTGTCCGTCACCAGCTCCCAGAGTTCACTCAAACTCATGTCCATCGAGTCAGTGATGCCAACCAACCATCTCATCCTGTGTCGTCCCCTTCTCCTCCCACCTTCAATCTTTCCCAGCATCAGGCTCTTTTCCAATGAGTCAGTTCTTCACATTAGGTGGCCAAAGGATTGGAGTTTCAGCTTCAGCATCAGTCCTTCCAATGAATATTCAGAACTGATCTCCTTTAGGGTTGACTGGTTGGATCTCCTTGCTGTCCAAGGGACTGTCAAGAGTCATCTCCAATGCTACAGTTCAAAAGCATCAAATCTTCAGCGCTCAGCTTTCTTCACAGTCCAACTCTCACATCCATACATGACCACTGGAAAAACCATGGCTTTGACTAGATGGGCCTCTGTTGGCAAAGTAATGTCTCTGCTTTTTAATATGCTGTCTAGGTTGGTCATAACTTTTCTTCCAAGGGGCAAGCGTCTTTTAATTTCATGGCTGCCATCACCATCTGCAGTGATTTTGGAGCCGCCCAAAATAAAGTGTATCACTGTTTTCATTTTTTCCCCCTCTATTTGCCATGAAGTGATGGGACTGGATGCCATGATGTTAGTTTTCTAAATGTTGAGTTTTAAGCCAACTTTTTCACTCTCCTCTTTCACTTTTATCAAGAGACTCTTTAGTTCTTCTTCACTTTCTGCCATAAGGATGATGTCATCTGCATATCTGAGGTTCTTGATATTTCTCCCAGCTTGTGCTTGATTCCAGCTTGTGCTTCTTCCAGCCCAGCATTTCTCATGATGTACTCTGCATATAAGTTAAATAAGCAGGGTGACAATATACAGCCTTAACGTACTTCTTTCCCAATTTGGAACCAGTCTGTTGTTCCATGTCCAGTTCTAACTTTTGCTTCCTGACCTGCATACAGGTTTCTCAGGAGGCAGGTCAGGTGGTCTGGTATTCCCATCTCTTTCAGAATATTCCAATTTGTTGTGATCCACATAGTTGCCCAATGTTTGTTTGGGTTTTTCTGTAAGATGTTATGGAAAACCCAAATGAATGTGTTGGCCAACCCAATACTTGAGTTTACCCTTAAGTTAATTGTCTACTAAAACTGGGGTCGGGGGACTGCAGTCTGTACCAGTAAAATGTAGTCAGGGGCGAGTGTGCTTCTTGGGTGCAAAGGTAGGGCACTTCCTGCAAAAAAAAAAAAAACCACCTGCT
This sequence comes from Cervus canadensis, assembly GCF_019320065.1. NCBI lineage: Eukaryota > Metazoa > Chordata > Mammalia > Artiodactyla > Cervidae > Cervus > Cervus canadensis. Next base: position 3,505,242 of record NC_057398.1, read on the forward strand.
CTTATATTCAATATGAAATAGATATTACATGTGTCCTTATTCCCCTTTCATTTCATTCTTCAGTGCAAGAGAATTTAGCCCATGACCCACAAAGCTCTGTCTTCCACAAAATCTTTCTTGACCTTCCTAACAAGTTTCAATTGTCATTTACTTCCTCCTAAGCTTCCAGACGGAGAAGGCAATGGCACCCCACCCCAGTACTCTTGCCTAGAAAATCCCATGGACGGAGGAGCTTGGTAGGCTGCAGTCCATGGGGTCTCGAAGAGTCGGACACGACTGAGCGACTTTACTTTCACTTTTCACTTTCATGCATTGAGGAAGGAAATGGCAGCCCACTCCAGTGTTCTTGCCTGGAGAATCCCAGGGACGGTGGAGCCTGGTGGGCTGCCGTCTGTGGGGCCGCACAGAGTCGGACACGACTGAGCGACTCAGCAGCAGCAGCAGCAGGAGCAAGCTTCCAGAGTCTTTCATTTGATCCCCTTTAATAGCACACATTTTCTTCCTTGTAGTGTATTTACCAGCTGAGCCACAAGGAAATCCCAAGAATACTGGAGTGGGTAGCCTATCCCTTCTCCAGCAGATCTTCCCGACCCAGGAATTGAACCAGGGTCTCCTGCATTGCAGGCGAATTCTTCACCAACTGAGCTACCAGAGAAGCCCAGTGTGTATTATCAGTGTATGATGCTATACCCATGGTTGAAAAAGAGTCTTTGCCAACAAAAGCCGTCACTTATCCATTTTTGGAATGTCCATAGTGTATAGAACTGAGTTGTCCATGATGAGTCTTCAAAAGATGTTAAATGTAGTTTTATAGGAAACTTATTTACCCAAATGTATCCCAAGTTAGCAAAATATGTGGTGGAAATAGTGAACAGGGGGTAAGTTTCCTCCCAGCCTTCTTTTTCTTCCCTTCAGAAGAGTGTATGTTTTTAAATGTGGGTCCTATCCTTATGCAAGTAGGGTGACGTGGACAGATCAGGACACGGCTGTCGTTGGAGGATGGTTTGTTGCTCACAGTCCCCACGGGAAGGGGTCACACCACGCCACACGGGAACCACAAGGAGATCCCTGGGCAAGAACCTTTATTGCAGCTCTTTCAGGAACTGAGTTGGTAAAGAATCCGCCTGCAATGCAAGGAGACCCCAGTTCAAATCCTGGGTCAGGAAGATCCACTGGAAAAGGGATAGGCTAGCCACTCCAGTATTCTGGCCTGGAGAATTCCAAGGACTTTATTGTCCATGGGGTGGCAAAGAGTCAGACAGGACTGAGCGACTTTCGCTTTCACTTTCACTTTCAGGAAAGAAGAGAAAAGGTATGTTGAGCAGTTGAGCAGGATTGTGAGTGTGAGTATGTGTGTGAGTGTGTGTGAGTGTGTGTGTGTGTGTGTGTGAGTGTGTGTCTGTGTGTGTGTGAGAGTGTGAGTGTGTGTGTGAGAGTGTGTGTGTGTGAGAGTGTGAGTGTGTGTGTGTGTGTGAGAGAGAGAGTGTGTGTGTGAGTGTGTGAGTGAGTGTGTGTATGTGCGCGTGCTCAATCACACAGTTGTGTCCGCCTCTTTGCAACTCCATGGACTGTAGCCCGCCAGACTTCTCTGTCCATAGGATTTTCCAGACAAGAATACTGGACTAGGTTACCATTTCCTACTCCAGGGGATTTGGACCCAGGGATTGAACCTGCATCTCTTGCACTGGCAGGCAGATTCTTTACCACCACCTCTTACCACCTGGGAAGCCCTAAGCAGGATTGAATCAGAATAATGTCAGTGAACTCTGGAGTGCAGGGCTCCAGCAATCCCTGGAGGCTCAGTGGTAGAGAATCTGCCTGCCAGTGCAGAAGATGCAATAGACACAAGTTCATTCCCTGGGTGGGGAAGATCCCCTGGAGAAGGGAATGGCAACCCGCTCCAGAATTCTTGCCTGGGAAAGCCCACGGACAGAGGAGCCTGTCCGGCTCTGGTCCATGGGGTCATAAGGAGTCAGACAGGACTGAGCGTGCATTCTGGAAGAGCCTGATACAGAAGCAGCTGGGGGTGGGCGCCGGGCGGGCTGCTTTGCATATGAAAGTGCTGCCTGCAGGGGAGTCCTGTGGCGTCTCCAGGAACTGTCTGAACCTGGGAGGGGCAGTCTCTCCAGGGTCAGCGAGACCCCAGATGTCAAAGCACCGGAAACCTGGAAAATAAATAAAAGAGCATAATTCCTATGGGGCCTCTTTCCTCCTGGAAGCTCCCACCTCTTCCTCACAGACACCAACAACCTCTCTCTGTGCGCTCCCCTGTTTCTGCCCCATTTATCTATAAATACAGTCCAATAGCACCAACAGGAAAATACATTTTCCTATAAAATTTACAGAGAATTTAGAGGTGGTCTTTGAGACACCATGATATTCATCTTTTAAAAATTGAGGCACACTGTTAATATCTACAGAAAAGCACACTCACCCTAGGGACATATAGCTCTATGAATTATCAGAAAGTAATGATGGTCCTGTTTTATTCTAACCACATTATGTGACATTTTTGGAAGCACAGTACACGTTTCCTTACAGTGTCGCCTGAAGTGTAGGGTGTAGACTCAGCCCCAGAGTGTCTGGGTTCTAAATCCTGCCTCTGCCACCCCCCATCTGTTCCTGGGAGGTGTGACTTTTAACCTTTCTGTAAACCCTTCTCAATTTTCCCATGTGTAAAATGATAATAGTAACAACCTCGTGGTGTCGTTGTGAGAAATAAAAAAGTGTCTAGGACAGTTCCAGGTATCCAATGCACTGCTCAATAATATGTTCTTCTATATTACTGAGAAACAGTACGTAGAATAATGATTAATTTTCCTTGACGACGATACACAATGACGCAATGGACACAGAAGACAACTCCAGCTGCCGGCTTGCCAACCTAGTCTCGTGGCTATGCTCTTGGCATTTTGCTATCTGCTTTTTGTAGACTTTACTTCTTTTTAATAAGACAGAGCATTAGTCCCAGTGTCTTTGGGGGGACTTTCCCTGGCAGTCCAGTGGTTAGGACTTTGCCTTCCAGTACAGGGGCTGTGGGTTTGATCCCTGGTCGGGGAGTTAAGATCCCATTATGTGCAGTGGCAAAAAAAAAAACAACAACCATAAAACAGAAGCAATACTGTAACAAATTCCATAAAGATTTTTAAAGTGCTTCATATTAAAAAGAAATCTTAAAAACTGTCTCTGGGTTCCTTCTTACTTCCATATCCTCAGCACCTGAAGCAGAACTTAAAACATACCTGTGTCCATTCGACATTTTTGAAAGGCCAGATAAACTATCATTCCTTGCTTTGGCCATTGTACTTGCTTCCAGCACCAAACAGCAAAATCTGTTGCTTGTGATCTGCTCGGTTCAGGAAAACCAAATACACTGTCAGGAAAGGATGAATCAAACCCAAGAGGATCTCTTTATTAAGCTTGAAGCACCATTTTGTGAGTAACCTGATTCTGCCCCTGATGCAGCAGTGGGTCTTGCCGGGGCTCCACCGGGCGGTGAATGAACGTTGACAGCCGCGTGCGGTGGACCCCAGCGAGCTGGCTGTGGTGTGCCCGCGCTGGGCACAGCTCAGGGCAGAGGCTTTGCTTTCTCTTGGTCTTTCCCCCACTTCTCCACCGGTCGCCTGGGAAGATGCTTCTTCATTCCTGGCCACTGGGGGTGATGACCGCTGGTAGCCCTGAGACCCGGTGACAAGAACAGGGACCAGGGGGACCCAGGGGGAGACGGAGCCAGGTCAGCCAAGGTGAGGGACTCGGGGGGATGGCCTCAGTGCCTGCTGGGGGGGCCGTGCCTAGTGAGGTGCTGGCGGGGCTCGGCAGAGGGTTAGAAGCCGGTGACTGGACTTGGAACTGAAAAGTAATGAGATGGTCCTAGAAGTCCTTTTTATTTAACAGACATTATGGTAGGTTTCCAACGATGTCCATACCCTCATCCTAGAAGCCTGTGAATGTGTTACTTTATTTGGCAAAAGAGGGGACTTCCCAGGTGGCTCAGTGGTAAAGAGTCTGCGAAAGAGGCTGTGGGTGTGACTAAGATCCAGGATCTTGGGATGAGGGAGTTGCCTGGCTTATCCAGGTGGACACAATCTAATCACAAGAGGTTTTAAAAGCAGAGAATCTTTCTGGGTTGCAGAGGGCGGTGTGAGACAGAGGTCACACTCCTGGCTGGATTGACGCTGCAGGAAAGGGGGCTCATGGGGGTCCTAGAAGCAGGAAAGTCCAGAAGGGTTTCCCCCGGAGCCTCCAGAAGGAACACAGACCTGCCGAGCCTTGATTTTTAACCAACGAGACTCATGCAGGACCGGCTTCCGCCCTACAAGGCTGTAAGGTAATGCATTTGTATTTAAGTTATCAAATTTGAGATAATTTGTTCTAGCAGCAACAGCGCCTGCATGCATGCTTGTTTGCTCCGTCGTGTCTCTCTCTTCGCAACCCCACAGGCCGTGGCCCCCCAGGCCCCTCTGTCCACGGGATTCTCCAGGTAAGAATACAGCAGTGGGTGGCCATTTTCTCCTCCAGGGGATCTTCCTGACCCAGGGATTGAACCTGCATCTCTTGCTGGGCAGGCGGACTCTTTACTGCTGAGCCCCCTGGGAAGCCCAGGAGGGACAATACATGAATATAAATATTTATAGAGTCCCATCTTGGGCCCGCACTGAGCTAAATATTAAAGCTACAACAGTATACAAAGTAAACCTGATTTCTGCCCTAATGAGGCTTCCTTACAGACTAGGATCGAGAGTCGTCAACCAGCTGAAATCTATAGAACAAGATAACAAGAGGGCTTGTTACAGCCGTTCACCTTCTACTGTATTAACTCTGCAAACCATACTCGGAATCAGAAGAAGCAGTTTCTAAATCAGTTTTTCTAATGAAAACATATGCTCGATAGAAATAGAACGTATTTGTGTAAGTAACGTCTGAGTACTGAGATGGAGTAGCACTCAAAACCTACTTTTTAAAAAGGGCGAGCAGCTCTACAATATTAGCAAGAACCGACAGAGGGCATGAAGAGCCGACAAGTAACTTGGAAAAGGTAATAAGAACAGGTGACTGTGGAATTAAACACAGAAGGGTGACAACTTTTGTCTAGTTTCATAAAATTGGTTATTCATGAACTACTGTAACCGAAAGTGCCGTCTGGCTGCTGTCTGCTCAGAAGCCATTAAAGAGGCCAGGTTGGTGGAAAGGAAAGTTTGTTTTATTTAGGATGCCGGCAACTGGCAGGGGGGTGGGGGAGGGCGGATGCCAAAGGCTGACGACCCCCTCCTCCCACCCACCTGCCCCAGTGGGCATCAGCTTTTATAGACAGAAGGAGGAGGCTACATGCAGAAACTGCACAGTCAGCTCTGACAGTCATCTTCAGATTGGTCACAGAAGGTCTGACCAGCGTCATCTTGATTGTCTCACTGCAGTTAGTCTTCAGTTCCAGGGTTGGTTGGTTGGTTGGTTTGGTTTTTTTTTTTTCTTTCTGTTTCTTGAGGCCAGTTCTCAGAATTGTGGCAGCTAATGTCCTGGCTACTGTCTGTCATTATGTAGTTAACTTCTTCCCCCTGGGGGAGTTTTAGTACCTATAAGACAGCTCACAGGATATGGCTCAGCAGATTATCTGTAGCCCTTGCGAAGGAAGAAAAGGTCCTTGACTTTGCTTAATGACTGTTATTACTTGGTCTCCTTTGTTTACCTTTGTTTCTGCATTTTCTCACTTCTCTGATTAAACCTATCCTTTGGCTAAAGTTTTTCTGGGGCTTCCCAGGTGGCTTAGTAATAAAGAATCCTCCTGCCAACAGAGGAGATGCAGGAGATGTGGGTTCAATCCCTGGGTCAGGAAGATTCCCTGGAGGAGGGAATGGCAACCCACGCCAGTATTTTTGCTTGGAAAATCCCCTGGACAGAGGAGCCTGGTGGGCTACAGTCCACTGGGTCGCCAACAGTCAGATGCAGCTGAGCACAAGCACACACAGGTTTTCCATAGACAAAGGGCATGAGGGGCAAGGACCACACAGAAATATAACTACATATAAACTTATAATGTGTTGACTAATGGATCTGCAGGTCACAAGCATCTCAAGAAATGAAGCACATTTTTTATTCATTTCAAAATTATATTATGTAATTGAACGTAACGTGTGTAAAATATTAAAGGGGAGCCATTTCCTAAGAAATGAGATATGCTTGTTTTCGGTTATCACCGATATCTCACAGGAATGAAAGGCAAGTTACAAGGGGGCAGAGCTACTATTGCTTATGCTATTGACTTAGCTGGGAAGACGACAAACAGAACAATTTTTTTTTGCATTCTCAACTCTATCATATTATTTTTCCTTTTGCATTCTCAACTACACCATGTCTCCTTGTAGAAATGCAGCCTAATTTACATCATGATGAATTAGGAAGGGAGGCGGGGTCCTTATACATGGTAGACTTAGAGAATGAGCCTTCTATTTGACTTCAGTAAAAGAACACTTTTAAGGACAATTATCTTATATCATATAACTAACAGCTCTCAGTCTGATAATTTTCATGGCCACGGTCTTCATGTAGGAAGTCAGCTTAGTTCCCAGTTTCCCCTGTTTCACGGCATCTCTCAGTGTTCCTGAGTGCTCTCAACCTCTATGTCACTGACATCTGGGGCTGACCTGTGCCCTGTAACATTAGCAGCATCTCTGGATGTCACCCACCGGATGTCTGCAGCATCTTCTTCCTGCTCATCATTACTCCTAGGCGATGTCTCTAGATATTGACAGTGTCCTATGGGTAAGGAGACAAAATCTTAGTTGAGAGTCACCAGCCTAAGTGATTAATGTAAACTAAAGTCACAGAAAAGAATAACTTCAGAGGCATGAAGTCACCCTGTAATTCTTGGTTGTGCTTCCTGTTATTAACTTGGTCTCCTGTTAGCAGGACACAAGGGAATTTTCTCAGCGTGAACCTTGTAAGGCATTGACTTTTGATTGAGCACGGACCCACCTTTCATTGCAGTCATCAAGGTCTTTCATCTTCATAGCCAGCACTAAAATAAAACTTTATAGATACTGGGAACTTCTAGAAAAACCACAATATTCTGTCAGCCACTCTCCCATGTCTTTTTATAGACCCCGTTCTAGTTTAATCAAAGGACAGTCATTTATGACTTAAAATATAAAAATCTTAATAGAGGCCCAAGAATTATTTAAATAGTGTGTATATTACCAAGAGTGAGGACTTTAAAAATCACTGAAAAGTAGGTGCAGAGTTAGAGAAATGACAAGGTTTAATCTCCTGTCATGAAACAGGTGAATGACTCAAATTATGTGGGAGATAGGATGTACAACATCACATAAAACGTTAGATACATAAAACTCCATTTTTTCATTAGTTTGGATTTAAAAAAATGCTTAGTGACCATGGAGGGACCAGTATGCGGCAGTGGAGGTGGGGTGGTGGTAGGGAAGGAAAAGAATTCCTCAAAGAACTGCTGAGTTATGTATCATTTCTTTTATAAATTGAAGTATAGTTAATTTGCAGTGGTGTGTTTCAAATGTACAGCAAAGTGATTCAGTTATACATATATATTCTTTTTCAGGTCTTTTCCTTTATAGGTTTTTACAAAATATTGAGTATAGTTCCCTGTGCTACATATCATTGCTATTCATTCTCTAATTAGAGTGACTTTGGGTTTATTTACAACACAGAGAGACAAGGGTTTTGAACAGTAATGCCTGCTTGGTGTTTTTAAATGAATAGTGTTAAAGAATCGCTAGATTCTCTTTTTTTCTGTTTTCTTTTTTAATATAATTGCTTTACAACGTTGCATTAGTTTCTGTTGTAAACCAATGTGAATCAGCTACATACACACACACACACACACACACACACACGTGTGCGCGCGCGCACACACAATCATACATCTATCCCCTCCCTCTCCAGCCTCCCTCCCGCTCCCTCAGCCCACCCCCCAGGGCATCACAGAGCACCAAGCGGAGCTCCCCACTAGCTGTCTGTTTTACTCTGTAGAGTATATACGTGCTTCTCTCTCTCAATTCATCCCACCATGGAAAGAAATGAAATTGTGTCATTTGTAATGATGTGGATGAACCTAGGGTCTATCATACAGAGTGACATAAGTCAGAGAAAAACAAGCATCATATATTAACTCATACACATGGAATCTAGGAGGCTTCCCTGGTAGCTCACAGTAAAGGATCTGCCTGCAATGCGGGAGACCCAGATTTGACGGTCCCTGTGTTGGGAAGATCCCCTGGAGAAAGGAATAGCAACCCAACCCAGTTCTCTTGCCTGGAGAATTCCATGGACAAAGGAAAAATAAATGGTACAGATGAGCCTATTTGCAGGCAGGAATAGAGAGGGAGATGCAGAGAATGTATTGGGGACACAGTGGGGAAGGAGAGGGTGGGGTAAATTGAAAGAATCTATCCCTTAAGTGTGGAATAATATACCCTGAAAATGGAAAGTCTCTTCATGTGATCAGTTCAGTTCTCTACAGACATAGAGCAGAGGCTCCGTCTGCAGAAGCTGGGGAGCTGGCACGGCGCTGCTGTTACAGTGGTCACACCTGTGAAACCAAAAGGCCCATCATTAGCTAATTGGCAGAAGATGTATTTCAGAGAAAACCATACAGTGTAGAAAGCAGAGGGAGCAAGGGTGTCCTGGACATACCACAGTAAGGTTAGCTTCCAGATTTCTAATCACTTCCGGAGTCTCACAGCATCAAGTTGGAGAGCATGGCATTCATCAAAAATCTCATGGAACGCAATAAGCATCCAAGGTCGATGATTTATTAGAAAGAGGTTTTTAAAAAAATCAAAGTTTGTCACCAAAGGCACACACAAAACGGGGAACACAGTTTTCTGTTAGGACTCGGATCAAACTGAAGCACGCTCATTTTATAACCCTGGCATGGGTGTGTAATCCTAGGTCTCAGGGTACAAAGGCATGTCTAAAGAAGACTAAAGCCTCTTCAGAATGAGGACTTTCTGAATTCCTCATTTTTAAGGTACCAGGTGCATTCCTGTGGCTTAGCCTATGAGAAGACACGACACGCACACACAAGCCGGTGACACGTCGTTTTTGCCCTCGGGAGCCTGAAATTTCATTTCCCAGGCTGGTGGACAGGTCGGCGATTGAAATCAGACTGCTCTCTGCCTCTCGAAGCGCCCTCTGATTGGCTGTCCCCGGGGCGGGGGCGGGGCGAGGGGCCTGAGGCCGGAAGCACCTGTGCTGGCAGCTGATCAATGGTCAGTCAGCGGGGCTCTGTTTAATGAACCTTCCTCCCGCGTCCCCGCCTTGCTGACAACAGTGGGTAGCACCAGTGCCAACGCCGACGACGCGGGATCTATTGGAAGGCGAAATAATTGCTTCATTTTGTGGTACAAAGGTATAAGCCTGATTTTTGTGTACATAAGAGCGCGCTTTCAATCCTTAGCTGGAAGAGAGCCTGGCGCGGAGCACAGAGTGAAACGGCGTAGAAAGAGATCGGCCCTCAGAACTGCAGGAGAATTGCCAAGGGCTTTATAGTCAAGGGGTTCTTGGGCTCTGTGGGCCAGCACCCAGCCCGAAGCGTGCTGTCTCCGTCACAGAGGGCAAAATGGTTGTTTCCGTTGGTGCCTTTCCACGATGAAGTGTTTTGACAAATCAAGAGAAGCAGGGAAAACCCCACTGATGAGATTTGCACCTAATTTGTCTCGTTACTGCCTCGTTATGATGGGGCGTGCGCAGCAGGACGCCCGGCCCAAAAGCGGTATCTGGCGCACGACTGAGGGTTAGGAGGAAAATGAATGTGACAGCCCGAACCCAGAATATTCCTGTCATACCTCCTACTTCCCTGAATTTCCTTGAACTGCCTTTGTGTTGGCGAGTGAAATTATGAGGCAGTTGTGTCCTTTAAAAGGTGTGTTTCCAAATGCTGCTAAGGTTAAGATTAAGGCGCAATTACTCTGAAACGTGAACACGTGCGTGCTCAGTCATGACTGACTCTGCGACCCCATCATGGACTGTAGCCTGCCGGGCTCCTCCATCCATGGGATTCTCCAGGCAAGAATACTGGAGTGGGTTGCCGTTTCCTTCTCCAGAGACGTTAACACAGTGCAGCCTGAAATTACGGAATTCAGGTGATTATGTCAAATAGTATTCATACATCAGTCTAGATTTCTATACCATAGCCCATTTGTATTTGATTTTTTTAAATATACTATGCTTATTTTTAAGCATTAGGATAAATCAGTCCTTCCCTAGATATTTGACAACTCACAAAACAAACCCAACAAACTCTGAAATGACACTGCTGTAATAGGTAGGTCCGATCCCTGGGTCGGGGAGATCCCCTGGAGAAGGGAGTGGCAAGCCACTCCAGTGTTTTTGCCTGGGAAATTCCATGGACAGAGGAGCCTGGCGGGCTACAGTCCATGGGATCTCAAAGAGTCAGACACGACTCAGTGACTGAGCAACAACAACGGTCCCAGCTTTAGGCAAAACTGCAAAGAGGCATTTTTCCTTGTACTTTCCCCTGACCCCTTCTGTTCCATCGTGTCTTCTGTGGATGGGTCACCATCCTTCCTCAGCCCTCACACTTTACTTTTCAGTGAAGAATTCCATTTAGCCAAATCCTTTTTATTAGTAAAATGAAAACCAGTCATCCCACAGTAACTGAGTGTTCAGATTCTGTCTGGACCATGAAGCTTTAGCAAGGAGAAAAGTCCTCTGGGGAGCCCTCCGCACTGGACACTCTTACTCCCAGCTACCTTCTCCTCAGCTGCCGCTGGCCGGCCAGCTTCTCCAGCGTGCGGTCTCAGCATCCACGTTTGATCCCCACTGCCCGCCCTGTGCTCCTCTCCTGTGAGAGCGAAGGAGGCCTGGGAGAATCTGCCCGGTCCCCAAGCGTGCATGGCTGGAAAGTGAGGGAGCTGACATCACAGGCCAGGGCCTAAACCCCCTTCCACTCCCCAGGAGGGCGATCCCAGGGATGCGTTCTCGGCCCAGAACGTCTCGGAGGGGATGAGCTGGAGGGAGTGCTGTGTTGTCTGTTCTTCCTTTCCTCCTGAAGCCTTTCCTGTCGCTTAGTCTTGCTCCATCTGATGACCTCCCAAAATAAGTCATCTGTGTCTAAGGTGGGTTATCTCTAACAGCTCCTGGGGCACGCCCAGGCTAAGGTGTGTACTCACTTGAATCACAACAAGCAAGGAAGATTGTGAGATGATTCCAGAACGCATTACATCCTCTTTTGTTTTAAATCTGGTGGCGCCAGGCCCTAGTTGCGGCACATGGGATCTTCGCTGTGTCACGCGGGATGTTTCAGCTGCAGCAGTGGACTTCCTCGTTGTGGCTCACCACTCACAGGTGCTCTAGTTGCTCAGAGACGCGTGGGATCTTCGTTCCCAGCCAGGGATCAAGCCCTTGTCCCCTGCATTGGAAGGTGGATTCTTAACCACAGGACCACCAGAGAAGTCCCCAGAATGTGACACAAGCTTTAAAGAAGTAAAGAGGGTAAAATGGAAGTGACTGTTATTAAGGTCAGGATGCCCGTGTGAGGGGGTGTGGTGACATCCTCTAGGGTGGTCCGTGACAGTGTCTTCAAGAGAGACCTTGAAGTGATGCCTAAATGACGGGAAGGAGCTGACTGTAGAAAAGCCTGGAAGGGAAGAAGTTACCTTCTGTCAGAACAGAATGTGAGCTCCTGAGGGGGCCTGGACAGGTGCGTCTAGAAACAGAGAAGAACCTCAGTGCGGCCGCAGCAAAGCGGATGGGAGGGAGACTCAGAGGCCTTCCCAGGCTGTGGTGGAGTTCGGATTTTATTTTGTGGGTGACAGGACGGTACTGAAGGATTTTGAGCAGAGAAAGTGAAGTGCTGTGAGTTCTGTGATAAATAGTTCACGCTGACTGTTGTGTGGAAAACCACGGGCCAGGTGGATCAGTAGGGAGATTTGGGTGATGGGTGATGTGGTCCAGACTTCGATAGTGGCGGAGGCAGGAGAGAAAGCCTAGGCTTCCCCTTCCAGGAAATATTTGGGTTTAAACAACTTTAATTTGATGCCCTGCTGGTCGGATGTGTTGGTACGTGTGTTTCTGGCTAGTGAGGGTCAAAGGCCTTTTCCCTGCTCTGGGGTTGCCTACACTATAGGAATTTCACTTTTAAAAGACCATGGCTTCTCTTTTTGTCTTGTTTTTCTTCAAACTGTGCTGCATGCATGCAGAATCTTAGCTCCCTGACCAGGGATCAGACCGAGGCCCCCTGCATTTGGAAGCAAGGACTCTTAACCATTGGACCACCAGGGACGTCCCTGAAAGACTACAGCTTCTTAATTTAGGATATATTGCTCATGAAATAGTGTATTCCTATATGCAGTGTATTCTGTTTATATATATATATATCAGAATAACTGCAGAAAAGTCGATTTGCATCAGGTGCCAGTCTTGCTACGGTGCTGGTGTGAAGTGCCTACAGGGAGGGAATTTTGCAGACAGCAGAAGAGGAAAGATCCATACCCTGATCTGTAGGAGAAAGAAAGAAGGACGTTTGCTTGAGAAAATAACAACAGGAGTTTCGTGATCTGACTGATGCACAATCTTAGATGAATAAATATTAGCACAGAGGTGAAATGTTAACTTTACAGAAAATAACAGAACACTAACAAACAAGTGGGAACAACTTTCTTGGAATATTTGTTGCACTAAATGAATAGATTATTGAGGGGAAATATTTGATGGCAGGACATCTGCATACATATTAGAAATATTATGGAGAGAACACATTTGCAGAAACTATTGTGGGAAATTTTTTCAATTTAAATGAATCCTCCTGCTTGCCTGATTTTGGTTAGCTTATATGAATATATATGGGTTGATTATTGGTGAACAATTTCTGTTATATTTGAATCTAAAGGTTTGCTTTAAAATTTCTTCTTCTTTAGAGTTTCCACTACACATGGTACATTGTATGAGTTCATGCTTTAATTGAAGTACAGTTGATTTTCAATGCATGTTTCAGATGTACAGCACAGTGAGACAGTTATATTTATATTTTTAAGCATATATATTCTTAATCAGATTCCAGCCCCTGGTGGTCTAGTGGTTAGGATTCAGCAGTCTCTCTCTATATATATCAGATTCTATTCCCTTACAGGTTATTGCAAAATATTGATTTCCATACTGTGCAGTGGTAGGTCCTTTTTGGTTAACTATTTTATATTTGGCAAAGTGTATACATTAATTCTAAGCTCCTAATTTATCTGTCATTTCCTCTTCCCCTTTGCAACCTTACATTTGTTTTTACTCTGTGAGTTGATTTCTGTTTTAGGAATGAGTTCATTGTACAATATTTTTTATATTCTACATATAAGTAAAATTGTGTGATATTTGTCTTTCTCTGTCTGGCTTATTTCACTGTGTATGGTAATGTCTAGGTTGATCCATGTTGCTACAAATGGCATTATTTCATCCTTTGTTATGGCTGAGTAGCATTCCATAGTGTATATGTACCACATCTGCTTTATTGATTCATCAGTGGATGGAGGAAAACATAGGTTTTTCCCATGTCTTGGCTATTGTAAATAGTGCTGCAATGAACATAGGTGTCCTTGTATCTCTTTGAATTAGCATTTTGTTTGAATATATGCCCAGGTGTGTGATTGCTGGATGATATGGTAGTTCTATTTGTAGGTTTTGAGAAATCTCCATACTGTTTTCCACAGTGGTTGAACCAATTTGCATCCCCACTGACAGTGTAGGAGGGTTTCCTTTCTCCACACCCTTGCCAGCATTTATTTGTAGACATTTTAATGATGGCCATTCTGACTGGTATGAGGTTTAGTACCTCATTGTAGTTTTTATTTGCATTTCTCTAATATTAGTAATATTGAGCATTTCTTTATGTACCTGTTGGTCATCTATATATCTTCTTTAGAGAAATAGCTACGTAGGTCTTCTGCCCATTTTTTGATTGGATCATTTTGTTTTCCTGTCACTGAGTTGTATGGGCCATTTGTATATTTTGGAAATTATGGTTTTGTCTGATGCCTCATTTAAAAATATTTTCTTCCAGCCTGTAGATTGTTTTTCCTTTCTGTTTATGGTTTCCTTTGCTGTGCCAATACATTTAAGTTTGTTTAGGCCCCACTGGTTTATTTTTGTTCTTATTTCCATTACACTAGGAGCAGGATCTAGAAAGATATTGCTGTGATTTATATCAAAGAGTATTCTGCCTTGGTTTTCCTGTAAGACTTTTTTACTACCTGGTCTTAATTTTGGGTCTTTAACCAATTTTGAGTTTATCTGGGGATGTGGTGCTAGAGACTGTTCCTGATGCATTCTTTTACATGTAGCTTTCTACTTTCCCCAGCGCCACTTATGGAAAAGACTGTCTTTTCTCCGCTGTATATATTCCTGCTTCCTTTGTTGTAGATTAATTGACCTTAGGTGCATGGGTTTGTTTCTGGACCTTTATCCTGTTCCACTGATTTATATTTCTGTTGTTGTGACATTCAGTTAAGTTCAGTCGCTCAGTCGTGTCCGACTCTCTGCAACCCCATGAATCACAGCACGCCAGGCCTCCCTGTCCATCACCAACTCCGAGTTTACTAAAACTCATGTGCATCGAGTCAGTGATGCCATCCAGCCATCTCATCCTCTGTCGGCCCCTTCTCCTCCTGCCCCCAACCCCTCCCAGCAACAGAGTCTTTTCCAATGAGTCAACTCTTCCCATCAGGTGGCCAAAGGATTGGAGTTTCAGCTTCAGCATCAGTCCTTCCAATGAATACCCAGGACTGACCTCCTTTAGGATGGACTGGTTGGATCTCCTTGCAGTCCAAGGGAATCTCAAGAGTCTTCTCCAACACCACAGTTCAAAAGCATCAATTCTTCGGTGCTCAGCTTTCTTCACAGTCCAACTCTCACATCCATACATGACCACTGGAAAAACCATAGCCTTGACTAGATGGACCTTTGTTGGCAAAGTAATGTCTCTGCTTTTTAATATGCTGTCTGGGTTGGTCATAACTTTCCTTCCAAGGAGTAAGCGTCTTTTAATTTCATGGCTGCAATCACCATCTGCAGTGATTTTGGAGCCCCAAAAAATAAAGTCAGGCACTGTTTCCACTGCTTCCCCATCTATTTCCCATGAAGTGATGGGACCGGATGCCATGATCTTAGTTTTCTGAACGTTGAGCTTTGTGCCATTGCCATGCTGTTTTTATTCCTGCAACTTTGTGGTATAGTCTGAAGTCAGGGAGTGCAATTCCTCCAGCTCCATTTTGCTTTCATGAGACTGTTTTGGCTATTTCGTGCCTTTTGTGTTTCCACACAAATGTGAATGTTTTGTGTTCTAGTTTTGTGGAATAAAAAATGCCACTGGTCATTAGATATAGATTGCTTTGATTGCTCTAAGTAGTGTAGGCATTTCAGCATTATTGCTTCTTCCCATCCAAGTGCACGGTCTGTCTTTTCACCTGTGTGTCAGCTTCCATTTCTATCATTAGCATCTTCTAGTTTTCAGAGTAGAGGTCTTTTGTCTCCTGGGTAGGTTTCTTTTTCTGTTGTTGTTTTGTCAACTTAAAGCAGGTAAAATTAGTGATCAGAACAAAATGGGATTAACTAGGAAAAACTGAACACAAGAGATGCTTTACAGGATAATATATCCTTTTCATGTTGATTATTTTGACCGGGTTTAATACAGGTGATTATTCTTCAGTCTTATGAGTTTAAATTGTTCAGGTAGCCATAAAGTATGAAAATATAAACAAATATACATAAGCAGTTTACTGATCTTCCACGATATGTTCAACATTCCTCACTAGCAGTTCATAATTCAATAAGCAAATCTGCAGTGAACAATGTGCACTAAAACAGCACTCACTGGTGCTTGTACCTCCACTTACAGTGCATTGTTTCGTATGATTTGTGTGTCTAATTCTCCCTGAATAAGCTTGCACCTTTAGCATATCTGAGAAGTGATCAAGGGAGCCCAGTCTACTAAGAGATACTACATTGTCTATGTTTCCAGACTTTGTGGTCACCAGTATTTTATTTTTTATAAGATTCACCTACTGTAAGTCTTATAAACATGTTTGCCATTTACATTATACCAAGAAAAAAATGAATGCTAAAAATGAGATAATGGAAAAACAAAAACAGATTTCTTTTGCTTTCAAATGATTCTACACCAAAACATTTTGCTAAAGTGATTTTAATTTATAGATGGCTTTCAAATGATTCTACACCAAAACATTTTGCTAAAGTGATTTTAATTTATAGATGACTTTTTAAATGGTACTCAGAATACATTACAGATTTGGTTTTAAAACAGATTTGAGCTTAGAACAGGTCTCACAATGATATCAGAACACAATGTGGAGGTGCAACAATTATGTGATGACTTCTTAATTAGTCAAGGGGATAAAGATCTTCAAATATGGATAGAAATTAAGTCCTTCTACAGTATTAATCTCTAAGAGCTATTTTCCTTTGTAGACTACAATATTATTGTTGGTTTCATACACTTTTACCTTATAAAGAACTCCCACAGGAAGAAATTTCTGGAGGTTTTCCCAGGTATAAATGTCTACATTTTCTGTTGTGCTTACAATGTCTCTGCAAAATACGGCAGGTCCAGACCCAGATACTTACTGGTCAAGGGGCTTCATAATTGCCTCTTCCATGTACTCTTGGAGGTCGGTCAAATTCATGACCACTCCTGTAACAGGACCAATTTCTCCATGTACTGTCACCACAACTTTATAGGTAATTGAGCAGAAGGTTATCACTGAGTTTAGTTTCCATGAGTAACACTTTGTACTGGTAAAGCTCGGTGAAATTCTCTCTCTCACCTGTTCTGCTGGTGATAATTTATCAAAGGAAGATGGAATTATGTAGACAGGTCCTCTAGCAAATATTGTAGTGTGACAGTTTGGGTGAATAGAAGAAAGCACGCTATGAGCACGTTTTATACTCATAGAGTAACGGTGTCAGAGAAGGCTCAAGCGAGGGACTTCTGTAATCTTCTTTAATTGAACGATAATTTTCTTAGGAATGTGGGCTTTCAGTCAAAGCTATTTACTAAACATTAGCCTACATCTTGGTACCTCTTTTAATAAAGTAAAATGAAGGAAAATAATACACGGAATCATTTTCATATACAAAGGAACTCTAAAGTGGACAGATAGAAACCAGTGTATTTGTTACCATTTTCTGTCTCATGTCTTTCTGGCTTAAAGGAAGTATATGATGAGATCATCTGTTTTAATTGTTCCACCTTTACCCGAAAGGTTTTCCTGGTGGCTCAGCTGGTAAAGAATACACCTGCAATGCGGGAGACCTGGGTTTGATCTCTGGGTTGGGAAGATCCCTGGAGAAGGGAACGGTTGTTCACTCCAGTATTCTGGCCTGGAGAATTCCACAGCCTCTTCCATGGGGTCGCACAGAGTTGGACACGCTGCGTGACTTTCCCTTCACTTCACTTACTTGAAAGTGTAACTGTTGTTGCACTTCCCGGATAATTTCAAGTCTTCCTCATCACTCAGAGATTTGCTGTGGGGGTGGTGGGTTGTGCTGAAGGAGACAAGGCAGGATGCTTGTGCCTTGGGCGAGGACCCAAGCCTGGGCCATTCATGGTTTTACATCCTCACCCCCTGGCCAGCGTCTTAACTCCCTGGCCTACTGCCAGGCTGGCATGGGTGGAGCCTCCCCCACGGCTTCCTTAGGTAGGCTTAGTCCCAGGAAGTTTTCATCTTTTTAATGCAGTGGTAAATGGGATTGCTTCCTAAATTTTTCTCTCAGCTCCTTTGTTGTTAGTGTAGAGAGATACAACAGATAGCTCTGTATGAATTTAGTATCCTGCCGCATTACCAAATTCATTGAGGAGTCCTCGCAGCTTTCTGGTAGCATCGTTAGAAATTCCTGTGTGTAGTACCATGTTATCTGCAAACAGTGACAGTTTTACTTCTTTTCCAGATTTCTTTCCTGATTGCTATTGCTAAGACTTCCAAAATACGTTGACTTAAAGTGGCAAATGTGGGCATCCTCATTTTGTTCACAATCTTACAGGAAACACTTTCAGCTTTTCACTGCTGAGTATGATGTTCGCTGTGGGTTTGTCATATATGGCCTTTATTACTCCGAGGCATGTTCCTTCTATGTCCCTACTCTCTGGAGATTTTTAAAAAATACTGTATTTTTGGCCGCGCTGGATATTCGTTGCTATGCAGGCTTTCTCTCGTTGCCATGAGCGGGGGCTACTCTTGGTTGCAGTGTGCAGGCTTCTCACTGCAGGGGCTTCTCTCATGTCGGAGCTCCGGCTCCAGGCCTGCGGGCTCGGTTGTGTGGAGCATGGGCTTCAGTTCTTGCACACAGGCTCAGCAGTTGTGATGCTCGGGCTTATCTGCTCTGCTGTATACGGGATCTTTCCAGACCAGGCATCTGGAAACCCGTGTCCCCTGCATTGACTGGCAGATTCTCAAACAAATGCATTTTCAGGGGATTCCCTGGTGTGTGTCCCGGCAAGAATACTGCAGTGGGTTGCCACGCCCTCGTCCAGGGGAATCTTTCCAACCCAGGGGTCGAACCCATGTCTCTTGCATCTTCTGCATTGTCAGGCGGGTTCTTTACCAATAGCACTACCTGGGAAACCCCTCGACCACTGGACCAACAGGGAAGTCCCAGCACTTTCTGGAGACATTTTTTTTTTTCTCATACATGGATGTCAAATTGTATCTAAAGCTTTTCCTACCTCTATTGAAAGGATCATGTGGTTTTTATTCAGTTGGTTAATATGGGGTATTACACTGATTTACCGATATTGAAAAATCCTTGCATCCCTGGAATAAAGCCTACTTGATCGTGGTGTATAATCCTTATAATGCATTGTTGATTTGGTTTGCTAGTGTTGTGTTGAGGGTTTTGGCATCTGTGTTCACCAGTGATATGGGCCTAAAATTTTGTTTTTCGTGTGTGGTCTCTTTGTTTGATTTTTGGTACCAGAGTGATGGTGGCCTCATAGAACGAGTTCAGAAGTGTTCCATCCTCTGCAGTTTTTTGGGAAAAGTTGCAGAAGGATAGGCATTAACTCTTCTCTAAATATTTGGTAGAATTCCCCTGTGAGGTCATCTGGTCCTGGACTTGTGTTCGTGGGGCACCTTTAAATTCCTGATTCAGTTTCAGGAATAGCAATTGGTCAGCTCATATTTTCTAGTTCTTCCTGATTCAGTCTTGGGAGGTTGTGCCTTTGTGAAAATCTGTCCGTGTCCCCTAGACTGTCCATTTTATTGGCAAGGAATTGCTAGTAGTATTCTCGTGGGGTCCTTTGAATTTCCGTGATGTCGGCTGTTAAGTGCTTCCTTTATGTTTCTACCTTTATTGATTTGGGGCCCCTCCCTTTTTGTTTTGTGATGAGTCTGGCTAAGGTTTATCAATTTTCATCTTTCCAAAGAATGAGCTTTCAGTTTCACTCATATATTCTTTGTGTGTTTTTTAAGGGCTCGATTTATTTCAGCTCTGAACATTAGGATCTTATTATCTATGCATTCATTTTTATTTTTTTTATTATGGTTAATTACAGAATATTGAATATAGTTCCATCTGGCATACAATAAGACCTTGTTCCTCTCTAAAAATTAATTTTTAATTTAAATTTTAAGATCTTTTATTTTTGAGTATCAGTTCAGTTCAGTCGCTCAGTCGTGTCCGACTCTTTGCAACCCCATGAATTGCAGCACGCCAGGCCTTCCTGTCCATCACCAACTCCCGGAGTTTACCCAAACTCATGTGCATCGAGTCAGTGATGCCATCCAGCCATCTCATCCTCTGTCGGCCCCTTCTCCTCCTGCCCCCAATCGCTCCCAGCATCAGGGTCTTTTCCAATGAGTCAACTCTTCCCATCAGGTGGCCAAAGGATTGGAGTTTCAGCCTCAGCATCAGTCCTTCCAATGAATACCTTGGACTGACCACCTTTAGGATGGACTGGTTGGATCTCCTTGCAGTCCAGGGGACTCTCAAGAGTCTTCTCCAACACCATAGGTCAAAAGCATCAATTCTTTGGTGCTCAGCTTTCTTCACAGTCCAACTCTCACATCCATACATGACCACTGGAAAAACCATAGCCTTGACCAGACGGACCTTTGTTGGCAAAGTAATGTCTCTGCTTTTTAATATGCTATCTAGGTTGGTCATAACTTTCCTTCCAAGGAGGAAAGTTAATTAATTTCGTCTTTTAATTTCATGGCTGCAGTCACCATCTACAGTGATTTTAGTTCCCCAAAAAATAAAATCTGACACTGTTCCACTGTTTCCCCATCTATTTCCCATGAAGTGATGGGACCAGATGCCATAATCTTAGTCTTCTGAATGTTGAGCTTTTTCATTCTCCTCTTTCATTTTCATCAAAAGGCTTTTTACTTCCTCTTCACTTTCTGCCATAAGGGTGGTGTCATCTGCATATCTGAGGTTATTTTATTTTATTTTTTTTGTATCTGAGGTTATTATTTTTCCTGGCAGTCTTGATTCCAGCTTGTGCTTCCTCCGGCCCAGCTTTCTCATGATGTACTCTGCATATAAGTTAAATAAGCAGGTATAGTTGAGTAATAATGTGTTAGTACAGATATACTGCAGAGTGATTCAATTATACATATACATGTATCTATTTTTTTCAAATTCTTTCCCATTTAGGTTATTACCAAGTATTGAGCAGAGATCCCTGTGTGATACAGTAGGTCCTTCTTTATTGTAAATATAGCAGTGTGTACCTGTCTGTCCCAAGCTCCCCATCTATTCCTCTTTGCCACTCATTGCCCCTGGTAACCACAAGTTCATTTTTCATTTTGTTTGAGCCTATACTCTTTTGTAAATAAGTTCATTTGTATCACTGTTTTAGATTCCACAAATAAGCAATCTCATATGATATTTTTCTCTGCCTGAATTATTTCACTCAGTATGACAATCTCTAGGTCTATCCATGCTACTGCAGATGGCATCACTCCGTTCTTTTTTATGGCTGAGTAATATTCCATTGTATATATGTACCCTATTTTTATCCATTTCTCTATTGATGGACATTTAGATTGCTTCCATGTCCTGGCTGTTGAGTTCTGCAATGAACATTGGGGTGCATGTATCATTTCAAACCATGTATTTCTCTGGATATAGACCTGGAAGTGGAATTGCTGAATTACACACTAGATAAATCATATGCTAGGGCTTCCCTGGTGGCTCAGATGGTGAAGAATCTGCCCACAGTGTGGGAGACACAGGTACGATCCCTGGGTCAGGAAGATCCCCTGGAGAAGGGACTGGCAACCCACTCCAGCATTCTTGCTTGGAGAATTCCATGGACAGAGGAACCTGGGGGGCTATGACTGAGCAACTAACATTTCATAGTAGCCGTACCAACTTACATTTCCAGCAAGAGTGGAGGAGGGTGCCCTTTTCTCCAGGACCTTGTTTTTTAATCCACATTGTGTGTTAACAGTTTGAATCTGCCAACCCCAAACTCCCAATCTAACTCTCTGCTCCTTCTCCTCTCCCTGCCAAGCACCAGTCTCTTCTCTAGATGCTTCCCTGGTGGCTCAGCTGGTGAAGAGCTGAGCTCACTGCAGCTCTCTGCCTGCAATGTGGCAGACCTAGATTTGATCCCTGGGTTGGGAAGATCCCCTGGAGGAGCCAATGGCTACCCACTCCAGTATTCTGGCCTGGAGAATTCCATGGACTATTCCATGAGGTCGTGAAGAGTCGGACACGACTCAGTGACTTTCACTTTCTTTCACTCACCTCTTTCACCTTCATCAAGAGGCTCTTTAGTTCCTCTTCACTTTCTGCCATTAGGGTGGTGTCATCTGCATATCTGAGGTTATTGATATTTCTCCCGGCAATCTTGATTCCAGCTTGTGCTTTATCTAGCCCGGCATTTCTCCTGATGCACTCTGCATATAAGTTAAATAAGCAGTAGAGTATTGACATACTCCTTTCCCAATTTTGAACCAGTCCAGGGTTCCACATCCAGTTCTAATTGTTGCTCCTTGGCCTAAATATAGGTTTCTCAGGAGGCAGGTAAAGTGGTCTGGTATTCCCATCTCTTTAAGAATATTCCACAGTTTGTTGTGATCCACACAAAGGGTTTCATGTAGTCAACGATGCAGAAGTTTTTCTGGAATTTCCCTGCTTTTCCTGTGATCCAGTGGGTGTTGGAAATTTGATCTCTGGTTCCTCTGCCTTTTCTAAAACCAGCTTGAACATCTGGAAGTTCTCCGTTCACATACTGTTGAAGCCTGGCTTGAAGGATTTTGAGCACTGCCTTTCTACCAAGTGAAATGAGCACAGTTGTGCAGTAGTTTGAACATTCTTTGGCACTGCCCTTCTTTGGGATTGGAATGAAAGCTGATCTTTTCCAGTCCTGTGGCCACTGCTGAGTTTTCTAAATTTGCCGGCATATTGAATCCAGCACTTTAACAGCATCATCTTTTAGGATTTGCAGTAGTTCAGCTGGAATTCCATCACTTCCTCTAGCTTCGTTCATAGTGATGCTTCCTAAGGCCCGCTTGACTTCACACTCCAGGCTGTCTGGCTCTAGGTGAGTGATCACACCATCGTGGTTTTGAATACTATATGCTGGTAGTCTAGTCTGAAGACAGGGAGTGTGATTTCTCCAGCTCCATTCTTCTTTCCCAAGATTGTTTTTGTTATTCAGTCTTTTATGTTTCCATACAAATTTAAATTTTTTGTATTCTAGTTCTGTGAAAAATGCCACTGGTCATTTGATAGGGATTGCATTGAATCCGTAGCGTGCTCCGAGTACTGTGG
The DNA here is from genome assembly GCF_019320065.1 of Cervus canadensis. Taxonomy (NCBI): domain Eukaryota; kingdom Metazoa; phylum Chordata; class Mammalia; order Artiodactyla; family Cervidae; genus Cervus; species Cervus canadensis. The sequence goes on from NC_057398.1 coordinate 3,528,015, forward strand.
ACATTTCAACAACGTTGATTTTTTAACGTGGATTCTTTACCTCCAAGAACAAGTCATTCTTTCCATCTGTGCGCGGGCTTTGATTTCTTTCCTCAGCATCTTGTAGTTTTCAGAGTAGAGGACTTCTGCCTCCTCAAGTAGGTTTATTCCTAAAATATTTTCTTCTATTTGATGCGATGGTAAATGGGATCATTTCTTGAGTTTCTCCTTCGGCTCTTTCATTATTATTGTATGGAAATGCAGCAGATTTCTCAGTAGTAATTTTGTGTCCTGCAAGTTTACTGAATTCACATTGTTGTTTAGTCACTGACTTGTGTCTGACTCTTTGCGATCCCATGGACTGTAGCCCGCCAGGCGCCTCTGTCCATGAGATTTTCCAGGTAAAAATACTGGAGTGGGTAGTCATTTCCTTCTCCAGGGGATCTTCTGACCCAAGCATCAAACCCACATCTCCTGTGTTGGCAGACGGCTTCTTTACCCTGAGGCACCAGGGAAGCCTTTACTGAATTTATAGATGAATTCTAACACTTTATTGTTCACTTTTTTAGACATTCAGTGCATCATAATATGTCACCTGCAAGCAATGACAGTTTTGCTTCTTCCTTTCCAATGTGGATTTTTTTCTCTTCTGTTGCAGTGGCGAGGACTTCCAAACCTACGTTATATAAACGGGTGAGAAGGGCACATTCATGATCCTGTGGTTCAGCATCCCAGAGAAAATCCTTTCAGCTTTTCACCAGAGTATGATGGTAACTGTGGACTTGTATCTGGCTTTTTTTCTTTTAGTTGTGATGGTAAATAGGATTGTTTCTTTAATTTCTCTTTTTCATCTTGCATTCTTTGTGTACAAAAGTGCAAGATTTCTGTGTGTTGGTTTTGTATCCTGCAAATTGACCGGATTCATTGATGAGCTCTTGCAGTTTTCTGGTAGCATCCTCAGGACTTTTATGTATAGGATCACATCCTCTGCAAACCTGGACAGTTTTACTCCTTTTTCCAATTTCACTTCATTTTGGGTTTTTTTTTCCTCTGATTTCCATTGCTAGGACTATGTTAAATAAACATGACAAGAGTTGACATCCTTGTGTCATTCCTGACCCTAGAGGATATGCTTTCAGCTTTTCACCATTAGTATCAGGGTAGTGATAGGTTTTTCATATGTTTCTGGGAGTTTTTATTATGTTGTTTTTCTGTCCCTAAGTTGTGTCTGACGCTTTGTGACCCCATGGACTACAACATGCCAGGCTTCCCTGTCCATCACCATCTCCTGGAGTTCGCTCAAACTCATGTCCATTGAGTCAGTGACCCATCCAACCATCTCATCCTCTGTTGTCCCCTTCTCCTCCGGCCCTCATCTTCCCCATCATCTGGGTCTTTTCTAATGAGTCAGCTCTCCAATCAGGTGGCCAGAGTATTGGAGCTTCAGCTTCAGCATCAATCCTTCCAATGGACATTCAGGAATAATTTCCTGTAGGGACTCTCAAGAGTCTTCTCTAGCACCACAATTTGAAAGCATCAGTTCTTTGGTGCTGAGCCTTCCTTATGGTCCAACTCTCACATCCACATATGACTAATGAAAAAACCATAGCTTTGACTATATGGCCTTTGTTGGCATAGTTATGTCTCTGCATTTTAATATGTTGTCTAGGTTTGTCACACCTTTTCTTTCAAGGAGCAAGCATTTTTTAACTTCATGGCTGCAGTCACCATCTGCAGTGACTTAGGGGTCCAATAAAGTAAAATATGTCACTGTTTCCACTTTTTTCCCCATCTATTTACCATGAAGTGATGGGACTAGATGCCATGATCTTCATTTTTTGAATGTTGAATTTTAAGCCAATGTCGAGTTTAACAACCTCTTGATGAGGGTAAAAGAGGAGAGTGAAAAAGGTTTCATTATAAATAGGTGTTGAATTTTGTCAAAAGCTTTCATCTATTGAGAGGATCATATGGTTTTTATTCTTCAGTTTGTTATTGTGTGTATCACACTGATTTGTGCATATTGAAAAGTCCTTGCATCCCTGAGATAAATCCTACTTAATAAATATAACTTGATCATGGTGTATGATCCTTCTAATGTGTTGTTGGAGTCTGTTGCTAATATTGGGTTAATGATTTTGAGATCTGTATTCATCAGTGATATGGGTCTGTAACTTTCTTCTTTGTATGTGATCCTTTTTGGGTTTTGGTATCAGGGTACTGGTGGCCTCACAGAATGGAAGTGCTCCTTCCTCTGCAATTTTTTGAAAGATTTGCAGGAGGATAGGTGTTAGCTCTTCTCTAAATGTATGGTAGAAATCCCCCGTGAAGCCATCTAGTCTTGGATTTTTGTTTGTTGAAACTTTTTAAATTACTGATTCAATTTCAGAAATTGTAGTTGGCCAGTTCATATATTCCAGTTCTTCCTAGTTCAGTTTTAGGAGATTGTACCTTTGTAAAAATTCATTAGTTTTCTCTAGATTGTCCAGTTTATTGGCAAACAGTTGCTCATAGTGGTCTCTTAGGCTCCTTTGTATTTTCATGGTGTCAATTGTGTGTGTGTGTGTGTGTGTGTTTTAATTTTAACATTTGATTTGGGCCCTCTCCCTTTTTTCCCTGTAAGTCTGGCCAAGGATTACAAATATTGTTTATCTTTTCAAAGAACCTGGTTTTAGTTTCATTGATCTTTTCTTTGTTGTTTTAAGACTCTATTTATTTCTGTTCTGATCATTATGATTTCTTTCCTTTTACTAACTTTGGGTTTTGTTTGTAAATTTTTCTTTAGTTACACTAGGTGTAAGGTTATGTTGTTTGAGATTTTTTCCTTAGCTTGTATCACTGAGAAGCTTCTTAGAACAGCTTTTGCTGCATCCCATAGGTTTTGGGTCATTGTGTTTTTGTTTTCATTTGTCTCTAGGGTTTTACTTTTTATTGATTTAATTGATGTGTAGCTCATTTACAATGTTGTGTTACTTCTGCTGTGCAGCAAAGTGATTCAGTTACACATCTGCTTGTCTATCCATTCTTCTCATTTTCTTTTCCATTATGGTTGATCACAGAGCATTGAATACATTTCCCTGTGCCTTACAGCTGGACCTTCTCCCTTCCACTCTGTTCCAGAGTTTGCATCTGCATCCCCAAACTCAACAAGGTTTCTTGTTTCTGGTGTCTGCTCCCTGTGGGTGAGGCTGTTTCAGAGCCTGGCCCCTGGCTGCTGGGTGGGACCAGATCTTGTTGCTCTGGACTCAGGCAACATGTCTGCCTCCAGTATGAGTTTGAGTGGATAAACCCTCCCTTATATGTCCGCCCAGCTTGGGGACCCCAGGGAGAGAACAGCTTCCCCCTGCCTCCCTAGGAGACCCTCTGACACCAGCAGGTGTGTCTGGAACAGACGCCTATGACGTCACTGCTTTGCCCTGGGTCCCAGGACCCCCTTTGAGTGGAGCCTGTTTCCTCTGTCCTGTGAAGCCCCTGCAGTCAAGTCAGTGGGATGGCTTGTGGTTCCTTCTTTATGTCTTTGGTTATAGAATATCTTTTTTGGTAGGTTCCAATCTTTTTAATCCATGTTTGTTCAGCAGTTAGGTGTGATCTTGGAATGCTTGTCTGAGGAGGAGAGCTCAAGGTCCTTCTACTCTGCCATCTATCCAGATTACTTTTTAAGAACAATCACAATTCACACTGACAACAACAAGCAGAAGGGTGCATTTTCTGCATCTTCTTCGGCACCTGATGTCATCATTTTTCACATTTACTGACTGATCTCTTTTGCCATGGACTATTAATTCATAGGGCTTCCCTGGTACCTCAGCTGGTAAAGAATCCACCTACAATGCAGGAGACCCTGGTTTGATTCCTGGGTCAGGAAGATCCCCTGGAGAAGGGAAAGGCTACCCACTCCAGTATTCTGGCCTGGAGAATTCCATGGACTATACAAGTCCATGGGTTGCAAAGAGTCAGACAGGACTGAGCGACTTTCACTTCACTATACACCATGGCAGGGGGGCTCTCCTGGGGGCACACCACCACACTGAACAACACCGTAATATCTGTCCCCCTGGAGCTCAGCGTCCAGCAGGAGACTGCAAGTAAACCAAGAGTCACACAAACAACCATTTGGCTGCAGTGGGGTCAGCACCAAAGGAAAGTGTAGAATGCCACATGAGCATCTCCATGTGGAAACAGGAAGTTTGGGCTTCCCGGGGGCTCAGATGGTAAAGAATCCGCCTATAATGCAGGAGACTCGTGTTTGATCCCTGGGTCACAAAGATTCCCTGAAGAAGGGAATGCCACCCCACTCCAGTATTCTTGTCTGGAGAATCCCATGGACAGAGGAGCCTGGTGGACTACAGTCTGTGGGTTCGCAGAGTCAGACACCAGACACGACTGAGTGACTACCATGGGTGATTACGGGGTGTCTTTCTGGTAAGAGGGAAGAGCTTTTAAGTTGCACTGGCCCAAAGGTGAGAGAGAACTTGAGACCCTTGAACAACCAGTCTCACAGGCCTAGGAGAGAGCGAATTGGCAAAAGTAGATGAAGACTGGAGCCAGAAAAGATGTATATGGCATAACAACAGCTCCTTTTAGCAGGAATCACTTGGTACCAGGCACTGCGCTCAGCCTCTCATTAAATGCACTGCAATTTAACTCTCTTGTAGAACTAGGAATTTATATCCCTACTTTATACTTGGGAAAGTGAGGATTAGAGAAATAATGTATGAACAGGGTTATGCTTCTGGAAAGAATAAAAAAGAAATTACTTTCTAGACATTGTAATAACTCGCAGTGAAAATAATTTACTTAAAAACCCCTGGTTACAAATGTGAACTTTCACGTTCCTTTTTTATTTTTCTCTTAAGGATTAAAAGTAGATTTAGAGACTCAGGTGAAGAGTGAAATGGGTGTGTAAGAAGACCGAAAAGAAGCTCAGATAAACCTGTCAATTAAAAATAAACTTCACAGATGTTTACATCTTTCTCTGAAAAATAATCTCAGGAATTTAATTCACCATTAATTGTGCCAGGAATTCACATGTAATTAGAAACGGATAATGCAACAACTCCGCGGATATTTTTGAAAGTCTCACGGCGCCGGATCTTTGTCGCCACGTGTGGGGTCTTCAGCTGAGTCATGTGGGATCGGACTCTGACCGGGGATCGGCCCTGGGCTCCCTGCACCGGGACACGGAGTCTTAACCGCTGGCCCACAGCGGGCTGAAAGTCCACCTGTGCACTTTTCCTTACGTAACTGTGTTTATTCGTTTTTGGCGTGCTGGGTCCCTGCCGCGTTGCGGGCTCTCTCGCTTTGCGGCGATGGGCTTGCCCGTGAGCGTCTCCGTGGTGCCTCTCTTGTGGGGCACAGGCTCTGGGCGCACGGACTTCAGCAGTTGCAGCGCCCGGGTTTGCTAGTGGCGGCGCACGGGCTTAGCTGTCCTGAGGGGTGGGAGTCTTCCCGGCCCACGTAAAGAACCTGGGTTCCCTGCTTCGGCAGGCAGATGCCTAATCACTTGACCACCAGGGAAGTCTGCCCCGTGGGCATTTTCTGATTAGGTTTTGTGAAGGTAATCTGTGTCCCTATGTCATCATTTTGACTTGAAAGTTACTGCATCAGTTTGGTAAAGATAGCTATACCAACTAATGCCACATTTAAACATCTATGGCTGGTATTGGCTTTTCTAGTTAACAAACATACTTTGAGATAAAACCTCAACTGCTGCTGCTAAGTCGCTTCAGTCGTGTCCGACTCTGTGCGACCCCATAGACAGCAGCCCACCAGGCTCCCCCTTCCCTGGGATTCTCCAGGCAACAACACTGGAGTGGGTTGCCTGCCATTTCCTGCTCCAAGGCTTGAAAGTGAAAAGTGAAAGTGAAGTCGCTCAGTCGTGTCCGACTATCCGCAACCCCATGGACTGCAGCCCACCAGGCTCCTCCGGCTGTGGGATTTTCCAGGCAAGAGTACTGGAATAGGTTGCCATTGCCTTCTCCGAAAACCTCAACTAGTCCCACACTGTCTTGAACCTAAAATTTCCGGTGACTTATGATCAGGCATACACACACAGTGGGACTGCAGGTTCCTCACCCAGGGTCCTAGGTTATAAACCAAGCTCTTCTTCACCCGTTTGGAATGTGATTCTGACATGTGAGGATCACTCTGCCACCAGCCCAGCAGACGCTATCCCATTAAGATCCTTCAGTCTCAGAGTCTCCAGGCATGGCAGCAACTGTCACTTATTATGTGAAAAGAACATTCAAACCATCTGTAGTATCAGTAGGGGTATATTACAGTGACAGGAATAGAATCTGTTGCCTGAGTTTTAGACACTTTATAGTTTTAAGAAATTTTTCTTATTCAAAGACAGCAAATGATGTATCAAAGAGAAGAGGGACCTGTGAAGTCATGCCTTAGTTTAATGCATATTTAAAGACTTCCCTCTTAGGGTCTGTCAGCCCTCCATGGTCACCCCCTGACTGTTTCAATATTTAGCCATCTCCAAAAGGATAAAGAAATAATTCATGGAAATGAGTTAAGAACTGTTTCTGTAGGTTAACTGTTGAATGAAATAAACAGTGGTAGAATTTAGTGGGGGGGGGGCGCGGAAATCACAGATACATGAAAAACTTATTATGGTTATTTTTAATTTTATATTTTTATTTATATTAGGATATTATACAATTTTCAAAGCTAACAACAGAGTCTTTAATATGTGTATTTGAAGCATAACAAAATAAAAGTATTTCACGAAAGTCCATATTACAGTACTATTGAAATATGAGGCATAAGATAATTATTCATTGGTGGGATATAAACATAATACATTCATTTTAAAGAAAAAACATTTAATATGAGTAACATTTGGTTAAAATAAATATGCAAATGTTAACAGCAACACCTGAAGTGTATACGGATACCAGAATGGTGTTTTGTAATGGATACTATGTAGGGCGGTAAGCAGTCATGAAGGGGCTGTCATATCTCACTGAACTCACAATCAGGGCCTGCTGCTGAGCACTTAATGTATACAGGGATACCCTTAGCTCACCATTCCTAGGCCTTGGCACATGAACCAAGGTCATCCCACCTTGTGCCCTGGGGAACTGGTACCAAAGTCTAAATAAGGGTTAGAAATCAGATGTACCTTTCATTTTACTGTTCCTCATATCAAATCACATGTTTTATTTAATCAATACAAAATTTACTTATAAACAGAAATACAAAGAGAACATTTTATGGGTGATTATAAAAAATTAAAACTTCTAATCATCTTCATAATTCTTTGAAATGATCCCATTCAGAATTAAAATTTGTTTTGTGCACAGTGGTTTCTTCCAGAAAAATATGAACACTGAGATTAAAAAAAAAAAGATAAAATATCCAAGACAGAAAGTTTCCACATGTAGAAAACAATAATGGATTCCCCTGATCATTAAAATCTTCCCAATTTCCTTCTAGCAGATAGGTTCACTTAAAAGTTTAAATCTGCTTAGAAGTCCTGTGAGGGGGTCCAGCTAATGGCTTTTAGATGGATGTATTTTTAAAGATTGCAAGAAAAACGAGCATATTTGTTTCAAATAGAGGACATCTCATCTCCATGAGTCATATTACATTAAAATGAACACAACACTAAGGTCAACAGACACAGTTCTACTCTGGAGACGCGTGTGGGGGTGCCGGGGGCCCAGGTGTCCCTGCAGTCCGGGATGCAGAGCCACCAGCTCTCCCCTGCCTGGCCTGGGATAAATCACCCTAATTCACAACTGACACCATAGCTGATTAAATTTAGAAAAACAAGGAGTAGACACTTTGCTTTGTACATTTTAAACGTTTACAAATGAAAGTATTCAAATGACTTTAAGAAAAATACTTCTATGGAAAAAACAAAACCAGCACTTCTATGGGATGAGGGCAGGCGCTCTCTGAGCATGAGGGGTCCCGTTGGCAGGGTTACTGGGCAGAGTCCGTGGTGGCACGGGGTCCTTAGCTGGTGGTGGCCACGTGGCCGTGTTGCAGCGTCCGGGGCAAACGTCTCCATGACGGCACGTGCTGAACTCTGCCCGCTCCCGGGAACTACACTGCCTCGGGCGACTTCGGGCATGAATACAGTACTTGGTGAGAAGCTTCTCAACAGAAATGTTTAGCTCATGAAACTTCCGGCTGCAGGAGTGGCTAGTTCACTTGGTTAAACATATTCTAAAATTGCAACCTTGTCAGATGAACTGCAACGGCATCAACATTCATAGGAACAGGACAACACACACCCCTCTTCCTTTCTAACAAGACAAGGCGCGAACACACGGGGCAGCCCAAATTTTTAAAAAGTTAAAAATGTTTTCCTTCCAGGAGAAGTGTTGGCATACCAAATATTCTTTTAAGGCTATAATGTTGTTAGAACATCTGAAACATTAGTGGATAAAACTCATGTACAATATAAATAGGAAAGTAACTTGAAGAATATAAAAAAACTTTTATAAGGGGACCAATCAGAATTTCAATAAAATCTATGAATAAAAACATATGCTTATATACTATAGTGCACGATCATGAGTAGAGCATTTAAATTCATAAAGGAACTGAAATATAGTACTGCAGGATTATTCAAATAATAGTCTTCAAATGTACAAACAACAGCAAGAACACACAAAAAAGCCTTGGGCCATGTGCAACTTTGAAAATTACTATCACACCAGCCAAACAATCCTTAACCACTTTTTAAATGGATTCATTTATACCATTTTAATGCAAGGAGAATATCAAAGATACTAAAATAAAGCAAAAAACTCTTCAGTGTCTGACTCACATTTTGTCCCCAAATCTTTTCACATTTAATAGTTGCATTTTGAATGTATAAGCTAAGGATTTTAAATTTCTCAAATAGTTCATGAATGAAAATATAGTTCATGTGTATATTCAGCTTTAAGAATTCTATTTGAAAGCTACAATGCTAAGAACTAAAACACATACTTCAAACTTCTGAAAATAAGAGTCACAAAAGTTCACAACTGTGTTCATCTCAGATGTCCACACATGACCAGAAAGCACACAAGTCATGTGCTCAGATACCGTCCTCGGGCTTGTGTGTCTGTCCCGATGGGGCCAAGCCAAGTCACCGGTGTTTGGCACTGAGAGTCTATCTGAACACGACTGGTGAGCACAAAACTTGAAATCATTCTAAAAATTCTTAGGCATTAAGAACCACTGTGTTGCCTGCTCTCCTAACATGCAATCTGACTATTCCAAAGTCATTGGGGCTTGCAAGAAGGTGACTTAAATTGGTACAAAATGAAGCTTACATGAAAACTGGTTAAGGATTCAAAGCACGTTAGCTCTGAAGTAGGACTCTTAACACCCAGGAGGGGGAGGTGCGCTTTGCTCAAGAACACTGGAGTGCACGTCGGCTGCGCGCTCCGCCGGCCGCGCTCAGGCGCTGGCGGTGCAGGCGTGCATCCGCTTGGCCACGTCGTACACGTAGGTGATGTCCGGCCGCTTCTCCGGGTCTGGGTTGATGCACATGTTCACCAGCTGTCGCAGCTGCGGACAAGAAAACACAACCTGCTTCAGGACCCACCCCGGGCGGTGAGGAGTGGGAACACGCTTCGCACAGCTCTGGGTTCACCAGGAATGTACGTGTGCTGCTAAATATTTGGCTGGAAATATGTGTGACCGCTGTCAGTGGCTTTAGTTAGCTGAAAGCTCCAAGAAGCATACTCACTGGTGAGTGTCCAGGTCAAGCGAAGAGTGTGCTCCACAATAGAGTGGCTTTCTGTGACCTGATTCTCTTTCAGAGAAGTCTGATCAGAGGGCGGCAGTCACGGGAGATAGGAAGTTTTAAACTCCAAGTCTCCCAGTTATTAATGACTCCACACATTAGATCTCTACACATTGTTTGATCTAGAATTTACTACAACAACCTTCATTGTAAGTTTAAATTTTAATAAGCAGCTTATTGTATATCTGAATTTACACAAAGAAATGTTTTTTTATTATAGTAAAAGCACTCCTTCAAACTAAGAATAATAAATTATAAGCAAAGTAAGTAACAAATAGTGCTCTAATTCTCAACTGTATCAAGTTGCACTTATGTCCTCATGTTATAGATGAGAGGACTGAGGTTTACTTATGTACATCACAGAAAAAAGTATATTTTGATAAATTAAGAAAATATCCTTCCATCTGACCCTAGAGCCAATGAGTGAAGAATAGGGCACTTCATTCTTAATTCTAATTGCTGTGATTTATGGAACCACATGTCTTCACAATCTGGTCTTTCACAGGACAAGCCAAATCGAGAGGAAGGACCAGACTCCTTAGCGTTTAAGTGCTGTGCTGTGCTTAGTCACTCAGTCCTGTCCAAATCTTTGTGACCCCGTGGACTGTAGCCCTCCAGGCTCCTCTGTCCATGGGGATTCTCCAGGCAAGAATACTGGAGTGGGTTGCCGTCCCCCTTCGGCAGGGGACCTTCCCAACCCAGGGATCGAACACAGGTCTCCTACACTGCAGGCGGATTCCTTACCGTCTGAGCCACCGGGGAAGTCCTGCATTTAAGTATGTCTTTAATAAACTACTCAGAACTCTGAAAACTTGCATTACTCTTTCTCACCATAGTGGCACAGTTAAATTATCAAATAATTACTATTTGATAAGTTAACTTATCAAATAATTACTATTTGATAAGTTAACTTATCAAATTATTACTATTTGATAAGTTAACTTATCAAATTACAGAGTTTTCAACTTCCACCAAGAAGATTTTTTCATCTGGAGGAAAAAGAAACTAAGGCTAAAATCTGTGGGCTGAGTGTGTTAACAGCAGAGAAGCCCATGGCCAGTGAGAAAAGTCTGGAAAGAAGGTGTGTGTAAGGAGGCCCCCAGGGGACAGAAAGGGAGGAGCCCGTGGAAAGCCCACTGGCTCAAGGCACTGTCTGGAGAGGTTTGTTTCTTCACTGATTCAGGACAAGGGCTGGAGGAGATGATGACCTGTAAGGATTCTTCCAGTGCTAACCCTCAGGTGATGTGATTCTATCAGAATGAAGCTTCAGGAGTCAGCTTCACATCTGGCAGTTCAAAGACCTAATGGCAGACCTACTGGCAGGGGCCGAGGATTTCATGGTCTGTTCTCTGCAGTGGCGCAGGGGACAGCATTCAACATCCTGAAGGGGTATGGCCGTACACAAGCCTTTGGGGTATAGGGATCTGAATCAGAAAGAGGTTGTTGGCATTTTACCCATTAAAATAAAAACAAATACATTCAGTTATACACAAAGTAGAAGACTGGAGGGAAAATATTTATACTGATACTTATATATAAAAAGACAATGCTTTCCAACAGGTTACCTAGTGGTCAGAAATTTTGTTTAGAGATAAAAACGATAAAAGGAGTAGAAAGGATAACTGTGGTACCCACATTCATTCCACTTAACCAAGATCCAAGCAGATGCAATAGCCATTTTTTGACTGAATAAAAGTGCTACACCCTTCAGGCTGGTCAAGACACCTTACTTTTCCTAATAATTCGAAATAGTGTTTACTCTCCAATCGACTGTAGCGGATGCTTGGCCCTCACCACTTCTGCCACGAGAAGAAAGCAGCCAAGATTACAGATGCTCACCGTTTAATTTCAAATCATGATCACTAGAAAGGGATGTCACTGGGTTAAGGTGTATCTGAGTTCCACTTAAGAGATGAGTTTCTGGGTTCTGAGAGAAAATGGTGGTTAGTGGGGGATAAGAAGTGGTCATTCAGAGGAGAGACACTAACATCTCAGGGACTTCATGCAGGTACTTGGAGGCTGGTCTGACTGCCAGCGGGTGAGCAGAGTGGTAAGACACTTCAGCTTCGATCAAAGGTGTCGGCCTGACTTGCCGCTTAAATCAGCAGAACAGAACCTATCAACGCAGGTCCTTGTCAAGGAATACACAACAGTGGAGTGAATATTCAAAGGTTTGAATATTCAAAAATGTGAATCCGAAGAGTATTGAGAGGTATGATACATGGCTCCTGTCAAACATGCTAAGAGCATGGGAATTTAGGAAAGACTCAGTAAGAAATATAGTTCATCCTCATGCTGTTGTTTAGTCAACTCAGTTGTGTCTGACTCTGTGACCCCCATGGACTACAGCCCGCCAGGCTCCTCTGTCCATGGGATTTCCCAGGCAAGAATACTGGAGCGGGTTGCCATTTCCTCCTCCAGGGGATCTTCCTGACCCAGGAATCGAACCTGCGTCTCTTGCACTGGCAGGCAGCTTCTTAACTGCTGAGCCCCAGGGAAGCCCATTCATCCTAGTAACTTGGGATACACCAATGCTGGGTATATTACTCACAGACCCTTACAGGTGATAGTCCCATCATAATTCAGCAGGAGAAAACTCCATCTTCTCTGAGGGACAGAGAAGGTACACTTCCCTCCTTAAAAACATGGTCTATTTCTGTTTCCTTCGAAACCAGGCAGACCTGCCGCAGCCGCTCTGCTGGTCGGGAGGGAAGGTGTGTTTATTTGCCCTTCTCTCCTTGGTTCTGAACTTGACTTCTGTTTCTGTGTTAATAAACTCTAACCTGTGTCTTCTATTGTAAGTCAGCTCAAGTCCTTTCTGAAAAAAGGTGGACTGTAAGCATGTTATGGGAGATTTACCCAGGCCCGGATTCTTAGTTTGAGGGACGTTTCTCTGATATTTGATAACTATTGGTTGTTCTAAAGATACATTTCAGTAGATGTATTAACCCAGAGTGGGGGAAAGCCAGTTTCAATAGTCTTTTGGCAAAGGAAATGGGGGAAAAAAATCCCACAACAAATAACTTACTACTTTTATATTTCAAATGGCCACGGACCAAGTTTTATGCCTTTAACTAATAATTTGATTTAAAAAAAATGCAAAATTCACATGGACCCATGCATAGTCTCTTGTCACACCAAGTAACAATTTTAAGTTCTTGGAAGTAAGGTCACCTCTCACCCTTCTTTTAGTGTATACGAAAGGACAGTACCTCTGCGACATGGTAGAGTCACGTGTGCTTCTAACATGATGGAGACAAGGATAAAACAGTCGCCCACACAGCAGAATATAGGAATGACATTAAGAGATAGCAGTTGGGGTTAACAGTCATTAATTAGAGGATGAGAAAAAACTTCCCTTTGCTTGACAGCCTCCAGCCTTTAATTGTTAAATAGCTAAACGTGACAGGCTGACTCACTCAGTACTCTGGGCGCACTTTCTGCAGCTGGTGGACAGTCTGGAGGCCACACTGCCGAGATGGAGGTGGTCCTAGGAATTGGCAGTTATTTCTAAGTTTCCAGGGGACAACTGGAACCCCATCTCCTGAACATGTTCAGATAAAAGGCATCTCTATGTGCCACGAGGTAACTCTGGGGCTTTGAAGCTGCTTCTGGTGCCAGAGCAGAGAGAGGACCATTTCCTGAAAGCTGTTGCTGATCTAGTTCTGCCCTTTCTCACAACTGGATCCAGCTCAGAAGCTCTCTGCAGGGTGGCATGCAGGAGGCGACATCCCAAGGTCACAAAGGCGGTAAGGGGCCCCGCCTGGATCAGAACTGAAGTGTCCCGGCTTCAGACACCTGGCTTTTAAAATTACTGCTCTCCTGCCCCAGGGAAACCCTGACCTGGTCTGCAGGTCCCCGCACGGCCACCTGTGCACAAAGCGAGGTGACCTTCTGACAGGCAAAGGCAGGCAGGTGGAATGGCATCACCAACTCAATGGACATGAGCTTGAGCAAGCTCTGGGAGATGGTGAAGGACCAGGAGGCCTGGCGTACTGCAGTCCACGGGGTTGCAAAGAGTCAGACGGGAATGAGAGACTGAGCAACAACGACAACAGGTGGTCTGATTCTCAAAAGATGCCAGCTCTGATGCTGGTTCATCTGGTTCCTAAAGTGAATGGGTCACCCTCACAGTTCACAGCCAGCTCCGATCTAAAAACAGACCAAAAAATCTTCTCTAGGGCTCTGCCCAACATCAAGACAAGGGCCTTACATGATACAAAACTATTCAGATTCAGACTCTGACTAGAGTGACCTCATTCATTAAAGTGACAGACTACCTCCAGAGAAAACGTACTTGAGTTTTCACATGGAGCCATTTTTTTTAATACCAGGTTAGGAATTTACACAGTGACATGATGCATTAAAAAAAAAAAAAAAGCCTCTAAGTTTTCTATCAGACATTACATAATCAAAAAGGAATAATCATCTTAGTGAGCGCTCTCAGTGTTAGTCTTATATTTAAAAAAAAAACTTTCTCTTCCTGCAAACCGCTGCAAGAAATTACTTTAAAAATTCTGAACGACTATCCAACCTTTTGAAATACTTCTAAGTACTACATTATTAAGTATGGCTAATGAAGACATCTGTTCATATAATCACTTTTAAAAATTTTATATATATTCCTACATGTCAGGCTTTAATTTCTCATAATATTGTCAAGCAATCACTTGCTCAAAGAAATTTTGTGTTTGAATGGAAGGAATTAGCTTCCCATTTATTACTTTGTAGAAGCAATTCTCAAATCTGTGGATATTAGATTAATAAAAATAAACAGGAATAAGTAAAACATTTCATGTAAGTAAAGACATTTCATAGTTTACATTATCTCAAGAAAACTGTTGAATTTGCATTACTTTACACATTTATAAAAACAAGTACTTCGTGTTGTTTTTAAATTTTTATAGAACAAGCTAAAAATAAGGTAAAAAATAAAGGTCTGAATTTGTAGGGGTCTTTACAAAATCAGAAGAAAAAGCTTTTATTCAGATGTTTAAGGGAAATTTAAAAAGCAACACAAACATTTAAATGAGAAAAGTCATATAGAGTAAAAATAAAATGAATTCCCTGACATTTCTAAAGGATTATGAAGTCATAAGTCATATGGAAATAAATGAATATTTTCAATAAAACAGAAAATGCTAATACAGTCTGATCGATATATTTCTAAAGAAATACCAAAGCATATAGGTTGGTACTAGGCATATTAAAAGGAGAGTGTTGACGGTCCCCACTGTCGGGTGATGAAGCATCGCGCTCAGCCGCGTCCAGGTGACGACAGCGCGCGCCGTGTGCCGCCTGGCCCTGGGTGGGGACACGACCTCGACAGGAAGGCAGGCCCGGCTCCGGGCAGAGCTGCTCTCTGACCCCGCCCCCGTCCCTCTGAGGCCAATTACGATGCATCCGCTCCCGGACACACCCCGTTTCCATCGAGCCAAGGACACACTGCAGCACCCCGAAGCGGGTCTAATGCATCAACACACACTGGCTGTCGAAGCTTTAGAGGTTTATACGAAACAAGGAGGCGGATTCGATGCGGAGGCCAGAGTGTCACCAGTGACTGACTTGGGGGGCGGCGGGAGGGGAGAAAGCCCTCCCACACACAATCCTTACATGGTGACGCGATGGCTTCAGTCCGCAACTGAAGATCACTCAGTGTCTTCTGAAACCTTACAGAAGCGTCTTAGAGAAAGTTAATGGTTTCACAGGATCCCAGAGGATGCGTGAAATGTAGGGCACCGCTTTGGATTCATCTTAGAGGAGAGAGTCCCCAGTGTCGCTTCAGAAGCATAAGTGAACAAAGGACCTGCTTATATATATTTTTTAAACAAAAATGAACATTCAAAGTTTAAAGATGTGCTCTTACATGGCAACTTTGAGTGAAGGAAGGTGGTCAACTGATATTATAAATGATGGGAGTATCAAACTTCCTAAAACCGTTTTCAGGAAGGAAAATCAAATGTTCCTAATAGTGTCTAACGTAATATTAACTTCAGTAAATAGTGGCATGGTTATAGATTATATTTAATATTATTAGATATCCTCCTACATTTTAAAGTAAAATATTCTTGGGACTTCCCTGGTGGTCCAGTGACTCCTCACGCCCCAGGCAGGAGGCCCAGGTTTGATCCCTGGTCAGGGAACTCGACCCTGTATGCCACAACTAAGATCTGGCGTAGCCAAAACTTTTTTAAGAAATAAAGTAAAATATTCTCATATCACTTAGCATGGATTACATAATTATAAGAACTAGAGAAATATTTGTGAAAACAGATGTACTTCCAAATATTATTTGGGCCATATAGTCTCATTTAAATATTCTTATAGAATGATTTAGACTGATCAAATGAATAAAAAGATTTGAATTTCAAAGTATACAAAAACAATCTGTACCTGACACTTTTTTAAATTTACGTAAAGTAGCTCTTTTCCGAGCTAAAAAAAAAAAAAAAAAAGTCATGTTTTTTGTTAATGAGGCAACTTTCTTAAAAAGCCTCTTTAAGCGTATTCTGAATTTTACATATAAAGAGAAATTACTTGTAAGTGCCAGTTTACACCAGTTATGGGGCTTCCCTGGTGGTTCAGTGGTAAAGAATCCGCCTGCCAGTGCAGGAGACCTGGGTTTGACCCCCAGCCCGGGAAGATCCCACGTGCCGCGGAGCAGCTAGGCGGGTGCCCCACAGCTCCCGCCCGGCGCCTCGCGCTCCGCAGCAGAAGCCGCAGCGAGGAGAAGCGCCTCCACCGCAACTAGGGAACAGCCTGCACGGCAACGAAGACCCAGCACAGCGGAAAATGAATTCCTTGAAAACCAGTTATGGTTTTTAAAGCTTTCATTCAGTACTTTCCTTAAGGGTAACCATTTGGGAAATAAAGCCTAAGTAAAATTACAACACACTGTAAAACAATTTTTTTATTCAGCACAGCTATGGATCAATACTTCTGATACCTTATTTGAAACACGTAGTCGTTTCCACATATTCCAATATGTAAAAATCATTCCCGCCCTTCTGAAAAATTCCCTCCCTTTTTCCCTTCAGTGTGACGTGGCCGAGCCACAACCAGGCGGAAGGGTGTTCTGAGCGAACTGTGGGCCCCAGGGAAGCAGAGCCCGGGGGAGGCGGCGGCGGGGCTGGCTGGTGGCGGCTGGGGGCGAGGGCAGGACCAGGGACCACAGAGGCGCCCAGGAGCCGGGGGCGGGCCCACACGTGACCCCTGAGAGCCCCCCTCGCCGCTTGCTTTGCCCTGGCACAAGCAGCGGATGCTGGGAGGGCGCCCTGTAGTCTAGGGTTCCTTCTGATACTGTCGGGTCCCTTTCTGCTCACGTGTGAAACGGGAATAATGCTGCAGACCTACTTTCTCTAGCAACAAAGTTCTTATGTGGGTGAAAGAAAATGGTGATTTCACAAGCTGAAAAAAACCCCTCAGTATTCCAATTTTACTTAAAGCCATGTAAATATATTTATACTCTGCAATAACCTATAACTATCTGAAGTCAGTTTAGTTCAACTCAAAATATATTATTATTTTGTTACTCATATATAATAAAGCAGAGCAAGCTGTTTAATCCTTATACTGTAAATACTCTGGGGAAAAAAAATCAATATTTATCTAATCTCAAGAATAATGAAAAATTCCATGATGCGGTATCACTTTACACTGGTTAGAATGGCCATCATCAAAAAGTCCACAGATAAGAAATGCTGGAGAGAGTGCGGAGAGAAAGCAACCCTCCTGCACTGTGGGCGCGGATGTACATCGGGGCAACCACTATGCAAAACAGGACGCAGGGTCCTCAAAAAACAACTTCCAGGTGTCAAAGGGCAAAGGAAGGGGAGGAGGGGTCAGTTAGGAGTTTGGGATTAACAAATATAAACTATTGTACATAAAGCAGGTAAGCAACAAGGATTTACGTATAGCACAGGGAACTACGCATAGTATCTTGTAACAGGTTATAATGGAAAAGCATCTGAAAAATATACATGCATATAACTGAATCACCCTGCCGTACACCTGATACACACTGCGTCAATCACAATGCTGCTGCATTTTTTTTTAAAAGGAATCATAAAAATGATGCTGGAAATTCTTACTCTTCTGAGTGAAGTGGTAGGGAAGACATGTCCAGTGTGTACTGCTGAGCTGTTCCAGGGGGAAAACCCTCCTCTCCTGCCTTTCATTTCTCTAACTTAAAGCGGAAAAAAAAAAAAAGAAGAGAAAGGGACTGTGTCTAAGAAGGAAGAAAACATAATGGAAGAAGCAATAAAAAAGAAAGAAAAAAAAGATGATTTTGGAGGTGAACATTTATGAGACTCCATCCATTCTCTACTAGACCTTTTAAGTTGGTATTTTAAAGGATTGACCGCATTATTTGAGAAGTAGTCTCATTAACTGAGTTTTAATAGAAACAGTTATTTTTCTGTCTGTGGGCTGGAGATATAAAGCCACAAAACAAACAAACAATGTACAACAAGAGAGGCATTAAATAATGTGAAAAATGATTACTGGTCTAATAATTCTAATCCCAAAATTATATATATATATATACACACACAAACCTATAAATAAGAGTAGTAAGAGCTACTAAATTAGCAAGCTTTCAAAAATACAACTATAAGATAACCACAAATACCGTATCCTGCAAAGATCTTTGTCATTTACTTTAATAGATTTAAAGTTACTAGTAAACAGATAAGCATTTGCCTAACAGTTCAGGTCAGGAGGCACTGTTATAATGACACCATCCACTTCATTAAAAAGATTTAACCATCTCACCATGTTTTAATAGGTGCTTAAATTTCTTTTTCACTCGTACTGTTTTCAAATCTTCAGATTCTCCCTACTCTATATTCTCAGACCAAGATCACTCTTATTCTCTCTACTCACTTCCATTTTTAACTTTCATCAGCAAACTCTTGACTCAGCTTTTCAGAACTTCCTTCCAAACCTCTGAGGCACAATTCTCTCCAACTTTTCCTGTGTCTTTTCTATTTAGGCTAGCTAAGATTTTTTAATTAAAAAAAAAAAAGCAAAGACAAATATATATTTTGCATGGTATTAATGCTCAGATTTTCAGATATCGATTAAAAAGAACCAGCTCAATAGAGAACCACAGTGTGCACTTTCTCAATGACTTTCAATATAACTATTCACTATTTTTTTAATCTTAGATTTTCCTGAGATAATTTAGTAAACAAGTGTGAAAAATGCATAATTCTGATGATTACTCCAGTGTCTCCCAGAGAAACTAAACATTGAAGGGGAAAAAAAATCTGTCTTATTTCCTAGTGAATGGACATGGACATTCTAGATATGATATAGCTTGTTTACAAGATTGAAAAAAATCACTTGCAGGTAGTATCAATAAAAGAAACATCACACCCCTGATCTGTCTTTTGAGTAATTTCTTCCTTACTACCTAGGGTTCTGTAAGAACATTTGCTCACTCATTCCACTGACATTAATTGGTTCATTCATTCTTTTTCTCATTTATTCCTTTAACTCACTTTCTCCGTTGACTGATCAATCACTGAACCTTTTTAGTGTGCTGGGCCCTAGAGACACACAGATGAAAAGCAGTCACTACTGTCCAGGCACAGGAGCTAGACAGGTCTGGAGGTGGAGCCACCGAGCAATGAAGACCAGATACACATATGCGATGGAATACGACTCAGCCGTAAAGAAGAAAGTTTGCCATTTGCAACAAGATAGATAAACTTGGAGGGTATTATGCTATGTGAATAAGTCAGGAAAAGACAAATACCCTTTAAAAATTGTGACTTACTATGTTGTACACCTGAAACTTACATAATACTGTAAATCAACTATACCTCAAAGGAGAAAAAAAAAAAAAAAGGAATTATAAAGCAGTGTGATTGCCAAGGGAAGAGGGCCTGAGAAGTGGAGAAAGGGAGCAGGATGACTTTAAGGGGGAGACAATGGCCAGGCTTTGTTCTAAAGAGAATGAGTCCACCTGATAGGGCACAGAGGGCAGGGCATGTCAACAAGAGGAGACAGCGCCCACAGAAGGATGGGAATTCCTGGGCCTTCTGGGAGAACCTGCATGCTGGAGTTCAGGAACGAAGAGAGGGTGCTGTGACCAGAACAGCTGGGCAGCTCAACCCGGATCAGACTAGGAGAGGCCAAGGGAATCAGGACTCCCTGGACACAGTGAATATTCAAAAACTGTTTGCTGCACTGATGTTAATTTCTTCATCACCAACAATTTTAATAGCTGCTGTTTAGTCGCTAAGTCGTGCCTGACTCTGAGACCCCGTGGACGGACTAACCCACCAGGCTCCTCTGTCCATGGGATTCTCCAGGCAAGAATACTGGAGTGGATTGCCATTTCCTTCTCCAGGGGATCTTCCCAAATTACCAACAATACTAAATTTCATTAAAACTAAGACAGAATTCAGGGAAAATATCCATCTTTTCAACCAACAATACTTCTATTGTTAAGTACAGTAATTCCCTATCATACATGGATGAGACCACTACTAGAAAAGAATACTGATCACCAAAAGTCATAAAGCTATTATTTTAGGGAACTCTAAAATACACATTCTAAATATCAGTCATGTGTAGCTGAGATGTTTCAATCGAGAACCCTAATCATTTGTACATCATTACAGCAGCACAGTTCAACAGGAAAGATCTGACAGACAACTTTATTTTTCCAAAGAATACTAGCAATACTTCTCAGTTTTGGTTTCTAATGCTTAAGTGAATCTATGTCTTAGATTATAAGAAATGAAAAATCCCAAGCTCTTAAGCTCTGAGCTCTTCCCCACAGAACACCCGTATCTGGAAATAGACCTCGTAGAGCTCCTCAGGACGCCTACCAGTCGAGGCTGGTTGGAGGCACAGCTTTTATTCTCATGAACAAAAATGTTCCCTGTGTGTCTCCTCTTTGGGCAGGAGCCTTAAAAATTTAGCAGTAGCTAAATCAAACTGGTAAGCTTTCAAACAGGTATCTGGTGGGAAATTAATTTTGCTTAAAAGTTTCAATTTTCAAACAGATACAGAGTCTGTTGCCATCTGATGGAGTGATCTTTTAATTAAAAGTTTACTGTTTAAAACCTTTATATTTCATTTTTCTGTTTCCTAAATTTTTGCCATACTAAAAAAAAAAAAATTAGACTTCTAAAAGATCTAAAAGGCATACTATATAAAGCAGTATTGAAGATACGGTTGAAGTATGGCAGTATGGTATCTGTTCAGGTTTTTTGCTACCATAAACTCTGAACAATTATCTTCCAAACAAACTGAATTCCTGCTTATGGAGAGAAAATATTTATCAGCACATCTGCACTTCAAAGCTCTTGTTCTGGGAACTTCTCTACCTAACGGAACAGATTAAAGTAAGATCATTAGTCTGTATTTTTTGTAGCTCATTTCTTCCATAAGAATTAGGTTCCCTGTTTACCAACCTACTACAGCTTTCTGTTTTATTGCTGTGCAGCAGCAGGATTTACCAATGTGAGGGACCATACTAGCTTCTTTTGGTAAGTACATCATATAACGCGTTTTGCTTCATACCTCGTTTCAAGACTGGTAAACTATATGGAGAGAAGTAAAAAGTGGAATCTCTTTTCCTTTCCCAACTGTGAGACCTTCTTCTGTCTGGGCCAGACTTTGATATGTGCCCCTCGGCTGAGAACCCGCGAATCCAACTTCACACTTAGCTGCAGTGAAGTAGCCCTGCAGGCAGGCCGACTTCAACAAACCACCAGTGGCATCATCATTAAAATCCGGCTGGAGGTCGCCATGGTAACCGCCTGCTGAGGCTCCGCTGCTGCGCGGGCATCTCCTCATCAGCTACCATGTGAAATGCAAATGCAGACGGTCTGAAAATTAGTCAAGAGGAATAGCGGATGAGGATGCAGATACGTGAAATATTCATGCGCTTCGTGGAAGAGAGGAGACAGCGTGAATGACACAACAAAGAGCGGCCCCTGACACCCTCGCCATCATTCTGCACGACTGTTCACACCCTCCCGCGTTTGTAGGCCGAGAGTGCTAGAGCCGGTTTTGTGAAATGCCGTATTTATATTCCACACCCAAAATAGTAATTAAAAATGACTAACATAATAATAGCATTAACATCAAATAAAGGTAATGCTTCTAAAATTACCAGCGCTGTCTTGTAAGAGTTTATTCTAAGCACCTGAACACAAGTGTTGTGGAACAAAAAAATCCAAGTGTCCCTGATTATCAGCATCAAAACGATTAGGGGGAAAAAAGTACTTTCAACATCCTAGGACCATGAGTGCTTTTTCCATATGGTAAAAATTCTTCAGAGAGATTTTATTATTCAAGTTACATGGACTCAATCTTCCTTATATAAAACTAGAACCAACTGCATTTTGAAATAGAAAGAGTGACAAGACCAACTGAAAGGTGAATGTAATTGCTTCATTTTTTTCCCTCTGCACCTTTCCATTTTCCTTGGACTGAACCCCTGCTGCCCATGAGCAGGTCCCTGACACCGTGCTTTCTCTGGGTGGGTCCCCAGTGAGCTGTCCAAAGAATTATGTGAACACATTAGTTAGCCTGAGACACTGCTATTCTGCAGTATCTCCTCAAATACTGGTGAAACCATGATGCATTAGGCAAAAGTGGGAGATGTGTCGTGCAGGGAACCCTGGGTGTCGGGGGGAGGCCAACAACCCATTTCAGTGGGTTCCCAGAGCAAGCAAGGACCCCGCTCAGACAGATCTTCAGTGGGTAACGTCTTCTATCATTTTCAGTTCCTTCCAAGGTACTTTGTTACCACGTCTACAGTGATGACCTCAAACGTTTCCCACAGTAATCTGACTGCAGAGGGGAGGTGGTTATGGGATGGGCCTGGTGAGAGTAAGAAGAGTGAGGATAAAGCTGAAGGAACGAGGCTGAGAGACACGCAGCTAAGAGATGTTTGCTTCCATTCTGGGAAAACGTGGGCAGGAGGGAGGTTCTGCCAGAAGAGGGAGTCAGAGCTGCTCTGAGACCATGGGCATGGGGAGGGACACTGGATGTGCTGGTCACCCAGAGCCTGGGCGCCGTGTCCAGGAGGCGTGATCAGCCACCGTTCCCATCACACCCACTGTGACACCGCACGTGGTGTGGGGTTCCTCTCCATGTGATGGATGAACTGTGGGCAACTTTTAACAGCCAAGCCTCCGAGAGAATGAAGGTGTTCTCTCTGCCACCTACACTCGGCATGTGCATCATGGGATAGAGAAGGGCCCAAAATAAAATGCAAGCATTAGCAAAACGAACAACGTGGACACACAAACTGAAAGATGACTTACTTCCTCTGAATAGTGGTCTGAAGGGAGAGGCGGGTAGTCACACTGCTCTATCTTCTTACACAGCGAGTACAGGTTCATCTTGTCACCATAGAAAGGACTCTGTAAGGCTGCCATCTGCAAAACGCTCCCAATGAAACTGATACACTTACACGCTAACTTTAAAGGAGGTTTCATCGAGCATATGACACTGGAGGGGAGGGGATAATTACAAACATTTTAAATAAAGTTCTCCAGGCATTTGGCGTTTCATGAACATCCTTTTCAGAGAATTAGTTCATAAGTCCTAAAATGTCTTACTTCAATTTTTGGTTATTATTTTTAACGTTTAAACTTTCCTAGAAGGGAGAAATGGTTAGCACAGAATTATATATACACACCCACGCACACTTAGGCAGCATTAAATTAAACAGTATTACAAAAATAACATAATTTAGGACTCTTTGTAAATACAGTGCAATAGAAACAACTAGTGTATCTCATGACCAGACAAACATGAATGGTATAATATCAACCATTCAATGGTTAAAATACAACAAAAATGAAATGAGCTAAAACTGCAATATAATCCAGCAATGGTTTAGGGAACGGTACACATAGCATTTTATCTCAGGACAGTCTCTGCAGGAAAAGGGTATTCCGAGATTAAAAAAATGTCCTCTCAATCTGAATGATCTAACTGATACTCAAACTAGTTCACAGTGAATTAGAACTCCTTTCCTTTTGTGACAATGTCTCAGAAACACTAAACATGCTCAAAAGCCCTAGGAGTTGTGGCCACTAATTCAAGGCATCCAAATGGGATTTTTATGCAGGGGGGAAAAAAAAACACACTCAATGAATGACTTTAAAAAAGACATTATCGAATTCAACTTTAAGACCAGGTTCTAACCTGACATTTCAAGTGCAAGCAAGGACTGCGGTAAGCGGGGTTACAAACTCAAGATTCAATTGAGGATGTTCGCCTCCTGTTCAAACCTCCTAAATCTCTGAACCGCGGCAGCATGACTACAACACGGAGTGCAAGGCTGCCCCCAAGTCAGTCACCCTTTTCTACATGTGCTAATAAGTTTGATTTTGGAAGGACAATGTGTACATTCCCCAGACAGGCCGGGTGTGCGTGCAACACGCTGGGCCGAGCAGGGCTCCTCGGTGGGCGTCAGCGGGGATGGGATGAGCTGAAAATGGCTCTCATCTGTCGGGGCTGCAGCAGAGCTTAACTCCTTCCGGGCCTGGACCGCGGGGCTGGAGGATGTGGACCCGTAGAGCCGCCCCCCAGCTCTTCGCTACAGCTCCTGCCAAACCACCTTCAGAAGAGGTGTTCCCCATGACGAGGAGAAATCCCCAAACCAGGTGTGTGTCCCTAAATGTGTAAAACGCTCCATCCGAGAGGACATTTCCAGAAGAGCGGTTACAATAATAATTACGTCTTCTGTTAAGATACGAGGACACTCTGTGATAAGACAGAATCTTTTAAGATGCCCCCTTAAAAAAATAGACTGTGTGTAAACTATTGTCTCCTTGTGTTTGCAAAAACCCTAAGTAAATGTACGTGTGTTCGTTATCACGTGCCAGGAGCTCATTACGGTACTTTTGTCTCAATACGGCAGTGTTAAAAAAAAAAAAAATCTGAACGACCCCTAAGGAGTTAAACAGGAATAGTATATTTTCATGCATCTCCTGCTTTGACAGATGAAAAATGTCAACTGTCCTGTTTTTATTTTCAAGCTTTTGCACTATTCATCTGGTTCATTAGTGCATCTCGATGCTGCCCCTGACAGCTGCTCGCCCTCTCCTCCCAGCAGCTGAATTTTTCAGGCTAATTTGATCCTCCACACTGAGACGATCGCTAGGATGATTGACTTGCTCCCTGACCTCCAGGGTCCGACTTCCCTGATTAGTATTCTGGGGGTGTGGGAGCGACGAGGGCCCACTGTCTGTCTTCGGGGCTGGTGGCAGCTCTCTCTTTTTTCTGAACTGTAAGCCACCAACCTACAACCCTGGGAGGATGCGACTGCTGCACTGAACAATAAAGGAAGTGTGTAAAACCTACTTTTCCATGTAAAGGTCCGTGTAGCAAAAGCAGAGCATCTTGATTTTAATTAGTAAAGTCTACTTTGTTGCATATCAATTAAAACTGTACTGCCAGTTTTTTGTGTGTGTGTGTGTGTGAGGTTTCAGGAATATTTGAAAGTCTAATTTGCTGAGTTTTCAAAAAAGGGTTCCCACTCCTTCGTTGTGAATGTTGAAGTCTTAGTGGGATACAACAGAAAATGTCTAGGAGATGCTATGGCCAGTTTTCTTAAAGATAAACTAATGGGTATTTTTATTGACATTATATTAGAAAGAGATACAACATCAAAGTAAATTAAATCCTTAGAAGAAATTCTAGTTCTTCCCAATGACTTGCATAGAACAATTGGGAAAATACTCTGAGCTGAAAACTAATGCCAACACATTAAATACTTTCACTCAAAATCATTCCCAACACATAATACGCATGAATGTGGGAGCATCCAAAGAAATAATTTTTATTTTGGTGATCATTTCAAGTATACATAAAAATGGGACGCTGCCTCTCAAAGGCAAATTCATAATGTGAAGGATTATTTCAGTTTTGACATGGGAATCTGCTGGTCCTAAAAGAATTATGCAGACTTCTCAAATAACAACTGAACTTTTTCTTTTTCATTGCTAAATTTACTCTCCTTAGTGGAAACCAATTTGCAGTTTACTTTGAGGTATATAAAGGGAAAATGTTGCTTTGATAATTTATTAGACTATGGCCTGAAAGAATCTAAGGTTGCCTAAATAGGTATAAAATATTTTAAAATGTACAAAGTGCCTTTTAAACTTTACAATAACAACATAGTCAAATCAGTGCAATACTGTATGAAATTATTAACAGAATATAATATTACTGAGCATAAACCTCTTTTAATCTCATGTGAACAGTGAATACAAACAAAAATGTATTTTATTCTATCAATGATTCATAACTTTTCTTAAAAAAATTATCCCAGGGATATTATTTAAAAGCTCCTAAGTGGTTGTTATTTTAGTAGGAAGAACACAATAATCTCAAGTTCCTTACATTAAGGAAGTCTGACCTTCAATCTGTAAACAATAATTAAAGATTATGACACACATTTTAAAAAGCCTTTTGATGCTCTACTTCCAAGTAAAGGTGGAACAATTAAAATACATGATGTCATCATATTTTATTTAAGCCAGAAAGGCAGGAGACAGAAAATAGTAACAAATACACTGGTTTCTATCTATCCACTTTAGACTTCCTTTCTATGTCTTAAAATATGAAAAGGATTCCATGTACTATTTTCCTTCATTTTATTTTATTAAAAGAGTTACCGAAATGTACGCTAATGTTTAGGGAACAGCACTGACTAGAAGCCCACATTCTGAAGAAAATTACCATTCAATTAAAGAAGTCCCTAGCTTGAGCCTTCTCTGACACCATTACTATATAACGAGAATAAAACATGCTCATAGCATGCTTTCTTCTATTCACCCAAATTGTCACACTGCAATACTTGCTAGAGGACCTGTCTACATAATTCCATCTTTCTTTGATAAATTATCACCAGAACAGTTGAGAGAATTTCACCAAGCTTTACCAATACAAAGTGTTACTCACAGAAACTAAACTAAGTGATAACCTAGAAGAATTATCTCTTTATAAACTATCCTGAAAGCTGAATTACTTTACATAAAGTTTTAAAAAATTGATAAAGATATTTATCATGCTTTCATATTTTAAATCCATTCCATTGTCATCTCTCCAGCTATGCATGGGCAAGTTTTTTTTTTTTTTTAATAGATGTTGAAATGTATATTTTTATAAGATTATGCAGCAACATTATATTAACATAAAAACATTTAAGAAATTAAACTTCGATCAAAAGGAAACAATTTAAAATTATATTAGAGAAAATAAATGTGTAGAAATGTGTAGTTACTAAACTACATTATAAAACCAGTTACTAAGTCAATGAATTAACTTCCTCATAATTAAAAAGCTAATTCTTAAACATCACCTAGAAAAAAATTAACTATATACTAAAAGGACAGGGGAAACACATTCCGGTAAGTAAAAGCACTTGAGTGTACCAAACTTATCAGCATTACCTACCTCATACAGTAGACAGCCAAGGGACCAGATGTCAGACTTGAAGTTGTACCCATTTTCGTGTATTCTCTCTGGAGACATGTAATAAGGTGTACCCACTGCAAAAAGAAACCAGACATAACAAGAGGAGGATAAAAATGAAGATGCAGCTGTGGTAAGAAATTACATCCAAAATTTTAGATTAAAATGTCATCAAAATAATTAAGATCAGAAAACTGTTCTGGGGCATACTCCAGAACCTTTAAATTTCCTCTTTTTCCCCTGATCCTGAGCAGCACATTTACATCTGTCCCACATTAAAAAGGGGAAGGTGAGTGCCACTTTATTTTCTTTCTTTAATTCAGGTAGAGTCTAAGGAGCACAGAAGGAATTCTAACAAAATCTACTAAGTGGCTCACATTGGTTTCATTTCTTAATTTTTATAAACATGGCTTGTATGTCCCAAATAATCAAGCATGACAACATGGCGATTTTAAAATACATAGTAATACATAACCATTGGTGGAGTGTGTATAAAGCATACCTATCAACTTTTACAGAAACATCCCTTAGAATACTGTTGTGACTCTTAAAATTACAAATGATATAGTCACCAACCGTCAGAACCTTACTTAACTCCCACTTTAGAAGGAATAAAACAGAATTTTGTATATCAAAGGGTTATATAATAACATATGTGAAAAGGTCACTGACATCTCTGGAAGAATGTCTCAGACTGTTACTACTGAGACCTTTATAGACACAAGGTGCCCTGGATAATTTGGGGTTGTTTTGGATGTTAGCTTATTTTGCATACACTTTCTTTTTAATATATTTAATATTTATTAAATGTCTTAAATAAGACATTCACATTATATTTTCAAGGGCAGAAATATTTAAGTAACTTTTGAAGGGAGAATCTTAAAATCTCAAACTTAGATGGCTATTATTTCACCATCATTTTGCCTAAGGCTTTTTGCCAAATAGTAAATCGAAGTTTGAGAACAATATTTAGAAATCTTACTTGCTTGAGGCAACAGCTACCAAACTGTGCTGCTACTCACAGAGAAAAGCTCTTTCCCCCTCTTCTACCAATTGTTAAGAACTCCCTAGGAGTTCACAGTAAATCTCGTGAGACTGTAACTCGCGATGCTCAACACGGATGTTGGGGTAGAGGCAACAAGGATGGACCCAACGAAGTCAAGGCGCCGTGCTCAAACACATCCTCCTCCACAGGGACGGCGTTACAGGCGCTGGGGGCGGAAACGACACTGGGCTAAAAGGGGAAGACACCACGGAACCACCCCTGCACAGGAAATCCTACCGACACTGGAACCCCTTTTTCAAACTAATGGATGGCCCTAGTCAGAATGGATGGAAGGGGAGGTATTCATAAAACTGAGGAAATGAAAAAAGGAGTGTGCAAACAGGAGGATAAAACTGAAATAAAGTATGACACGTTCGGATGCTATCAGAGGCAGACAAGACATAAATGATTTAACTGCAGCATTTTCTGTGAAGACGAGTAAATTTGCCGATTCCCCTCGGGAGGAGAAAAGCCAGACAACCAGTGGAAACGGCTGGGTGTGAAGAACGTGCAGTATCCCAGAGTCGGACACACACTCGCCCCGCGGCCCCGGGAGCCGCGAGCCCTCTGGCCCGTCGTGTGGGCTGACTGGACGCGTGCGGTCAGCGGAGGCGGCGGCTGTGCCTCAACTCCCGGTCCAGGGCCCGGGGCGGGGGGCCGTGACCTGCGGAGAGGGGCTCCCCGGAATCCACCGGGGAGGCGGCGGGAAACACTGAGGCGTGAAGGTTCAGGGTTTACCAGAGGCGAAGGTGATTAGCTCAGGGAAATCTGCTGATACCTCAGGGGTCTGAGGAGAGTGCAAGATGGATGAAGAAACGCTCGCGTTTGCCCTGGCATCACACTTGGACCGCCGCACGGGGCCCACACGCCGCCGCCGGCCCTCGAGCCCAGGGGCAGGGAGGCCGGATGACGGCAAGGGCTCCAGGACACTGCACCGGAGTCGGCGAAGACCTCAAAGCACAGAGGACTCGCTTCCGGGGCGCTGCGGGGGGTCACCGGCAACGGTCACACCCGCAGCCCACGCCGCGGCTTCCACTCGACGCTGGTTCTCCGCACGTCACGTCGGAAGGAGCCAACTCTGCCGATAAGCGACCAGTAGAACCGCACTTCTGCCAGAATGCCTCCTCCTTCCGTTCTGTGTCCTGCTCCCATCTCAGAGCGGAAATCTGAGCGACACCCCAGGTCCCGGGGCGTCGTCGGCAGTGAGGAGGAAGGCTGCCTCCCGCAGGTCGGCGCCGAGGGGGGCGCTGCTCCGCGCCGGGCGCCCTGTCCTGGACAGTGACCTGAGCATAGGCGGGGTCCCTGCCCAGCAAGGACCCACTCTCGCCCCCTCTACCTGGCAGGGAGCCCGCAGAATTCAAGCACTAGGAGAAGGTGAGATGCATTGAATCTCCATGTTTCAAACTTAATGAATATATGATTATTTCCTAAAAACCCTTCTTAAAAAAAAAATCCTGACAGCTGTGCTGCCTCCAGCATGTGGAGACTCCCTAACAGCTGTACAAGGGGGAGGTGCGGAGGGGCGAGAGACGTTAAAGCCACCACGCGACCCCCGGGGCGCGGAGGCGCCTCAGAGGGCGGGACGCGCAGTGCCCGCGCCTTTCCACCTTGGGGGACCGCCCGCATGAAGGGAATGCAATTCACCACAGCAAGGACTTCTGTCATTTCAACCTCCCGACCTGAGTAGAAGTGAGGAACGGATGATAACACCATAAAAAAACAGAAAGGCCGATACCACACAAAAATTGTTAAGAAATGAAAATGCTATCTGACCTTTCTTTAAAACATAGTAAGACAGGCATTCAAATATATATATATAAAAGTTTTCATTATGTTGACTTATTCTAGCTATATAAGAGTTTTACACGGAAAGCACTCTATTAACAATAAATACGTTCGAAAATGTATCCCTGTACAAACGAAGACTGATGTTCACAAGTTCTACAATATGTTAAGAGAGCCAAAGAATTCTGTTTAACTGCTATTACAGAATATATGACTAAAATAGTTAATAACTTACATTTCATCAGAATAAGTTACATACAGAATTTTCCCAATAGTTTAGCTAAACATTTAGCACTGCCATTGCTGCAAAGACTTGAATGAGAAAAAATGACGTAACCACTGAAACGTCTTTTTATACGGTTAGATCTGGGCTGCTATTTTTGTTTTGTTTAAGGGAGGGAAGGAAAAACCAGTCAGAGGTCAGGAGGTATGTTTCACATCTTACCTTTGCCATGAGCTAGCCAGGACCTCTAAAGTCTTCTTTCTACTCACTCACCTCATCTGTAAGATGCAGTGATGAGGAAGATGAGCTCATTTCTGATATCCCTTTGCTCTAAATTCTGTAGCACTCTTAAAAACCCTACAAATGCCCATACAAAAAGTGAAGTGGAGAAAAGTAATATATTCCTATTTTAAACTATCACCTAGGACAGCTGACTAAGTCGGGTACAAACAAGCAAAGTCAGTTTAGAAATGTTGCTTCTTAGAATAAACTGCAGAAGAGAAAGCTTTGAACATTCCTTGTTGGGAAAACTGAAAGGGCACAACTCATCTTAAACATCAATTTGATTTAAACATGCATGCGCACCCCCCCGCCCCACACACAACTTCAGGGAATAGGAATTAACTTTCATTTTTTCCTTCATACTCGTATGTCAGCCCAGAAATTATGTTGGCAGACTTCATGGAGAGAGGCCAAATTTACTTAATTGTAAGGAATATTATCTCAGGTCAGTACAGAATGTCTCAGTAGTAGATCAATATTTCTTCTATGAAAGACATTTATTAAATAAATTTTTCTTCTTTCCAGTGTAACTGATAACATTTAAAACCCAGATAATTTTACAGTTACTGTTTCTCTGCTCCAGGCACTGTGTTAAATGGATCACATGTATTATCTTGTTGAGCTTTCAACAATGTTTATCAGGGCCCCCTGCACTGTTTAAGGTGCTGGCGAGACAGAAGTAAACAAGCCAAGCCCCTTGTGGGGCTCACTGTCTAGAGAAATGGGGGCCATTTCATGAGATATTCCCACTATTATCTTGTTGTAGGGAAGATGCAGAAGGAAGTCAGGTAATCTGCCAAAGGTGACAAAGCCAGTAAGGTATGGACCTAGAATCCAGCCAGGTTGTCCTGTTCATTGCATTTCAACAGTTATTTTGTCAAAAGTGACCACTGTGAAACATGACTGGGAAAAAAAAAATCTGAATCTTTCCAAATTAAGAAGCAGAGAACTCTTCTACAAGTCTCAGCATGTACACACGAAAGGCCACGGGTGAGGGTCAGGGATCAGTGCTTCTCTGCAGCTCCTCTGCTTCAAATAAATACTTTGTGATGGTAGTTGAGAGGTTAACCATGCACAGTTTACAATTAGGTAACAGCTTCCTCCCAGCGTGATGATTTATGTCAAGAAAGGACTGAAAGTTAAATAAACCAGTGCAAGTAGCCTTCAATACTGACCCAGCATATGCTGTCTTTACGGCTCCATCCACACTGAACTGAAGGGTGACCAGCCAAGGAGAGCCCACAGAGAGGCGTGAGGGAAGGTGTGGGAACAACAGGCAAGTGACCGCAGGTGGCACTTGGCACCAGAAATGAAACTGCTTTCATGCCTGGTTCAAGAACACTAATTTTCTAAGTTGCAATTGGAGGATGTATCACCCTCGCAAATAGTGTGGGGAACATGAATTGTACACTCAAGAGACCCCAGTGTGAAAATTCTGAGGCTGGCTGAACGGTAGCCATGCGTTTACCCTGCTGGCAACATCACAAAATCAGAGAACCATTGTCTCATTCTGAATGGCAAAGAGGAGTTCAAACAATCCTGTAACACAAACAACAACGACATCACAATTACCCCCAAGGGGTTTCAAATATTTGTCTAGCATGAGGACCAGTCTCAGAGCACTGTAGCCAGCGCTTTGTAAAAACCCCTTCCATCCTCAGGAGGTGTAGCAAGCATATATAACAACTAAATCACACATGTACACGCAAAAAGAAAATTCTCCATCTTTGCTCTTCTGGGAGACATTAAGAAAGCAAGTAAAATGCCAAATTAGAACATGATGAAGCCTTTTTTTTTCCCCCTTTTCACTAGAACAAGCAGTGAGACAGGAAATACTTCACTGTATATAATAAATGCAACTTTGGTGCAAATGGATTTGCCTGAATGGTGCAAATGGATTTGCCTGAATAACAGATAACTACTCTTAATTACTTATATACACCTTTGTGTGGTTATATTTCATGGCAGTTTAATTTCTCTAAGTTTTGTTAAAATTGCTTTCTCTTATATTCCTGTCCATGATGTACCCAAAAGTACAAAGGGGAGATACCCCCTGAGAATTAAATAAGCATTTGTAAATAATTTAGAAAAACAGAACTATTAATAAATTAATAGTAATGCTAGAAAATGGCTTTCTTGCTAGAAACTTTTATTATGACAAGTGTGGTATTTGCTCCCTTGAAAAGTAAACGTGTATCACCAAGAAAGGTCTATAATAAAAAAAAAAAAGGTGAAATTTTAACACTAAAACATCTGCCTAAAAAAGAAAGCACTTAATTTCAGTAATAGAAACATCGATTGAAGCCTCTGACCAAAACCATGTCACCTCGTCGGGTTTTAGGGGGAAGACTGTCAAGAGGACTAAACCAGGGAGCAGGCAGATCTCCACCCCTGGGGTCACACCTGTGTGCATCATGTTACATGGCAAAAGGGCTCTGCAGGTGGGAGGTGATGGATCTGAAAACAGGGAGACCACCCGGGGCTGTCCATGCCACATGCAAGGGTCTATACCTGCCATGCTGGCTGTGAAGATCGAGCAAGGAGGTGGAGGTCACTCCCACAAGGGCTGCTGCTAGTAGCTGACAAGCATACTCAGGTGACACGGGCAAGGGACAGGGGCCTTGGTCCTTCAAGACGGAAGACCTGGCTTCCCACAACCTGGAGAAGTCTCCCCTTGAAACTCCAGAAAAGAGAGCAATTCCACAGACGCCTTGATGGCAGCCTAGGGAGAGCAATGCTGGAATCCTGACCCACAGAACTGTAAAAAGCGTACATCTCTGTTGTGTTAAGCCACTACATCTGTGGGAACTTGTTAGGGCAGCAATAGGAATCTGACACGAATGCACTAATGATTTACACACCACCTGGGCCAAGTCCACGTGCTGAGTCAGCTGCAGGCCAAGAACCCGCCAGGCGCTGGGGGAGGCGGAAAAGCTTGTGACCTGAAGCATCCATGACCTCTGAGCTCACTGGACAGTCTGGGGGGGTGGTCAGTTCGGTCTGTGAGAGCTTTTTTTTGGGGGGGGGGGTGGACGGAGAAGCCAGTATATTTACCATAAGACAAATGAAAGGATAAAATGACCATGTATAATTTAAAAGCACACTGGTTGTTCACTGACTGCTAAGGACCCTAAACCAGGTAATCACAACCACTTTAAAGACTTGAATTAGAGACACAGAAGAGAAAGCAGGTCACATGCTACATGGCACTCAGTTCACAGCTGATGTGTGAAGCTTGGTAAAAACAATTTTTATTATAAATGTTTTAAATTGGCCAAAATAAGGTTCCCATCATGTGGATGAAGCACAAGCTGGAATCAAGGTTGCTGGGAGAAATATCAATAGCCTCAGATATGCAGATGACACCACCCTTATGACAGAAAGAGAAGAAGAACTAAAGAGTCTCTTGATGAAAGTTAAAGAGGAGAGTAAAAACACTGGCTTAAAACTCAAAATTCAGAAAACTAAAATCATGGCATCTGGTCCCATCACTTCATGGCAAATAGATGGGGAAATAGTGGAAACAGTGGCTGACTTTATTTTTGGGGGCTCCAAAATCTCTGCAGATGGTGACTGTAGCCATGAAATGAAAAGACGCTTGCTCCTTGAAAGGAAAGTTATGACCAACCTAGACAGCATATTAAAAACCCAGACAGCATATTATTTTGCCAACAAAGGTCCATCTAGTCAAAGCTATGGTTTTTCCAGTAGTCATGTATCAATGTGAGAACTGGACTATAAAGAAAGCTGAGCACCAAAGAATTGATGCTTTTGAACTGTGGTGTTGGAGAAGACTCTTGAGAGTCCCTTGGACTGCAAGGAGATCCAACCAGTCCATCCTAAAGGAAATTAGTCCTGAACATTCATTGGAAGGACTGATGCTAAAGCTGAAACTCCAATACTTTGGCCACCTGACGCAAAGAACTGACTCATTGGAAAAGATCCTGATGCTGGGAAAGACTGAAGGTGGGAGGAGAAGGGGACGACAGAGAATGAGATGGTTAGATGGCATCACCAACTCCATGGACATGAGTTTGAGTAAACTCCGGGAGTTGGTGATGGACAGGGAGGCCTGTAGTCCATGGGGTTTCAAAGAGTCGGACATGACTGAGCGACTGAATTGATCATGTGTATGTCCAGGAAAGAAAATCACTGATTTACTGATCAAGAGAAAACTCACCAGGGATCAAGACTCTAGCATACCTCATGAATTATTCTGGATTAAAAAATTATCCCTCTGCTCAGAATCTCCTAATTCAGAATGATGGACATGCCCCAAAGCCATGTATGGTTCCCTCCTCTTTCCTTACCACCATACAATCCCATCAAGAGAACTAAGTACTCTTCAGGTGCAATAGCTACAAATATGTCACAAAAATAAACAAGGAGAGAAAGAGTACAAATCATACAAAAAACACACAAAAACCCCGAGGTGTTTTTCCTCCAGCTCATGGTCCTCACTGCTTCTGGTTCTCCTCTTCCTGGACACGGGGGAATTACTATGTCCACTCCTTTAAGACAGGCATGAACAAGAGACTTGTTTTAGCCAATAAAACATGAATGAGAATCAACCTGTGTTACACTCAAGCAGAAAGATTTATCTGAGAGTCAGTAAGTGAATTCTCCATGTATCTCTTCCCCTTGTGAAGATCACACAAGACGGAAACCCCTGAAATGCCAAGGGACCATGTGGAAGCAGGGCGGCCACCTGGGCCCACAGCGGACTCTGGATAACCACAGAAATAATATGCTTCGGTGCTGACTGCCGTTGCTTCCTGCAGCGTGCTCTAACCTCTGCTTCCTGATGGACTTAGTTAAATCCACCCTCTGAGGCCCAGCCTGCCTCTCATTCATTCACTCAGGAGGTACTGAGCATCTACTCTACGTTATGTCCTCTGCTAGGCACTTGGAACATAGGAGGTGGGAACCCAAACCACAGAGACTTGGTCCTCATCAGGATACATGTGGTGAGAGAGGGAGAAGGAGAGGACTAGGCACAGTGAGGGAGTCACACAGCGTGTCAAAGATAAGAAGTCTAAGAAAAACAGAAAAAAAAGCCACGATAAAGATCAGGAACTCTAGGGGTGGTGTGTCAGGGGCAGCAGATTCATTATTAAATAGAGTGAGCTCAGGAATCGCCACCCAACCCCCACACAACGTGATGCCTGAAGAAAAGGCACCTTCAGACTGCCTGAAATGGCAAACTGCTGTGCCCATCTTCACTGCCACAGCGGCTGCTGGACCACGGAGCAAGAGAGGATTCCTCTGGGTCAGTATCACAGGAAAGACAGGTAGTTCGATAGGGCTTGAATAACAATCATGTATTTTTTTAAAAATCATACATTTGGATTATTTTAAAATAACCCAAGGTGAGAAGAGAAAACGCACACCTTGACTGCCATGTTCCTACTTCACAGGTTTTAGTTTCCAGTCTTGAAGGGGCACTTCCCTGGAAATGTCAGCCCCAGCTGCGGGTCGACAGGAGGGTTATGAAGAAAGACCTCCGGATCCTGCTCACTTCTGAGGCTTGGGCACGGAGAGCAGGCACGTGCAGGGCAGGAAACAGCGCGTCCACCTGAGGCTCCTCAGCTGCGTGCGGAGTGGGATACGGTGACCCCAGGGAGGTGAGGAACAAGTCGGGAAAGTGGCGGAGTCAGGACCATGCCACCACGTACCGGTCCAGTGCACCCACAGCGCTGGACAGGGGCGCGCCTGCAGGCCAGGAGGGATGCCTCTCTGCCTCCCGGGTGGACAGCCCACCCACCCCCAGGCCTCAGGCTCCTGGACTCTGGAAGGCGAAGAGTCTGCACCCGCAGCTCATGCCCACCCGCCAGGCCCTCAGGGAGCCCAGCGACTGTGAAGTGAGCAGGACAGTCACACACGTGAGTCCCGTCCTCACAAGCACCGGCAGCTCTGTGAATGACTGAGTCCTGTCTGACCACCTGAACTGGCCCGGCCAGCAGACTGCCTAACAGGAGGCAGATAAACAGGACTCGGTCCTTAAGTAAATGGAACAGCACAGAAGTACTGTAAACACAGGCTAATGTTTTCCAAATTGCAGGTTATAACCCATTAATGAGTTGTGAAATCAATTTACTGGATTGCAAATAGCATTATTTTTAGTAACATAAAATAGAAGAGACTGTATCAGGAGGAACTGCAGTTTAACAGGGAATTTCCACTTCAGTTCTGTGCAGTTAGGTTCCTGTGGGGTCATGGTGCAGGGCTTGGGGGGCTGGGGCACACTATCTGGAAATCTGGGAGCACCTTACTGAGAGAGCTTGACTCAAGGGGGAGATGTGCCCTCATCATAAAATTAGAGATACATACACACACACCTGTCATTCTCTAACAAGTCTTACATCTGTAAGGCTGATAAACAATAGGAAAGAACAGACATATATATTCCAACAAGGAGTCTCCCAGCCACACCCTCTTGTCCAATTTGATACAAAAGCACTAAATGAAGATCTGACTTAACCTTAGTCCATGGAGAAAACAAAAGGGGAAGCGGACACAAACCGAAGAACCCCGAGAGCTCAGACCATACACGGGGATAAACTTGGCGTGTGCTGGGCTGGTGAGCACAAAGAGGTTTAGACTTTGCTCAGCTCCGTGAAGCACATGCTAAGGGGCCGTAGAAGAGCCACAGAAGAAGTGGCCAGCACAGGGGAGCCCCCGAGGAGAGCAGACCACACTGGGTGTGCTGACCCCAAGGGCAGGGGAAGGTCACGGCTGGGTCCTCCCGCCAAAGCTGCAGGGCTGGCCGCTGAGCCTGGAGGAAGGGGTGAGCCACTCCCACATGTGGCTGAGGCCCCGGACCCGAAACCTCCTGCAGAAGCGCCCACCCTGCTGCAGCCCCTTGTCTGAACCACCCCCGGGCAGCCTGGGAGGTCACTCCCTGGGCCTCACTCTACCCTCTCACCCCCGTTCAGACCCACATCCTGGCAGGAGTGTGCCCTTTCTAAAATACTCCCCCTGCTGGTCACTCTGTGTGCAGGCTAACAAACCCTCTTCTTGTCTGCTATTCATCTATCTCCTCCCACCACAAGGTGAGAACCATCAAGAGGAGGACTTGCCTTGTTGAGGCTATGTCCAGGACCCTGAAATGGCACTCTTTTTTAATGAAGGAATCAGTTCAGCTGTTTCAAGAGGAGACATAAATTGCTCATAAATTGCTTCCCCTTTCTTTTTCTGTCTCCTCCACACCACTGTCACGATCACAAAGGCAACTTAGCATTTATACAGCATACCACAGTGCTTAGAAAACACGTTTACCTTCATTTTATTAGGTTAGGGGCTGGTTAACATAGCACTGTTACTACCCACATTTCTAGTTGTAGAAACCTGGAAACTGAACCTGAGAAAAGTGGATAAATGGCTTGATCAAGGTCCTACAGCACAGCGGGCAGGTCAATCCAGAAATGCGCCATCCTCTACAAACATCCTTCAGTCCCACGTTCAGAACAAGGCAAGAAGCAAAGCATGGCAGACATCATGGAGGAGGTGTGTAGCCAAGGATGGCAGCGGGCCAGAGGACACCACCCCCAGAGGACCCCAAATGCTGAGCCAAGGACTCTTCATGACAGTCCTTAGGCCACAGAGAACAGGTGAAGATTTGGGGGAAGTGAGATAATCAGATAATGTCTTTAAAGGAGATTTTCTCTGCTGGGAATATGGCAATCAGAATGGATTAAAAAGGAATATTGCAACAGAAAAGGATCTTTCCTAGTCCAAACAGGAAGTGCTTACAGTTTGAGGAGGACAGAAAAGAAAGTGGAGAGGGTGGGAGACAGTGTGTGTGGTGGGGGCAGAAATAAAACTAAAGGCTTCTGAGATTTGTTTTTTTTCCCTCCAGTTTTGAAGATCTGGACATGATCTGAATATCCAGCAACATCATCTTTGGTATGTAATTTTTAACCCCAAATTTAAGGAATTATTATTGCTCCATGTTGACGTATTTTTAAGTTAAAAACTTGGTTCTGAAAACTGGCTGGGAACATGGCTGTCTATACAACCTTATCTGCTACAGAAAATGTGACAGAACCAGAGATTTTACTGCAGGTTCACACATTATCATGGAATTAAATGATACATATTAGAGAGAGAAACTGGAGCGACAACTAAAAAATCCAAAGATTTGATCATCTCTTAAGGATTGTTAAGTACAAAAAACTTTGGAAGTGTGTTCCTTATAATGATTAAATCAAAATAAGTGAAAATAACTGAAAAAAATTTGATTTTTGAAAAAAAGACATTTTAAAATAAACAAAATATAAATGCATAATTACAGTTTCTAGAAATCCTACGTATTTCTGTCCTATTGACTTAAATTCCTGAAAAAAAAAATCTCCTTTACAAAATTAAATGAAATTTAGCTCCAGAATAGAATGCATTCAAAGTAAACTTTTTCAAATTTTCTTTTATGAACATACACATCTCTTTTATTTGTAGTTTCATAATATTTAGACCTGAACTGTGAATAAATCATGCCCTACAGATTTAATCCTCAGCAAAACCAGAAAAAAAAAAACCAACCAACATACAATAAAGCATAGAGCTTATCAAATTTTCTGTGAGCAAAATAAATTTATGTAGGTGACCACATTTTCAAGTACTTTTTGGAACCAATTCTTAAAAGCAATCTTTTATTTTTAGTTTTTTAAATGGAAGTACAGTTGATTTATAACAGGTGTACAACATAGTGATTCAGTATTTTTATAGATTATACTCCACCTAAAGTTATTACAAAATAATGGCTAAATTTTCCTGTGCTGTACCATAGATCCTTAGTATTTATCTTTAAAACAATCTTTCAAATTTGCTCTTAAAAACAAAAGTATAAGTCAATAACACAGGAGGGCAATAATTTTTTAAAAGCAAAAATTAAGGTTAACCTGTCCACAAATGCAAGTCTGTGTCACAATTTCTATCCTTGTTATTTTATACATATTCTTTGTTAGCAAAGAATTTTTCCTGATCCTTCTACATAAGATTTTTATTGGGTCCAAACACCTTGTTGGGCTAGGTTCAAACTTCAGTTTCAAACCATCAAAATTTCTACTTCACAGAAAAGACAGGCAGAAATACAAGATGTTTTCTTATGTTCAGAATACTTTTCTCAAAATAACACAGAAAACAAAAATACTTGGGAAAGAAATTATTTTCCTATTGATTCATTCATCAAAGCAATCAGTCTCATTGCTACTTCCTCACTGGCTGTGCCTCAGGTGTGCCTCAGAGTGTTTTATGATTATGGGCATTCCCCAATTCATGTGTGTGTGTGTGCACGTGCACACACATATAAACTATATACAACTACATGACCCTACGTGAACTGGTTTAGATAAAAACTGACATTAGAAATTCTTAATTATTAAATCTACTAAAATTTTGCTCTCTATAATCACATAATTTGGAATAATATATCACCTAAACCTAGAGATGCATATACATTTGTAAACCCCATTAAGAACATCTGTAAGAAGCAGTGGCAGGCAAGCTAAAGAAGTACACTTCCAAAACTGGTTTCACATAATAATGCTGGATCTTCAGGGTCAGGCAACTACAGCATGCACAGAGCGACAGCCGCAGAGCGGCATGTACACAGTACACACGCATGTGCCGGAGCTGAGGGCATGTGCAGTTGTGCACGCGTGCGTGCGTGCATGTGTAATGATGACCCAGCATTTTTAAGTATAATAGATTACAGACAGAGTGCTGTCAGGACATTCCGTTCAGGTGAGTAACAAAGTCAGCACAGGTTATCTTTCCTAAGGGCCAGTGGCACTGGCTTGGAACAGTCTGAGTTTTTCTTCACAGAAGTCCTCTACTATTTGCGTTGTAAGAATTGGAACTTCCATATAAAACTTTATTCAAGTGCTATGCAAATTCATGCAGTTCTCACGGAATTTAATATCAAATTTCCCTACCCCCCTCAAAATTGCAATGTTCTGTGAGAATAAATATGAAGTGAAAGAAATAACTGAAGCAGTATTATTCAGCATCAGTTGAAATTTTATTTTCTTAAAGTACTAGACAAAACTGAAACTCTGTGTGGAGGGAAAAGTATTATCTTCCCACCACTCCTTAATCTAGGGTCCAATGCTCTGTCATCCACCAAATATCGTCTGTGTGCCACACACCATCCTGGATGCAGAAGAATCAAGCAACAGGTTCAAGGTCTCATAGAGCCTCAGCAACAAAAGTCAGAAAACTTTAAAAATGTCTAGTCACCTAATTTGGATCCTCATTTTATTATTTTGTCACTTAGTGAAACTCATTCCTCATCAGACCATTTAATTTTTATTGCTCACTTAAAAACAATAACTTAATTTTTAAAAATCAATTGTTTTCAATGAAATTATGACCACAAAGATGAGGCATCATTACATAAAAGCCAAATTATTTTTATCTTAATTCTTATTTTGATGGTTACCATTTTGTCAAAGTCTTATGTTACAAGGAAACTATGATTTGAAAACTTTTAGGAGAAACTCTATCATTCCCTTTAAGTTATTCAATCTAAAAATTATTTCTTCCCAGTAATTGCTATGTTAATGGAAAACCAGTTTACATTAAGGTAATGCTGGACTGGCTACCTTCAGTTCTGTTTTAGGTACAAAGGACACTGGTATGCTATCAGCTCTAGCGTCAGTAAATTACAAGTGTCTTCTATTGTACTCTTAAAATTTAGGGGAGTATTTCCTCCCGAGCCACAGATCATCTGTAGGTCCCTCCCTAGAGCAATCACAACCACCTACGCCGCTTTAATAAATCTGCAAACTACTCTAACATTTTTAAATGGTCAGGTGAGGTCCTCTTTCAAGACATGGATTATTCTTCATACTATCTTAATATTATCAAACATAAAATAAAAGGGAGGGTCCAGGGCAACAGTTAAAACCAGATTTGTTCACTGGCATTTTCTTTTACTAAGTGACTGCCTGACGGTCAAAGAGAAGTGTCCAAGTGTCACATGAATGGACACATTATACCTGATAGGTTTCAGCTCAGGACCTGAGGATTTTTTAAATGTTGATAGTTTTATTTAGACAATAAGAGCTGGCATATAATTCGTATGTCCCTTATATTTTAATCACGTGGGTGGGGGTGGAGGGAAGCGGATAGATAACTGAAATTATACTGTGTCTCTTACCTAAAGAATGTGCAGCTGTGGTTTTGGAGCTGAAAAAACGGCCAAGCCCGAGATCTCCAAGCTTGACCACCCCAGTGGCTGTAATGAACACATTAGCTGGTTTAATATCTGTGAATAAAAGAAGGCATTGGGTGAAAAATGATGTCAGTGTAGGTATATTCAAGGGATTAAAAATACTTTTCATTGTAGAACTTAAAATATATCTTAAAAATGAAAGTCAGTTTGAATTCTGAACCAGTTATTTATTTTGAGTAATTTTCACATATCCTAGTATTTCTGAGTTCTCGGTCCTTTGATAGACAATCATCAATACTGGATGATGAGCACCATTAATTTTCATTTAAAATGCATTTTTTCCATTTTCAAATGAACTTCTGTGAAATTGAAAGCAGAAAATAAACGTGTGCCCTTCTATCAATTTTAAACATCCTACTAAATAGTAATTTATTGACATGTTTACATAAAAATATAAAATCAAAACAGATGCAGATAATTACTTAGATGACATTATTTTAATTGCTTAAGTCAACTATACGAAATTTTTTACATCCCAAAATGAAGGGATCACTGCCTCAGTGATGTAACCTTCACACATTTGGTCTGACCATTTGACTGAGAATCATGAATATATTATGAGTGAATAATGAACATTAAAAATCTAAGTCATTATAAGGTATACTGTTCATTAAAAAAAAAAAAAACAACTCTTACTTATGCATATTCAACTGCTTTCCTGCATCTATTTTTTTTTTTTTTACTTTTACCAACATAACCAGTTAAAAAAGTTAAACAGAAAAATAACTAATTCTCATTCTTATTTAAAACCAAGTATGGCTTTACTTAAAGGCTTATCATTCTGGTACTAACAAGATTGTAATTTGGAAATAAATCACCTAGGAAAGTATGGTATCACACAATGACTGGAAGGAGTTTATTCGTAAACTGCCTAGTGCCCTGTGGCCTTCACAGCAGCGTGAACAGCTTCTCAAGCCTGGACTCACCCCGGTGCATGACTCGTCGAGAGTGCATGTGCTCCAACGCACTGCACAGCTGCACAAAGTATTTCCAAACAGTTCTTTCAGGAATTAGCCTCTTTTGTTTCTTAAAATGCTGTTTAAAAATTAAAAAGAAGATTAAAAAAAAATTTCAAACTAGATTCTGACTTAAGTCAGAAAAACACCTATTCTCATCTACCTATTAGAAACTAAAAAACATATGATTTTTCGTAGTGAAGTGATACCAGGATTTGTACCTGATATCATACCTTAAATTTCTCCCTACTGTATCTAAAGTCAGCACAGGCCATATCAGGCTACATCTCTGTGATGTCCAGCTGTTTCAAAAACAGGTTGAACTTTCTTTTTTTTTAACATCCATATAAGGTGATTTCTTATCTAAAAGGAGGATGTCAAATTTAAGAATAGCCAGAATAAGAAAGTCTAGAGACCTGGAGGTAATTGTGTTCATTACAAGACAGTGCTTCTCTTGACAGAAGGTAGTGAAGTAGAATTCCTTTTAAATACTGAACCACCCTTGGTGATTTGAAATATCACTTAATTTATTAAAAATTAAATAAATAAGAGGGAGTTGCATGAAAAGTTTTCATGAATATTTCCACTGCATATTCCAAGTCAAACCTGCACTTTGCTTTGAATGAATGAAACTAAACATGGGAGCAAAACATGACAGGAAAACCAGGGTGGAAAGCTGAGCTGAACATCCTAGTTTGGAAAGACTGCATCATCATGCATACGGAGGGGCCATAACTGAGTCATTGCAAAACCCAAGGGACATATGTGTGCCCATTTTTCTGCATTATATTTGCTAGCAGAATATACTAATAATATGCTCATTCAAAAACAAAGTTCTTAGTTTCATAGGATTTGTAAGGATTCTTTACATAAAAATTATTTTTCAAAACCAAAAATGTAACTGGTTTCTTAGCAAAATTTGTAAATGACCAACATGAAAAAGTATTGCATTTAAACAAATTTTCAGACAATTTTAACTTTTTTTATATTTACATAGACATCAACATTTAAACATGTGCTTTAATGCACTTTATCTGATGACGTGACATTTTAGAAAGTTCAACTGTTTTGATTTTTTGGTAACTGAATATGGAGAAATGGTACTTCAGATGATTCCAACACAACACACTCTGTCAGTCCCCACCCCTGTGACCAGGCGAGGGCGGGGGAAAGGAAGAGCAGCAGAGGGAACGCAACCTGCCTGCCCGCCTCCTTCATGCTCCGCACGGGGTCAGGCCCACTGACTCACACACACGCAGCGCACCGAAGGGCAACTCGTACGGAAAACCAATCCCTTTAGGTTAATCTTTATCGGAACATGTACTATAGAAACGAAGTTATTAGCAACTTCAATGACTATTACCTCAGTAGCAAAAAAACCCAAAAAACAAGTTAACAATCAGATGACCAGGTAATTAAAAAGCAGATCAGGATTATACTAAAATGGTAAAAACCTCCCAGATCATGTTTCAATGTTAAATCTTATTAACCACAGCCTGCGTCAGCATCAGTTTTCATTCTATGGGGGCAACACTGCAAAATCAGTTTTAGACACATAATTTTCTTTCAGACTTGGAATGAGTCCAAATAAAGCCTGTCTATGTGCTCTCCCTGACGCTGGATTAGCATATCAGAAGACCGTTTGATGTCAACAGGAAGATGGGGAACAGGCTTCTTTTCATTCAAAAATAAATATACCATATCATGTAAGTTATCAGACCATGAAAGAAGAATTTTATGCTTTAATATAGATTCTGAAATCATCATAATTATAATTAACCTGACAGTTTACCTTTAAAGTTCTATTATTAAAAAATAAATTGTATATTTAAAAAAGGGCACAATGAGAAAACTGCCCTCAAAATGGAAGATGTGATCAGGCCAAGGACTGTTACTTTCAACAAGTTAAAGATTTTAACAATGAACTGGCATCAATATAATGCTAGCTAGACAGAATGA
Source organism: Cervus canadensis (assembly GCF_019320065.1). Taxonomy (NCBI): domain Eukaryota; kingdom Metazoa; phylum Chordata; class Mammalia; order Artiodactyla; family Cervidae; genus Cervus; species Cervus canadensis. The sequence continues at coordinate 3,572,694 of NC_057398.1, forward strand.
CTTGGCAAAGTATAAGTATCCAGATTAGTAACATGTTTTTGAAGAGTAATTTTATGAATTTGACTCAATCAATCATAAATCAAAAGCAGTTTTAACATGTCATTGGTTATCTCCCAATATTTTTTACATGCCTGTTTAAACATGCAGTTTTTCAACCATCCTTGAGAACAAAAAAAAATTTTTTTTGAGAAAAACCAATATCTACAAGGAGAAGAGCCTGTCTGTTCTGATGGTGGCACTGTTGGCTATCTCTTAAGAGGATGAATAGAAAAAAGGCAATAAAAATCTGAATTCTTTTTTCTACTGGTAAAATTTATATTAGCACTATAAAAGGACTCACATAATGCCAATTTTTTTAAAAAAAACCTTTTCTTTACTTATTCTAAGATATATGTATCTTTTAAAAGTTAATTATCTAGTCAAATAGCGTTACTGTTCAAAAATCCTATCTTTCTCTGAAAAAAAGACAATTCAGCTCCAGATTTGGGGGAAGAAAATCTAATACCAACATATAGGAATAAAAAATGTACATTTATTTGTCATGTGGTACGCTTTTAATAAAGCTAAATCGTTTTAAAGGGTTGCTATTAATAAAGGTTTCTATGAAAAAAATTAAAAGATGTGTCACTTTTACTATGTTATAAAACAGAATTTTAACCACTTGTATCTGAAAATAAAATATCTAAAAAGTCATCAAAGACAGAAATTAGCACTCAGATATACCTGATCATTTGGACAGAATTTTTATTGTCTTTTTTTTTTTTTAAGGTGGGTTCCATCTTTTTTTTAATGCAAAGCTTCAAATACTGTTTATTTTAAAAGCATATTTTCTACCTCCATCAACATTCAAACAAATATTGAACATTATTCATATCAGAAAAAGAAAACCAGATATAACAAAAAGCTAGCCAGTGTATTTGTAAAACACATATACCAACATCAGATCATACTGTTCTCTCACTTAGATGTAACAAGACGACCAGCGTCTCGTCTAGGTGGAGCTCAGCATCCTTGGTAAAACATGCAGTCACTAAGGCGAGGCTGGATGATGCAGGCTGCCTCCACACGAAGGCTTTTTGGAAAATGGGCACAGCTTTTTTTTTTTTCATTGTCAAACATTCTCTTACAAACTAGATGCCCCAAAACCAAATTATACAGCAGACACTGCCTAGCAAGTACCAGTTTTGGGGAAGGAATCACTTGATTCCTCAGTCTGGACACTCCTGCTCCAAGCAGAACATACATTTCTTATTTCTATGTTCTGCAATTCCAGCATTCCTCCTTGGGAAAAATTTTTATCACTATTACACAGCATAAACTCATCAACAGAGAAAGAATAGAAAATTACCTTGTTGGATCAAAAAATCAAGCTAATTTCTATAGTGTATCAAAACATCTAACCCTATGGTTTAGTATGTTCGTGTTTAAAGAAGGACGTTTCAGACAAAACACCCAGATCCACAGGGTCTGCTTCGTGAGTGTGCGGCCTGCATGGTCACATGGGCCCTGCGCTGGGTCTAATGCTATTTCACCAGCTAGAAATTCCTAGTCATTTGTTCCACGGGGACCCGAGACAGTGTAGCTGGTTCCAGAAAGTACAAAACCAACAACTTTGGGAAACAAGGTACTGCTGTAATTAAAAACACAAAACCAAAGAACAACAAACACAGTCCTGGTAGGCGAGTCGTTCTCGAAGAAGATTAGGAGAAATGGTAATTAAATAGTAAGAAATAATGAAGTTATATGAGAACTGGCATTGCAGGCACCAGCTGTTTTCCATCTCTTCCAAGTATCTAACACGAGGAAGGAGGTGATTTATGTTCAGTATTAGGAACTACTTCCTGCTCGGGAGTGTCGTCAAACGTTTACTGTGCCACTCACATAATCCACATGCACCTTTCATAACAGACCTGATGATGAGCCTTAGCAGTAATGGCTGTGTGACCTTGAAGAAGCCACTTAACCTTGCTGGGCCTTGGTTTCCTCACTATATTAAACCGTTTTGGAGATGAACAGAGTACGTGGTGCCTGCTGCCTCTAAAATATCTCGGTTACTAACAAAACACAAAAAACAAATGCCTGATTGGCACATTTTCACACTGAAAAATAACAAATTTTAGTATGTACGGTCCTTTAAATCTTCAGTTAATAACAACAAAGCAAAAATAACAATCATAACACCTCCGAGATCCCCAGAGGTTCAGTTAATCCTATGAATGGTCTTCACATGAGATGACAGGTCAGATTTTTATAATAAGGTAATTACAAGGTAATTAGATCAAACCTTTACCAACAGAAGCAATATTATGTTCCCAAACATCTCTGTAATTATAATGCATTTTTATAAGACTACATTTCACAGAGCTTCTTTCAAAGATTTAAATGCAGAGAGACTGGATGATGGAAAAGACAGGATGCTTCCGAAAGTATTAACTGGCAGTTCTAAGTGTGATTTCTATTATGTATCAATCTTTCTATGGAAACACTTTTCTTCCAAGGGTATAAGAAGGTCTCAACAGACTAAAGTGTACATGAACTTGCCATACACAACTCTGGGTATTATATAAATGGGTAAAATAGTAATGTAGAATTTTGGTATGTGATACTAATTTGCAATGTGTGAACATTTTCTCCCTTGGCACTCTGAATAAAATTCAGGTATCCTAAGTTGCTTTAGAAGATGCTAGAAGAATGGGCCCGGCAACCAGGGGAGCACTAACTAAAAAAAAAAAAATAAAATGCCACCTGCATCTAATTTTATCCTCTTTGATAAAATACTTCCCACCCAAGCTCTACTCGTCTTTTTCCTTTCCTATAAATGTCAGAAAGCTAAGTGTACTCAGCTGCTTCTAATTATAATTTAATAGACTATCAATGTAATCCATCTATTCCCCAAAGTCAAAATCGTACAGGTTAATAATAGAAGTAGAAAACATATTTTATCTTATGTTAGAAAATGTGAAACATGTAAGATTTTTTTTCCCCTGAGTAATTGAGCCTTGGGGGAAAAAAAGAGAAAACCTTATTTACCAAACAAGAAAAATGAGCTCCTATAAAGTCACAATGTTCTTCAGCCTAACCCACAAAAGTTGCCTTCTAAATGTTGGTATATCATTATCAAATAAACTTGGAATATTTTTAAAAATCAATGAAAAAAGGAATATATCAGAATTACTAGAAGGAATGATATTGCATTGCTGCCATGTGGATAACCTTGAAGCTTCCAAGTACCTAAAGCTGATGAGAAAATAAATACCTGAAAATACTTAAGACGTTGCCTCTACTGCATTAGAGGACTAGAGACAGATGGCGAGACGAAAAAGCGGGAAGTCCATCTTGAGGGTGACGTGGAAGGCTACAAAGGCAAACGAGAACACTTGTCTCTGTGATGCAGTCTTTCTGGTTATGTTAAACCCGACAACAGTTAAGAGAGAATACGGAAATATATTCTTAATGGACAAGGAAAACAGTGGAATAATAAGGGGACAGTAAAGTCTCTCAGTAGAAATATGAAAGAAAAAAATGAAACAGAAGCCTGAACCCCTTCTCTCTTACTTGTCTACAGCTACCAGCACTGCTGTCTGTGAGCATAAAGTTCACAAAGGCAACTTTCCATCAATATTACCTTCAAATAGGAGCAAAAAGTTCCCTTCTAATTTTTTCCTAAGTAAACACAGTTCAAAACTTACACACAGTTCAAAAACTTAACCCCCTTTTCACTATGCTTACATATGTGCTTACTATGGCACATAATTTTCAATTTATTAAAATCCCTAAGTTCAATACTATTTCATTACCAAATGCCTTAGGTTTCAAAGAAAACCCAAGGGATATTTTATCAGCAATACTGCTTCTATAAAAATAATGCTGTATAACATACCTACATATGCATGCCACAGAGACATAAACCTTTTTGGTTACACACACACACAGGTGTACATGCATAATGTATAGGTACCTATGTATAGGATATTCAGTTCTGCATAGCTTTTTCCAGATAGCGCCACTAATTTGTAACCTTAAGACTTCTGAGTAATTTTGAAGATGCAAGATAACATAAGATAGGTGGCCATCTTATGGAAGCGACCCGGCAGGAAACATGCTGTGCTGGGGAGCACAGGAGATTCCCCCTGTGGTCTGGCCCGGGCGGCACACTTTATCCCAGATGCGGAAATGGACAGTGTCTATACCCTCCCAGCCATAAATCAGCATCAACAAAGACAGATGGTACTGCTGGGGAGACTCTACTGCTTTAAGGGTCCAAAGGTCAAGAGTGTAGAAGACATTTCTAAGTGCTTTTCTTTCCAGTACAGCATCTAAATTTAGATAAGAACAGATGAGAATATGTCTGCAGATGTAAAAAAAAAAAAAAAACAACCAACCACACTAACAGGGTGAACAAGATTTACAAGTTGTAATATTTGAAGATAATAATTATCTCCAAGATTTGTTGATGTTTTAGCTAATTTATCAAAATCTGTGGTGTACCAACCTCTCCCCTTGAGTGTGAGCTGGGTTATGAACGTGATGAACTGTCCCCTCTGTATTAGGTTATCTTATGTGACAGAAAGGATTCTGCAGATGTAATGAAGGCTCTAATCAGAGGTTTTTCAGTTAATCACTAGGGAGATTATCCTGGGTGGACCTGATCTGATCAGGTAAGCCCTTCAAAGAACTCAGAGAAATTCAAAGCCAGAGACTCTCCTGCTGGCCATGAGGGAGCAAACTGCCATCTGCAGAGACGGACATGCAGCCTCAAGGATGGCTCCCAGCTGACAATCAGGAGGCGAGGAGAGATGTCAGTCATGCAGCCACAAGGAACTGAATTCTCCCAACCATCTAGTCAACAAGGAGGAGAACCCTAAGCCTCGGATGAGACACGGCCCCAGCTGGCACCTCGATTTCAGTTTCCAGCATCCTGAGCAGAGAACCCCCAAACCAGGATGTGAACTCATTAACCCCCCAAATTGTGAGAGAACATATTTGTGTTGTTTTAATCTGCTAAGTTTGTGATAATTAGCAATTAAAAACTAATAAAAAGTGCATTTCTACAGACAGCAAAAAAAAAAAATCAAGTTTATGTTTTATAAAGGAAAAGAGTCTTAAGGCTCCTACCAAATTTAAAGGAAATGCCACACAAGTGATAACAATGTAGAAAATACAAAGTCGACCATTCAAGAATAAATCTGTATCTAAATATGTTATGAACAAGAAGAGAGGGCCTAACTCAGGAACAAGATGCAGGATCTCACTCTCTCCACCTCTATTCAACACAGCCCTGGAAGAACTGGTCAGAGCAATCAGACAAGAAAAGAAACAAATAACATGCATCAGAACTGAGTAGGAAGAAACAAAACTGTCTCTGTTTGAAGATGACATCATTTTATAGGTAAAAAAAAATTCTAAAGACTCTATCAAAAAAAGTTCCAATCAACAAATTCAGTGAAGTCACAGGATAAAATAATTAACATACAAAAATCAGTAGTGTTTCTATACAGTAGTAGTGAATTATCTGAAAAAAATAAAGAAAATGTATTCCATTTACAATAAGATATTTAGGAGTAAGCTTAATTAAGGAGGTAAACAGCCTCTACTCAGAAAACTACAAGATGAAGAAACAAATCAAAGACACAAATAAATGGAAAAGAGTCAAATGTTCATAATCAGAATAATTAATATTATTAAAATGTCAATACTACCAAAAGTCATCCATAGATTCAAAGCAATCCATATTAAGATTCCAATGGAATTTACCACAAAACAATTTGAAAATTTCTGTGGAGCCACAAAAGACCCCCCAAAGCCAAAGCAATAGAGAAAGATGAGCAAAGTCGGAGGCATCACGATTCCTGATGAGAACCACATTATGAAGTTAACAGCAATCAAAACATTATGGTACTGGCATAAAAACAGACATATTAATGGAAAAGAATTGAGAGCCCATAAATAAGCCTAAGCGTTTATAGGTAACTAATATTTTGACAAGAGAGCCAAAAATACTCAATATAAAAATGACAGTCTCTTCAATTAACAGTACTAGGAAAACTGGACATCCACATGTAAAAGAATAAAACTAAAGCCTTAATTTTCACCACTCACAAAAATTTACTCTAAGCAAATTAAAGACTTAAATGTGAGACCTGAAACTATGAAACTCCTAGAAGCAAACACAGAAGAGCTCCTTGAGGATGATTTTTTTGATATGATACCCAGAGCACAAGCAGCAAAATAACAAACAAGTACGGTGACATCAAACTAAAGATCTTCTGCACAGCGAAAGAAGCAATCAAAAAGCGAAAAGGCAACCTACAGAGTGGGAAAACATATTTGCAAATGTGTCTGACGAGGGGTTACTATTCAAAATACAGAAAGAACCCACACAACTCAATATCAAAAAACAACCAAACTAAAAATAATAAGTCAGTTAACAAGCAAGTCAAAGACCTGAGTAGACATTTTCCCAAAGAAGATAAATCAAGACTGGCCAACAAGAACATGAGAGGATGCCCAGCATCACTCGTTGTTATAGAAATGCAAAACAACATCACAACGGGATGCCATCCCATGCCTGTTAGAGTGGCCACCAAAAAAAGACAACAGGCAACAAACACTGGTGAGAATGTGGGGCAAAGGGAACCCTTGTACACAGTTATTGGGGTTGCAAATTGGTGCGGCCATTATGGAAAACAGTATGGAGGATCCTTGAAAAGTTAAAGTAAAACTACCATATGATCCAGCAATTCCACCTCTGGGAACATATCCAAAGGAAACGAAAACACTAACTTGAAAAGATATCTGCACCCCCATGTTTACTGCTGCATCATTTACAATAGCCAAGATATGGTAACAACCTAAGTGTGTGTCATTGGAAAAGGCCCTGATGCTGGGAAACACTGAAGGCAGGAGGAGAAGCAGACAGCAGAGGATAAGGTGGTTGGATGGCATCACTGACTCAGTGGACGTGAGTTTGAGTGCTCTGGGAGTTGGAGATGGACAGGGAAGCCTGGCATGCTGTAGTCCATGGCGTCGCAAAGAGTCAGACACGACTGAGCAACTGAACTGACTGGCCAATAAAGCAGTTGCCGTATGTATACAATGGAGTATTATAAAGTCATAAAAAATGAGGATATCCTGTCATTTGCAAAATCATGAACAAACCCTGAAGGCACTGTGCTAAGTGAAATAAGTCAGACAGAGAAAGATAAATACTGCATGATGTCACTTACACATGAAATTTAAATGTGCAAACACACATACACACACGATCTCATTAAAAAGAAAAAAAAAAAGGAGGTCAGATTTGTGGTCGCCTGAGGCATGCGGTTAGGTGACAGGGGGAACTGGATGAAGGGGGTCAGGAGGTACAAACTTGCAGCGCTAAGGTAAGTACGGACCAGGGCTGCGATGCACAGCATGGTGCTCCCGACAACACTGCTGTCTGATACAGTGGAGCTGTTGGGAGAGTAAAGCCTAGGGGTTCTCATTAAAAGAAAAAAAAAGTTTTCTTTTTTTTGCTAGGAACTAGGAATCTAGGTGTTCTATTAGATGAGCTTACTCATCTATTAAATGAGTAAGGAGATCCAAGAAAAGCGTTTCCTTCAGGAAAGTCATTTGTTTGCACCAAGGACTGACTGCACTGAAGACAGAGTCGGCACCGATGCGCTTTCCGTGGGGTCTGAGGGCGGGCATTCGAGCTCTCCCCGGGGGCGCGCTCTATGTGCCAAAGCACCCCAACCGACAGCTTCCCACCCGGCATATTGCCCCGCAGTGTCCCAGGCCGAAAACACACGATCGGGACAAACTAACCCTTTCCAGTAAAGAAGCTGTGTGGGCTGGCTGTTTCCTGGGGGGTGAGTGGCACAACTATACACCTCACTATGAGCACCAATACAGGTGCTCCATTAGATGAGCTCCTAGTCAGGAGATCAAAGCGAGTCTTTCCTGCAGAGAAGTCACTTGCTTTCCCAAGAACTGACTCTAGTGAAGACAGAATCAGCACCCATGGTGTTTTCTTGGGTGATTTTGAGAGTGAAACATTTTGGCATTTATAGGGTGAGAACACTGTTTTTTGCCAGTGGACCCAAATTGGCAGGTTCACACCCAGCATTGTCTAGCACTGAATATACACACTTGAGAAAAACGGAACCTTTCCATAAAGGAAGCTGTGTGAACGGGTGGTTCTCTGGGTGGTGCGTGGCACAGCCATACAATACATCATAAACCTAGGGATTTTATTAGGTGAGCTTATAGTAAGGAGGCCCAAGCACAGTGCTTCCTTCAGAAAAGTGACTTGCTTGTGACAAGAACTGACTAGCGAATAGAGAATCAGCGCCCAAAGTGTCTTCCTAGGAGGGTTTGACAGTGAAGCCTTCTAGCTCTTCCTGGGTGACAAGTGTTTCTGCAGGCAGACACAACTGGCTGGTTCACGCCCAGCATATTACCCTGCAGTGTCCCAGCACCAAAAACGCACTCAGGATGATGGAACCTTCCAAAAAAGGTAGCTGTGTGAGCTGGCTGTTGTGTGTGTCGTGAGAGGCACACCCATGCAGCACGTTATGAACCTGGGTGTTCTATCAGACAAGCAGCTAGTAAGGAGACCCAAGCACAGTGTTTCCTTCAGAAAAGTCGCTTGCTTGCACCATGAACTGACTGAAATGAAGAGAAAATCAGCACCCAAGATGTTTTCTCAAAATTCTCCAAGCCAGGCTTCAACAATATGTGAACTGTGAACTTCCAGATGTTCAAGCTGAATTTAGAAAAGGCAGAGGAACCAGAGATCAAATTGCCAACATCCGCTGGATCATCAAAAAAGCAAAAGAGTTCCAGAAAAACATCTACTTCTGCTTTATTGACTACGCCAAAGCCTTTGACTGTGTGGATCACAATAAACTGTGGAAAATTATGAAGGAGATGGGAATACTAGACCACCTGACCTGCCTCTTGAGAAACCTGTGTGCAGGCCAGGAAGCAACAGTGAGAACTGGGCATGGAACAACAGACTGGTTCCAAATAGGAAAAGGAGTACGTCAAGGCTCTATATTGTCACCCTGCTTATTTAACTTATATGCAGAGTACATCATGAGAAACGCTGGGCTGGAAGAAGCACAAACTGGAATCAAGATTGCTGTGAGAAATATCAATAACCTCAGATATGCAGATGACATCACCCTTATGGCAGAAAGTGAAGAAGAACTAAAGAGCCTCTTGATGAAAGTGAAAGAGGAGAGTGAAAAAGTTGGCTTAAAGCTCAACATTCAGAAAACTAAGGTCATAGCATCTGGTCCCATCACTTCATGGCAAATAGATGGGGAAACAGTGGAAACAGTGGCTGACTTTATTTTTTTGGGCTCCAAATCACTGCAGATGGTGATTGCAGCCATGAAAATAAAAGACGCTTACTTCTTGGAAGGAAAGGTATGACCAACCTAGATAGCATATTAAAAAGCAGAGACATTACTCTGCCAACAAAGGTCCGTTTAGTCAAGGTTATGGTTTTTCCAGTAGTTGTGTATGGATGTGAGAGTTGGACTATAAAGAAAGCTGAGTGCCGAAGAATTGATGCTTTTGAACTGTGGTGTTGGAGAAGACTCTTGAGGGTCCCTTGGACTGCAAGGAGATCCAACCAGTCCACCCTGAAGGAGATCAGTCCTGGGTGTTCATTGGAAGGACTGATGCTGAAGCTGAAACTCCAGTACTTTGGCCACCTCATGCGAAGAGATGACTCAGTGCAAAAGACCCTGATGTTGGGAGGGATTGGGGGCAGGAGGAGAAGCGGACGACAGAGGATGAGATGGCTGGATGGCATTACCGACTCAATGGACATGGGTTTGGGTGGACTCTGGGAGCTGGTGATGGACAGGAAAGCCTGGCGTGCTGCGATTCATGGGGTTGCAAAGAGTCGGACACGACTGAGCGACTGAACTGAAGGTGTTTTCTCAGGTGGGTTTGAGAGTGAAACATTCCAGCTTTTTCGTGTACCTAGATGAGATGATGGATGTTAACTAAACTTACTGTGATGTTCATTTCACAATATCATACAGGTAAGTCAGACCATTATACTGCACACCTTAAACCTACAGTCATGTAACTCAACAAAACTGGGTGGGGGGAAGAGATAACCTTAAGTAATTATCTGAAATTATGCCAAACTCTTGGCACAAAATAGAGTTCAATTTAAATTATCTGTATTGCATATGTCACTAAAAAACATCTGTAGCAATAATATTCACTTCCCTGTTAGCCAGTCAGTGAGCTGTGGCATGACAACTTTTCGGCAGATGAAATACTTCGAGTTTCCCTTCAAGGGATTTATTATACTGGGTTATATTTTGTTTTACCGATATTTTAGTAAAATATAGTTTTTAAAAATATGTTAAATATGTAAACTTATATTCTCTATCTGATTCAATCTGACTTTCTAAAAGGCAATTATAAATAAAGGAACTTATAAATAGTTCAAAGAATAAACTATATTTTGGAATAATGGGCTACAAAAATTTTAAATATATTTTAAGAATACTTCTACTGACAGTGAAATGAACAAAGCTCATGCTTATACAGTTCTGAGATTAGTCTCTCATCTGCTCTATACTAAGTCTCCATCACCAAGTATGTTTCTTAGCAACAGAAAATGAAATATATAGTATTAATAAGGTATACTACAAAATGGAACATGTACTGGTTCAATTTAGGACACAATAAAGAAAATGTACAGCATATATATCACAACTGGATAAACTGTAACCCAATCGCCATTCTGTAAGAATCTTTTCCTTTAAAATTCTGATTACGGATGATGAAGAAATACATGATGAAAAATTCTGGATTTCCTTTCATCTGAAAACTCATCTGGGAAGTATTTCATCTGACCACAGCCTCAGGTATTCCTCTGTCACTAATTAGAGAAATACTGAATATTTCAACTATAAATTGCTTAATTATATTTGTCAGCCTGCTCTAAACCAATTAATTATTTACTTGTAAAAATCTTTGATGCAATGCTATCCAGAGGTTCCTTCCTGGAATACAGACCAGGAGCGATCTTTCCTCTTCCACCCCAATTAAGCAGGAGCGTTGAGATAGCGGGGTACGTTCTGGTGCGCGATGATTTACAGTATCACGTCCCATCAAGAAATGAACCGCGCTCCTTACAACCCTCGGACCTACTGCTATCCTTTGCAAAGCATCAGATCACTGCCACACTCCTTCATAAAAGAAGTCCCTATCATTTTTTATTTTTTGGTAATGTAGTCTCTTGTATAAAGAACGGCATACAGCACAAATTAGAGTGTTGAGAAAACAACATTAGCATTTCTTAAGGCCAAAAAGCCCCTTCCTGTATCAGAACGCTGTCTCCTCTCCTGCCACATTCCACTTGGATGTGCGCACCTGGTCGTGGGACTGCAGTGTGAAACGGCACGACGCCGTGTGCCTGCTGGACCACCAGCCACGTCTCCCGGCGGGCCCCTGGGACAGGGGCGGACGAGGAGAGGGCGTCGGGTCTGGACCACCAGCCACGTTTCCCGGCGGGCCCCTGGGACAGAGGGGCGGACGAGGAGAGGGCGTCGGGTCTGGACCACCAGCCACGTTTCCCGGCGGGCCCCTGGGACAGAGGGGCGGACGAGGAGAGGGCGTCGGGTCTGGACCACCAGCCACGTCTCCCGGCGGGCCCCTGGGACAGAGGGGCGGACCAGGAGAGGGCGTCGGGTCTGGACCACCAGCCACGTTTCCCGGCGGGCCCCTGGGACAGAGGGGCGGACGAGGAGAGGGCGTCGGGTCTCACACGGACGTCTCAGCATTTCCTGAGCTGCTGCCCTCAGCCAGGCGCTCCCTAGAAAGCAGCCCAGGGCGCAAAGCAGGCAGTCCCCACACTCAACAAGGCCACACGGGAAACCCAGCCATCAGGAAAACAGCCCCACAAGGAAACACACGACGGTGTAAGGAAGAAACCATCTGAGACACCGTCCTCGGTCCTGGTCTCAGAGACTGTCCCAAAGAAGCAGGAATGAGCAGGGAGCGGCAGGACTGACGGACCCACGCCCAGCCTGGGGGACAGAGCACCCGGGGCGGGCGGGAGGCGGCCGACTGCAGCAAGTGTCCCCTGAGCACCTACTGTGTGCATGAGGACACAGGGCAGGCAGGCGCGCCTTCCCCCAGGGTCTGCTCTGGATTGCAGCAGCGGGGGTCAACGGGGGCGCCAGGGCGGTCTGGGGGCAGACGCTTTTCTTCTCTCTCTGTTCACCTCTCTTAGAGACTGACGGAAGCGGACGTGGGGGGTCCTGGCCACGGGGAGATGAGTTAAACAGCTCTCGCGTTCTAGGTGACAGGCGCCGGTCCTTCCCTCAGAGGAGACAACGGAAATGGAGCTGATGGAGAAATCTGAGCAGCCTTTGGAAGGGGAGGCAATGGGACTCTGAGCGCGGGCCAGCTCCCCGGGGTCTCACGTGGGACACCGCGGTCTGGGCGGACGCGCGGGCTCAGATGCACTCAGGGTGCAGACAGAGCTCCACCCTCCAGACAGGAACCGGTCCCCGGGAGCCCAGGCAGTTAGAAATGCAGAGAAACGAGCAAGGCCAGCCCAGAAAGGAGGGGAAAGCAAAGAGCGAAAAAACCCGGGCCTGAAGCTCTGAAAGCTCCGTCAGGAAAGACCAGGAGGAAGAGAACCCAGTCAAGAAGAACCAGGAGCGTGCGGGGCCCAAGGAGGAGCGCGATGGGACTCTGGGCAGGGAGGGGCCCCTCGGAAGGAGGCGGGAGGCAGAGGCTCGTGCGGCTGAGGACCGGGCAGAGCCGTAACACGGGCCTGGGGGGTCAGCAGGCTGACCTGTAAAGATACAATATAAAGTTGCAAAGGTTTTACGCACATAAAAGTCAGCAGTTAAACTGAGAGATGAGAACACAGGGCAGAAAGTTAAGGATCTTCACCACTTGAGAAAACTAATGAGAGACATTATATATTAAAAAATAAATAAACCCTAACCTTCCTAAGTCAAATGAAAAGAAACGTCACAACTCGGTGTTCAAGTGAAATGCAACAATCCATAATCAGAGTGATTTTATTTGCTGAAGGACCTGGGGAGATCCCACAGGTTAGATTCTCCCAAGTTAATAAATTACTCCTTCCCAATACAACTAGGCATTTTGTTCAGGTCTGAAATATCATCCCGCAAAAGACTTCCAGGGCTATAATCAGGATGTGAAGACATTCCACTCATGTGAAACTGCGCAGTCAAACTTTCCGTTCTGCACACTGGGCAAGCTTTCTGTTACAGTCATTACACTCAGAGTATCGTCTGACCTACAGGTTTGATAACAGGACTTTCGGCCTTTAGAAGGGCCCCAAGAGGACCTGGAAAACCACAAGCAGAGCGTCTTCTATCTTGACAGGCAAACTGATGGCAGCTCTGATGAAGGACAAGACCAGGACAGGCTGACACAGAGGAGCCCATGAGGGAGGAAGCAGGGATGACGGTACTAACCCTTTAACCCTTTAAAGAAGAACCGCTTCAGTCTTCTACCAAAGCACGCTAAGTGGCTCTGTAAGCGTCTTACTAGGAATCAGTTGATACTTTCTAAAAAGTTTTTTTAAGTTTTTTTTTCTTTTAAAAAGTTTCCAAAATCCTCTTCATGATGGATGCTTTAAGGGTACAGCTGTCAATTCTATAAATGGTTAAGTTACTACTCATCGCCAAACAGAATTCTGTTCTCAATCTATCTTACCAGATCCACTGAGTCAGCTGCTTAAAAATTTTCTTGATAATGTCAACTTACGACAAGCCTGTTTAAACACGGAGCTGAGTTCATCACCACAATAAATGTAAGTTCACACTGACAAATTTTTCCTTCTTCACCTGACCAGAGAAACCCGAGTCTGCTGACGGCAGAGGTTAACAGTGCTTCTGTTAAGGTCCTCCGGTCTAGAGTTGGTTTTCTCGAGTGGTCGGTGGACAGGAGTATTCTCCCAAAGTAAATGTTACAGCCTCAGGCACTAGGCCAGGAACGGCAGCCTTGACGTGTGAAGGAAGAGCAGCGAAGGAAGAAAAGCAGCCAGAACAAGAACGCAGACTCTAAAACCCCCCAGTCATCGAGCACTGAGTCTGGGGTGAGACTCCAACTGAAATGCTGTTTCTTCTATCTGCTTCAGCAGGTATTTGCCCAATAAGGACGTGCCCACTTTCCTTCCCCCTGTAAGTAATTAAATTAACTCTTATACCTAAAGGTTCAAGCTAAGAATTTTACCCTCCCTTCCTGGTTGATCTGCTTCATGCCTGTGGATCAGTTATCTCTAGACGTGTGTTGATCCAGTTTCTTATCTTCAGTGTGGGTCTCTGTCGAGTCCTGGGGGCCTGCAACACCCCACGTCCACACAGGGCCCCGTGCTCCCCCTTCTCTGGGAGGGATCATTTACAGCTGTTTTTATATGTCTCATCTTGATAGACAGCTGCTTTTCTAAGAGTTTCCTTTTGTGTATTTGCATTTCTTTTTTTTGTTAATTAAATTGCAAAGACACATTTTTGTTGGTGGTTAGCTCTCTGTGGCGGGGGTGGGAAGTCCCTAAAACAGAAAGCTGACGAGCAGTGAGTCATCCTACCATGGGACAGTCAGTCAGCTTGACAGCGTTCTGTGATAATGAGAACACTACCTTCCTTTTATGTAGACGTTTTATATTTAGAGATTGTAAAACTCTCCATCTTACAGATGAGGAACCTGGGCCTAAAAGAAGTTCAGTGATATGACAGTGTAAGTGGCTGATGCTAAATTCACACTGGAAAGCAGGATCGCCGCTAGCAAATCCACCAACACCTTGATCAGAACATCTGCGAAGGCTTGGAATGGAATGCAAACTGTGTATGCATCAGCATTTTCCAGGTAGAGATGGTCAAAGGTTTTCATCTGATTTTTTCAAAGGAGCTTTGTGATACAAAAATTCTTAAGGGCCTCGCAAGGAAAACACCTGGATTTTTGCATCAGACAAACCTAATTTCCAAAAGAGTTCTTCTATTTTCTAGTAACGATACTTCTCTTCTCTAGGTGTCAAAATTACCTCCCAAAATCACTGTAAACAAGATAATGCATGCAAAGCACCTAACACTGTTTTTTTTTTTTTTTTCTAACACTGTTTTTAAAACCCCCTTACGAGAACTCCATGTGGCAGAGACTACGGGTTGTGCTCAAGCAGCCGCTGAGAGACTGGATATACAGACAGACAACGGACAGAGCACATACAAAAACAGACCTTTGAACCACAATCCGCAGCAACCTGGTCAGGAAGCCAACCTTTCCACTCTAGCAAGCAGCCCGAGAAGCCAGCCTGCTCCGTCCGACTCACAGGAGGTCACACTGCTCTCTCTAGTGACAATCCAGGAAGCTAAACAATAACTTCTGTTAACAATTAGCCCCAGACGGCCAGGATGCAGTAACTGACAGCTTCCTCCATTTCTGTCCCTACTTCCAACTTAGGACCGACCAGAGGAAGCCAACTAGACACATGCAAGCCAGTCACCTGATACCTGGCTGCAGCAGACTCAGTGGCGGCCCCAGCATGCCACGGCCACCCATCAGGGCACACCCGAGCCCCCCTCCTTATCCACCGTGAAGACCCCCTCCTCTTGACCGGGAACCTTGCCCACACGCTGGTGATGGAGTGGGTCCTTTGCTGGAGCAGGCTCAGAGCTCACAGCCCTGACTCTTCTCATTCTGTTGGTCTTGGCTGATTTCTGCACCATTCGGCTCGGCTTGCAGAGTAAGAGAAGGTTAGCTCGCAAATGAAGAGCACGCAGGCCAGCCTCCCTGCACCTACACGTGTTCCTAAGACGACATTCTGGCCAACGGTGTGAAGCGGAAAACACTGTGTGGCAGCAAGCACCTGGTGACGTGTCCGCAAACACAGCCGTCAGGGGCCTGTCTCCCCTCACGTCTCAGCCCGAAACCTGAGGTCACAACTGCCGTGTCAGTGCCGGCATCGTACACAACAGAGAAAGACACACAACAACACAGAATACAGCAACGGCCTCCTTTGACACAGCGTTCCTATGGGGGGCACTCTTCTGAGTTCTGCGGTGAGTGTATACATACATACAAATACATGTGTGTGTGTGTGCATAAGTTAACTGATCATTTAAAACGACCCCATCTATTATTAGTCTGTTTCAGGGGAATGCAGTGCACGGAAGTGAAGTTGGGCCAAGGCCAGCGATGACCAGTTCTTAGGCTACTGTCATCAGGCAGTTTCTGTAACTTGTAGCTGAACTTAAATCCCGTGGTTCAAACGGTAAAGAATCTGCCTGCAAGGCAGGAAACCCAGGTTCAATCCCTGGGTTGGGAAGATCCCCTGGAGAAGGAAATGGCAACCCACTCCAGTATTCTTGCCTGGAGAATCCCACGGACAGAGGAGCCTGGCGGGCTACAGTCCTCAGGGTTGCAAACGAGTCAGACACCACTGAGCGACCAACACTTTCACTTCCAGAAAAGAAAGTTAAATGACTTCTCAGGGATCAAATCAGGGCATGACACGCAAGACTGAGCGCGAGGCCCGCTCTCCTCTCGACCACGACCCTCCCAAGAGCAGGGGCGGCCTGGCCAGGCTGCTCCACAGTCCCCGCCCGCCCCTCGGCCTGATGCCCAGACACGTGGGACGGAAGGTGATCTGCGTGGAGAAGCCAAGCTGCAGAGCTGTACCTTCAGCTGATACACAACACACCCTCGGTCTATTTCCAAGTTGGTTCTGGGGTGTTCATCCATCCCAGGGGACCACTTCACCAGGTCCCTAGCTTCATAATCACCACCATCACCATGGCCTACCATTTGTTACATGGCTACCACACATCAAGCACCGTGGTGAGGTCTTTCAAGCATCCGATGTGCCTATGTGCGCAACATACAACTCTAAGAAAAAAGTAAATCTTTAGCTTTTTGTTTTTAAAAAAACAAAAAACCTTACCTTTATCATTCTGGATAGATCACCAGCATCAGCTAATTCCAAAACTATGTTCAGTTCATTATCTTCAATGAATGATGCATAATATTTAATTACATTTGGATGGTTGAGTTGCTGAGGAAAAAAAAAATGGCATCAAAAAGTTTTCTTACTATAAGTTCCCAAGAGTCACTTACAGTTTTGTAACTGAAGAATAAAATTAGTTACTGCATTTCATTTTTAAGTTATAGAAATCTTAACATGACTGTGTTTTTGTTTCATCTAGTGAATTTTGAAATAAGTATTAAAATTATTGAAAGTAAAGCTATACAACAATTATTTTTTAGTAATATTCTTAGAAATCTTAGAGTATGTTATACACCTGAAATTTTTAAAAGTATTGCTATGCCCAATGAGTATATAAACTATGCATATAAATGAATGACCAAACTAAATAGCCAATTGTTAAAAATGATATCCTTCTAAATGAGAACTGTCATTAAAGGCACTCAATGGTGAGTGCACTTTCCCTTTTTACTATTTTGAAGTTAAGGCTGATCCTAGTATAACTTCAGCCAGTGATAAAAATCTGACATCTACTATATCTAAATATTGCCTTTATATCAAATACTACAAATATTCTGAACCTATCTGTGGGGTTGATTATTAAATTATCTTAAAAAAAGTCCACCTTGTAGAAATATGCATTAGTCTACACATATTTACAATCTTCTCTAACAATCTTTTCATTCGCTCTTTAAGCAAAAGGTAAATAAGACAAGTCATTTCTCAAAGAAGATTATTCAAGAGTTATCCCAGAGTATACAGAGGCTTCTCTTCTCTTCTTCCTACTTACAGAAGAGACAGGTTTTCCTCCCACATTCTCTGTGATGATACATTATCATTATTTCTCTAACAAAGGTCTGTTAAAGCAGTCACTTCTTATTCCAGTAAATAGCTACAATAAATAGAACAGTGGGAAGCATGGCTTATTTTGAGCGTACTTTATCTTTTTTAATGAATCTGATTCATTTTGGGCACAAACAAAAATGGACAGCATAAATATCCTCCAAGCTTTATCCAAAAGTTAAAAATAGCAGCATAAGCCACTGCTGCTAAGTCGCTTCAGTCGTGTCCGACTGTGCGACCCCAGAGACGGCAGCCCCCCAGGCTCCCCCGTCCCTGGGATTCTCCAGGCAGGAACACTGGAGTGGGTTGCCATTTCCTTCTCCAGTGCATGAAAGTGAAAAGTGAAAGTGAAGTCGCTCAGTCGTGTCGGACTCTTAGCGACCTCATGGACTGCAGCCTACCAGGCTCCTCCACCCATGGGATTTTCCAGGCAAGAGTACTGGAGTGGGGTGCCATTGCCTTCTCCAACATAAGCCACAGCATTCCTCAAAAGAAATTTCATATAACAAATGCAGTGTGAGGGTAACTCAAACCTCAGATCTATTCTCTAAGAGAGCAAGAAACTGACATACTCTTTACACCAGCCTTTCTACATCTGGAAAAAAGATACGGAAATATTATTTTTTAAATGTGAACCACTTGGATCAGCTCACGTTCTCAATACACCACACCAAATATGCATTTGCATTATCTACTATTTAGAATGTGTCTAATTGGGATGGTCAAGAAAAAAATTTCTTCCATGTTTTATTTTTATGTCTATTTCTAGTTTGAAATGGGGAAGGGAGTTAATCCTACCAAACATTGCAATTAAATTAGTGTGCAGTGAATCCAAAAGGTAACTGCATTCTTCAATATACTGATTTCAAATTTATACATTATTTGAAATCAGTGTGGCATAAGCTACATCTCAAAAACTATTTTCCTTATAAGTGTGAAATCTTAATAAATCACTTTTATCAACCCACTCAGTTATGTTCAAAACAGTCAACAGTTCATTTGTTACTTACCTTAAGGAGATCTATTTCTTTGATACAATCAGCACGTGCTTTGGCATCCATTAAATCAAATATCTAAAAATAAAAATCAGTTTTACTCAAGAAAACAGTAATCCACGGCTCAAACTACCATGTAAGTCCATTGTAATACTCTACACATAATTACACACACATTTAGAAGTGTACTTTCCAGGTAGCATTTAGGAGCTATGCAGATCAACAGGTAATTTATCTCACATTACTACTAGAGGGTATACGTTTTTCCCTCCGGAGGCAGTCAGTATTAAAAATGGGAAAAGAGAACAGCTACATATTTCATACATAACACAAAGTGCTTTAAAATATACAAAGAAATCTCTCAATGTTCCAAGCATGTGGAAAATTAACAGTAAAAACAAGCGTCATATGTTAACACATATATGTGGAATCTGAAAAAACTGGTATAGACAATCTTACGAAGCAGAAATAGAGACAGAGATGTAGAGAACAGATGATCGGACACCACGGGGGACAGCGGGGAGGGGTGGGATGAACGGGGAGATGGGGACGGACGTGTACACAGCGCCCCGTGTAACGCAGCACTGACGAGGACCCACTGCACGCCCAGGAGCCCCCGCTCTGCCCTGCAGGGACCGACGGAAAGGAGTCCGAAAGAGGAGGTGCGTGTGCACACGTGGCCGATTCACTTTGCCGGGCAGCAGAAACCGGCACAACAGCATAAAGCAACTAGACTCCACTCAAAACTGTCTCACATGGCTACATAGTTTCAAAAATACTTACCATTAAACAAGAACTACAAATGAAACTATCTCTAACTGAATTCTCAGTACCAAAAGTGACTTCCAAACAGTGAGGAATGAAGTTTTGCTGGCACATTTAAGGCAAAACTACAATCTGAGCCATAGATAACATTTCACTGGAAATTCAAAAGAATTTTATCTTCCTTTTTCTCTTAGGCAGCATTTCAAGACAAAAATGAAAACTGTATCTTTAGCTTAAATCATTTCCAGACATAGATTCAAACCTGATTCCATGAGCAAGAAAAGACAAACAGATATGGGGGAAAAAAATATCTGGATTCTCACAGACTGTTTACAGGGTTGTCTCTAGAAAGCATCTTCGCAGCTCTATCTATCCAAGTTTCTGTGGCTTTTTAAATTATATTTGAGAAAAGCAAAGCAGTGTTTAGGTAAGTGATTGGCTGATAAGCTCTTGGTATTCTCTGGATCATTTTAAAAGTTTTCTTTTGTCATCTTTAAATTTTGCCAGAATTGTTCACAACTAATGAAACTGAAAATGGTAACACCTATATCTTTAGGAAGAAAAAGGCCTTCAAGTGATTTAACACAAATGTCCTTGAAAGGGCATCTATCAGAAGAAACAACACTTATAATGTAGCAAAGAAAGTACTTAAAAATAACACTAAGAGAGTGACAAAGTGTCGTATCTTACTTTAACTGAATCTTGCATAAATGGAATCCTAGCCAGGAGTCCGGGGCCCATGGAGCCTGAATGAATGGCTCGCCCCCTTCCGAGGCCTGTTCTCTGTGGGGTCCCCCACCCGCCCCCACGGTCCCCCTTCCGCCCGGTTCCCCTCCTCGCAGCCCCGGCCGCAGTGGGGTCCAGGCCCGTCTCCTTCACCCAACAGGCCTGGCCGAGGGCAGGGAGACCGTCCCGGTGTCTGAAGGGTGGAAGACGCAGGGGAGGAGGAAACCCCCAGGGAGAAGGGCTGCGGCCTCTCAGACAGAAAGGAGACTCCCCGCTCCACACACAGGCCCCCGGGCTGCGGGGGCTGGCGGGGGCGGGGCGGAGATGCAGCCAGCGGGCCGGGGGCTCCCCAGGGCCCCGGCCCCCTCTCTGCAGGGGCCTGCACGTCCCCAGGGCGCATCAGAGACAGGCCTCAGTGCTGCCTTGTGGGCTCCTTAAGGTCCTGGCAAACGACGGCATGGAACGGGATACCTGTCCGTGTGTCCTTTATTAAAAACCAGAAACCCGGTTCCAAGGGGATGCCTTCTAACTGCTCAGCCCACAGTGATCTGCCTCCTGGAGCACCAGAAGCCCCACGTCCTTAAACCCAGAAAGCGTGGGAGAAGTACCACCGGAAATTCATACTTTGTTTGAGAGCCTGACGCTCAGCCAAGTTTAGCCAGGGCTTCCAGGGGTTCAGAAGCCACCGTTCGGAGGTCAGCGAAGGTGGCCCAGCAGCTGCGAAGGAGCCAAACCCTGAGGGTGAGACCTGCCCGGAAAGGCAAGGGGGGGAGGAGGCGCCATGGAAGGAAGGAGAAGGGGACCCCAGGGAGAGGGGGACCCGAGCCCGTGCAGGGAAGAGAAGAGGGCGCTGGAGCGGCAGCGGCCACGGGACGTTGATGGCAAGGGGTGAGACTGCGGGGAGGAGGGACAGACGAGAAAGCCCCGCCCCCAGCACAGGCGGGGGAAGGGGAGGGACGCGGCCAGCGGTGGGAAGGCACGTGGCCGGTGGGCGCTCCGCTGAGCGAGATGGCACGCAGCCAGGCCGAGGCACTCCCACCGCCAGCACTGTCGTCATGCACGCCTGCTGGCTTGGGTTCTGCTTATCCTGTGGCTAAAACGCATCCAAGTAGGACGTGCAAGACAGTGCATCTCCTGAGAGAGGTGAGCAGCGCCCCTCGGGGCTCTGGGCGTGGGACAGGGACTCCTGATGAAAGCGGAAAACATGCGGCAAAGAGAAACCCTGCCCGGGGCTGAGCAAGATGGGGCGATTCTGAAATGGAAACATCCACGATGCTCTCATAGCTGACAAAGGTCCAAGTAACGTAAGCAGACAACTGAGGCCAGACCTGAAGTAAGAGGTCTAGGGGATGTGGGCCAGTGTGCTGTGGTCAGGATGGAGTCAGAGGCAAGGTCTGGTGGGAAGAGAGCATGAGGCAGACAGGAAAGCGGATGTGGACGGCTGAGACAGAACCCCCGAGAGCAGTGAGGGCCGGGACGTGACTGAGAGCGGAGCGACCAGGGGCTGGGGGCTGGCGTGGGGAGAAACCAGGCTTCCTGGTCTTGGCAGAGACAACGCGGTCCTGGGAGTGGGCACAGCAAAATAGGAATGAGGGCTGAGAACACACTTAAGAGAAAAAGGTCCTGCAGACTGGAAGACAAGGGACAGAGATGGAGCCAGATATTTAACTGGGATGAATTCCATAATCACAGTGAACTCTGAAAGAGACTGCATATATGGCCATAACGGGTTAGAGATACATTAAAATCACTTCATGCATTAGAAAAGAAACTGCTATCCATAAATTTTTAAATGCATGAAAATCCTAATGCAATCAGGACTGCATGCAAAATATACAGAATGTAGTATCAAACAGTAACACAGGTAAAAAGGCATTAATATGCTTTAAAAAGGGATAGCTTTTTTAAAGCTTGAATTATGGAAAATTTGACTTGCAACTGATTTTCTTGATGAATGCTTTAAAATAGCTATTAAATATAAGCAAATATGGGGCACCCCTGGTGGTTCAGATGGTAAAGAATCTGCCTGCAATGAGGAAGACCCAGGTTGATGCCTGGGTTGGGAAGAGCCCCTGGAGAAGGGCATGGCAACTCACTCCAGTATTCTTGCCTGGAGAATCCCACGGACAGAGGAGCCTGGTGGGCTACAGCCCACAGGGTCGCAGAGAGTCAGACAAGAATTAACGGCCCAACGATGGAAGAGCTGAGTATAATTAAAGAGCGATCACCTGGACCAGAGCAAAACAACTGGCTACCATCTTAGGACACAACTGCAGTTCTGAGACCCAGGCCGAGCGCCCTGGGAGGCGTTTCTCAGCCTCCCCCTCGCTCTGGGCTCCTCTCTGCAGACAGGTCTGGGCTGCACCTGCACTGGGAGCCCTGAGTCCTGTTATTTTGTTCATCTTGGTTCTCAAAGCCTTTGGTGCCTACCACTGAACACCAGACGCCCGCTCCCACTGGAGGAGCAGCAGGAAGGGAGGCGGGGAGACAGGGCAGCAAGGTCACCTGTGCCCCCCAGTTAAGGGGCACCGTAACGGTGGCAAACAAACCGTGACGGGGTGGGGCGAATTCTCCAAAAGACCCGATAGTCCTGTCACCACCACAGGCTCCCGACCCCTGTATCATCTCGAGAAGGAAGGTGCACTCAGCACACACTCCTTCCCTTGCACACGCAGGTCCCAGGCACACGTCCAGCAAAGTCACTGGGGCTTCCAGCGAGCCGGTCACGGCAGACTGAAACCTGACACGTGGCCAAAGCACAGACGCGCCCAGAAAATGACGCGGAGGAGCCTGGACGCTGCTCCCGAAGAGTCTCACGAAATATCTGTGAGCAGAGCACCGAATTACAGACGCAACGCTCCAACGCAGGGACCCCACCGGGAAGGGGCCTGGATTAGCTGGAAACAGTGACGCAGCCCTTCAGGCCAGAAAGAAGCCTTACAACAACAGACTGCAGGAGGAATCCAATGTCTGCTTCCTGGTGACGTTTCTCAAGAGAGGCTGGGATGCTTCAGACAGGAAAGGAGTCTGGTCAACGGTATTTTAAAACACTTTCATACTAAGCTGCAGAGGTGGCTTATTAAAAAGGAAGAACCCTGGTCTCTCTAGTTAAGCATGAATGTAATATATCACAAAAATCAACATGTCTGAAATGCAAATATATTTCTTCCTGTAAAGCTTTAAGATAACTGTTCCCTAATTATATAAGCTAAGAATATCTTCACAGCATCATTTCTTTCTTGCATATATAGGGAGTTATGCTTAAACTAGAAGAGGTCCCAGTTGCAACACAACAAAGCAGAGAGGAGGGCTCAACGCTTCCGTCTCAGGCACATACAAAAGGGAGACTTCTGCATGTGTGTGCCAGGAGACACACAGGACGTGACGTGAACACGACAGAAATACAACAGCAAACAGCCGTATACAACCAAAACTAGTAGACATAGTGAGAACAGGATGCTACACACACAACATGTGACACTACACACATACATGCCTATCCACACGCTGAACGCTGTACGTATACAGATTAAAGCGTAGCCACACACCAACATGTGACAATATTTATGCAAGTTCAAAAATGCAAAAGCAAACAGCAGATTCATTCAGAATTTACACAGGTATGGAGAAAACTCTAGAGAAAAGCAAAAGAATGATACAGAGAAAACTGAGGACAGGGTGACCTGCGAGGGAAGGGAGTGACAGATGCGTCTGAGCCGCGTGGTGGGTATGCGGGCATCTGCTTCACCCTGACCTCTGACACGTGTCCTGTAAATGCTTTCATAAATATTTACTGTACAAGGGAAAACTGTCCACCTCTGCTGGGATGGCTGTCACAAGGACACTGATCCTTCATGAAATTAAATAGTAAGAGGAAGAGGACAGAGAAAAAGACCCCAGGTAGCAGAGTAAAACGGGAAGTCTACAGGCGAGTGTGAACAAGAACAACCTTCTCCCTGAAAAGAGAAGTTAGACTGCACGACGTCAAACACACTCTGAGGCAGAAAGGCGAGAGCATGCCAGACCAGCGGCAGTGGGCCCACAGGGGCAGGGCCGGGCCAGGGGAGCTGGGCAGACCAAGGAGCCTGCACATGGCCAGGGCTGGAGGGCAGGGCCGATGCCAACACAGCGTGGGCATGTACGTGGGGCAGCGATCCCCTACGTTCACCTATTTCACTTTCCCATCTCCTCCGGTAAACAAAGTTCACCTTGGTTTTCTTTCTTTCATTGCCAGGCTGGTTCTCCCCTAGCACGGAGCCCCGCCCCAGAGCATGCCCGCCGAGTCCTGGCTTCAGGCGGTGCGTTCCATGAGCCGGGTCTCCTTGCCCGAGGCCTGCAGCTGAGGCTACGACGTGCAGCCACACGCCCTGCTAGAATGCATGGTGACAACTCCAATCTGCCTCTTAAAACCGAGAGCTGTGAAAGCTTTTCTAAGATCATTCCAGTCATGACTGAACCCGGGTGAGCAGAGCCAGCTCAATTTTAAAAGTAGCATTACAACTAAAAAGGGATTTCCACCATACACGACACTTAATGCCAGTGTTTACAGGACAATTTTTATTCTTTCTCATCATTCTCAACTCGAGACTGTCATGACCCAATCGTTCAGGACATACTTTTCTCCATTTATTACTCACAGAGCATAATTTTACATGGATTTATAGAATTAGAGTCATCTTACCTGTACTTTTTTTAAAGCTACTGGTACTCCATCCAAGAGACAGGCAGCCCTATAAACTTCGCTAAATTGCCCGCGACCAATTTTCTTCTCTATTCGAAAGTTGGCTAACGTATTATAGCCCATATCCGGTCGTAAGGCCTTCTGTAATTAAAAAAGTCAGAAAAGTTTTCAATCACACAATATGCACACAACTGTCGATTGTCTTCACATAAGTAGGTGATTTCTATGGTTAACCTGCAGACAGTCACTTGTTTGACAGGTATTTATCAAACTACTCATATTATATAAAAATAAACACACACACACATGCACACACACACACACATTCACTTAGTCCAACCTGCCAACTAGCACATGAAAACTTTCTAAACTTCCTGATGATACTTAACTTCTGCAAAGAACAATTCCAGGGGCAGCGAGTCTACCACCTCATGATTACATTTTTTTTAAAGACCTAATTTTTTAAAAGCAAAACATTAAGAGGAAGGTAGAGAGGGTCCCGCTACACCCCCACCCAGCCCAGGCAGTGCTTTTCTCATTATCAGAGCCGGACCCTGGTCACCAGTGATGAAGCCCCACTGACACACCACCATCACCCGAAGTCCACAGTTAACACTGGGCTTCACCCTCGCTGCTGGGCATTCCATCAGTTCAGTTCAGCCACTCGGTCGTGTCCGACTCTTTGTGACCCCATGGACTGCAGCACACCAGGCTTCCCTGTCCATCACCAACTCCCAGAGCTTGCTCAGACTCACGTCCACTGAGTCGGTGATGCCATGCAACACCTCAGCCTCTGTCGCTCCTTCTCCTCCCGCCCTCGGTCTTTCCCAGCACACTCTATGGGTGTGGACGACGGATAACGGCCTACATCCATAAGCAGAGTGCTGGCATGTATGCTCAGTCGCTCAGCTGTGTCCAGCTCTCCGCGGCCCCGTGGACTGTAGTCCACCAGGCTCCTCCGTCCATGGGCTCTTCCCAGGGAAGAATACAGAGTGAGGTGTCATTCCCTTCTCCGGGTTTCCCGACCCCGGGACTGAGCCTGCACCTCCTGCACTGGCAGGTGGGTTCTTTTACCCCTGAGCCACGTGGGAAGCCCCAAGAATCTGAGCATCAGTACAGCTTCCCTGCCCGAAAAACCCTCCGGGCTCTGCCAGTTCACTCCTCGCTCCCCACTGATGCCTAGCAGCCACTGATCTTTTCACTGGACCCACAGTTCTGATTTTTCCAGAATGTCACATAAGAATCATACAGTATGTAGCTTTTCAGATTGGCCTCTGTCACTTGGAGAAGGAATGGCAACCAGTACTCTTGCCTGGAAAATCCAATGGATGGAGGAGCCTGGTGGGCTACAGTCCACAGGGTCGCAAAGAGTCGGACACGACTGAGTGACTTCACTTTCTTTCTTTCTGTCACTTAGTACATAAATACCTTTTAAACAATATATTTTTTTGCTGTTCATGGGAAAAGTCATTTCTTTTTGAAACTCACACTTTTTGTACTCATTAGACGTCAGGCACTGAACTAGCCCCTAGGGAAACGGATGCATCCAAAGAAGTGCTTCTGCTTGGAAAGAGCCCACGTGGCCACACGAAGGGGCCTTAACTGTGCGGGCGCTGCGCACGCCCCCGCAAGGCGGCCTGCCTACCCGCAGCATCTGTCCACTGAAATGGAACGAGACAGCTCGGCCAGCACAGGAGCTTTTCCATCTTCTCTTTTTTTGGCCAAACACTCCTGGGCCTCTTCCAAATCCCGGGATTCCTGATAAGTAGACCCTTCTTGGCCTGGTACCACTCTGCTCACATCCGAATGGACCTTCTCTACTCTGGGCCGACTTGGAGTAAACATGATATTCTTGTGGGGACTGACTCAGGTCGAACATTAAACACCTACTGGTGCAACCAAAGGGCACAGGGGTTCCTAAACCCACTAAGGCAGCTTGAACTCTTAGTCCTCACATAAACCTTAGTTAGGGCTGATGACCCCATGACATATGTAAGAGGCTGTTTTGACATACGGGCATTACATTAACTCCTAATATACATTAACCCCTTGTTCATGTCACTATATCAATCACGCTAGCAAAAAACTGTAAAATTCTGCTGGTGTTTCACTGCCATTCAAATGCAATGTTTTTCAAAAAAGAGGGGAAAAGTAGCAATAACTTGTTGCCATGCATTGCTTTTCTTCTGAAAAGTCCAAAATAAGAAAAATACCACTCTTCAAGACATGAGAAATAATCAGAATACAAATTACACAAATTCGTTATGTGAATATAAACCATAAATAATTGTCAGAATAGAATAATAACACTGCCACAATTAAAAAAAAAAAAAGGTTCCATTTGGGTACCTATAATGTAACAGGTCCTAAAAATCAGTACTTTTTATGCTCTTTAATTCAATTCTCATGAGGATCCTATCAGGCAGATGTTATCACACCAGATCTATGGCTAGCTGATGCCCAAGCCCCAGTTCCCAAGCACAGGCTTAGCCATCCTCTGGGGTTACCAAACAGCCACCTACAATGTAGTAGATATTACGGCACCCTATGATGATCCACAGTATTTTCAATTTTAGGCCTTTTGATGAAAAAAACAGAAATGGGACTAGAAACACACTTACCAAAACTGAAAATAAAAAATAGGAACGAAATCATAAAGGGAGACTACTTGCCACGCTGTTCAAGTTTAAGATTTCTTTTTGTGGTCACTGAGATGAATTTATAACTGTCACTGTAAAGTAAAGTGAAAGTCGCTCAGTCCTGTCAGACTCTTTGTGACCCCAAGGACTCTACAGTCCATGGAATTCTCCAGGCCAGAATACTGGATTGGGTAGCCTTTCCCTTCTCCAGGGGATCTTCCCAACCCAGGGATCAAACCCAGGTCTCCCACACTGCCGGCGGATTCTTTACCAGCTGAGCCGTAAGGGAAGCCCAAGAATACTGCAGTGGGTAGCCTATCCCTTCTCCAGTGGATCTTCCCGATCCAGGAATCAAACCAGGGTCTCCTGCATTGCAGGCGGATTCTTTACCAGCTGAGTTACCAGGGAATTGTCACCTACTTAACAAAGGAAACTTACAAAATCTCACTTCTCAGATAAGAGTCAGTAGATATTAGCAACCTCTAGCTTTCGTAACTTCATTTCACTTAAAGAGGAGAGATTTTCAATTGTCCATGCTTTCCTAATAAACTTCTTTTTTTTTAATTTACACACTAGGACAGACTGCAACATCGAAGAGGTGGGTTTCCTTCCTCTCTTCCAAACATCTAGACCGCTCCTTCTCCGGATGAAAACGGGTCGGTCTCCGGGGTGACACGCGGCTTCCTCATCGGGGACGCTACCACGCAACCCCGCACGCACTTCAGGCCTGCCCGGGACCCCTGTCCGCGCGGTAACTGACAAACGGGCGCGGGGGCTGCTGAGGCGCTGTGACGACCGCATGCTGAGCGCGGAGGCCGGCTAATGTGTTTTGGCATGCAGGCGCGTAATCACACATTTACATATGCAATGACCTATATTTGCATGTCAGATCACACACTGTCTGGGTTTATTAAGGCTGGGCGCCTCCCTGCGCTTGGCGGTCGGAGTGGCGAGCGAGGGCCAGAGGGCGGCGTTTTTTTGGCAGCGGAGGGATGAGCTGCCACCCAGGATTAGGCTGATACGGCCTGAGCATTAGACACTTCATTAGACGTAATCTGTTTAACAGTGGGCAGTGTATGTAAACTTCACAGCCCATTTGCGGCACCCCTTCCCCCCGTGGCCTTTCTTCAAAGGGCAGCGCGGCTGACTGACAGCCTGTCTCATCTGCTCCCGTGTCCTGTCGCCCGGCGCAGACGCGCGGGGCAGACATGAGGCGGAGCCGGGCTCTCGTCCCGGCACCCCCGCCCCGAGGCTCGGGCCGCTGCGGCCATCTATCTGCAGAAAGATCAGCCTGGGCGCCGGGCGGTCTCCTTTATGAGGTGGCAGGGCAGGTGTCACACACACCTGGGCGGTGATGCTCGGACGCCGTGGCCAGTGCCCCACTGCGTGTGGATGAGTTATGTCCCGGGTAAACAGCACTGTGTGAATGACCAGGCTGTGTGTCTGAGCGGCATGAAATGACTTCTAGAAAGATGTCAGTCATTTAAAGGAGTTTCAGCTTTTATGAAAGTAAAATGCCACTCTGTCTCTTCCATCACACACTGACGCCCACCTACACTGGAAGCGGGGGTCTCACAGTCACCCCACACCTGCCCCAGCCGCCCCACCACCCTCCCCGTCTGCCGCCAAGTCCGGTGGCAGCTCACCCCTCCACACACAGTGTCCACCAGGCCCGGCCTTCTGGGGACCCGTGCTCTGCACGCCTGGCCCACCTCTGCTCACCGTGGGGACCCACCTGACGGCCTTCTCAGGGGCCCTGCCCTGGGCCCGCCGTCTCCAGCAGCAGCCAGCTCTGCAGACAGCTGTGCAAGCTCAGGCACCCGGCTGGGTTCCGGATCTCACTGGCTTTTAATTATTTGTTTACAGGTGTCTATTTCTCCCTCCAAGCACAGCTTCTCAAAGGCAGAAACCAAGCTTGATCTTTGTGTCCAGATGCCACGAAGACGGCGTGACATGAAACAGGCAGGAAGTATTTACTAAACAGGTGAGCGCGGCTGAAAGAAATCCCTCTGCCCTAGCAGTTTCCAACGGGGGAGACGGAGACTTGCCTTGCACCCCCGCCAGGACGGGAGACAAGTGCTAATCCACTGTCCCCGCTGGGCTCATACGGGAAGCCCGGAACACTGCCGGCCAAGGCCTGACCTGGCGGTGATGTACTTTAGTCACTAAGTTGTGTAAGACCCTTTTGCGACCCCACACACTGTAGTCCAGCAGGCTCCTCTGTCCATGGGATTTTCCAGACAAGAATACTGGAATGAGTTGCCATTCCCTTCTCCAGCAGATCTTCCTAATCCAGGGACTGAACCTGAGTCTCCTGCATTGGCAGGCAGGTTCTTCACCACTGAGCCAGCAGGGAAGCCCCAGGCCTGACCGAGGTTCTCACAAAGCCCCAGAGAGACGGTGCAGGGTCTGGAGTCACTCCACAAGGCTGGGCTGGAGCCTCAGATCTGATTCTCAGTGTCTTTCTCAGCTGGGCAGCTGCCCAAACCTTGTACCCACTTCTCCAGGGCAGGCGGGAGCCCACCCAAGGGCGGCCTGCGAGTGTCACCAGGGACAGAGCCTCGCACACGCACGTGCTCACTGTCACCTATGCCCCTTCCCCGGGGCCCCGCGGTCACAGCCTGCCACCGACCCTGCCTCCCCTCAGCCTCCTTCAAGTCGAGGCATCAAGACTGAAACTCCCTAGTCCTGACCTCGATTTTCTTCTGTGGCCCTCCTTCTCTGGGCCCAGACAAGCTTGAATCGACAGCCAGACTTCCATATGCCAGCAGCCTCCTTCCTGGGGTCTCTGAGCAGTGCCCAGTCCTGGGCTCGCCTTCCAGCCAGACACTCCAGTTAGCATGTGGACTCTCGCCCTGATCCATGAATGAACACAGCCGGACCCCTTGCATATAAGGCTCCTTGGAAACATACACTATATCTAAGTAAAATTTTCCTGCCCGAAGGCCTTCTAATTACTGGGGGCGGGGGGGGCCGGGGGGAGCAGGTACAACACCTAAAACCACGTGTGGTGGCAAATCAGCTTCTGGTTGGAACGTGGTCACATTCAAGTTTAAAGTCCCAGGCAAACTGAAGAGAGCAACTGCTTGAAAGCCTGTAAACCCTCCAACTTTGAAACTGCAAGCTCTTGGTGACAAGAGAGACTGAGGGACGTGACTAATTCAGCACAGAGTAGCTTCCAAAATTACTAAATAAAGACCACGCACTCCATAAAATATTTTTCAAACGGATTCCTTTTTGGATTGAGTCTTAAAATGTAACTATTCAACATGGATAACATAACTGTAAGCTTATGCAGGTTTTGTTACTGTTTGATTGTTTTTACCAGGGTCATTTCATTTCTTAATTACTAATATAAGACACCCGTGACTTCTTAAATAGAGGGCATGGTTATGACTGATGCTGGAAGCATGTGCGTTACATTTTTGTGGTAAATGATGTTTAGTCTCCTGAGATGTGTGAATCCGCAAGTTAAGAGAATCCTAAAATCTCAGAAATGTAAAATAAACACTCAAAATCACATATGACGTCTAAAAATATCAAACCCAAGAGTGAAAGAAGCTTTATGTAACACCTAAAATGTCCAGCATTCTCATTAAGGAAACTCTTGTTGATCTGAATACGCTTTACCTACCTACCAACAGATCATGCTAACTAATTGGGATTAACTTCCACGCGTCAGTCCCCTCCTGCACGTAAATACTTTTCATTTTAAAATAAAATGCAGTCTGTTGTGCCACTGGCTTATACTCCCACAGGTGCAAACTCGTTAAACAACGACTTCCCAGGACTAAACTAATTTCTCTAATTTCTTTTAAATTTGAAGGCAAGGACATTTAATGAGCAGTAAGATAATTCAGGGTAACATGATGATAATAGTTCTCTCTGGGGAAATTAGAGGAGCCCTGCCATGGACTCGACAGACTCCCCGGGGAGAAAATCCTGTCCTGACAATTCCTGGAGGTACTGTTATCAACAATCTAATGTACAAGCCAGGATTAACAATACCTAACACCATTAATAAGGTTTTCACTGTTACTGCAAACTCGTCTCTTACTGGTGATTTTCATCTTACCAACTGTGTAATCTAACAAATATTATACTTTATGTTAATATTATTAAATTTCTCCAAAATTTGAAAGTAACGAAACTTAAAAATGTCCTTCAATTTTATTTGGCAATAAAGCTCATTCTATGGATGATCTTTAAAGAGACATTACTCAGCTCCCAACTACACAAACTGCCACAACTCCAAAACGCCCTTTTGACAATATCTCACACAGAGCTCTTATACACAACGTTCTCTATAGACCTCACCAGAAATTTAAAAAACATGTTAAAACAAAAACATTATGTGTGCCAGCAATCTAATTAGTCATTCTTCTTCCCATTTGAAAAATCATCTCCCTAAAATTTCTTAAGTAACCTGTTTCAAAAGTAACCTATTCTTAAAGACACTAAAAGTCTGAGATTTAAGTCAGCTGGAATGATGTGCCATTAATCACTATAACTGGCTTTTTATCAAACAAAGGAGAGAATTCACTACAGCATAAGAAAAATGAGTGATCAAATGTAACCAATTATTTAAACATTTATGAGATCTTGGTATTTGTATCATCTAACCATTATTAGCTATACTACCCAGCATGATAATTACTATACCCAAATTATGTAACCAAAAATACCTGTTACCTCTCCTGGCGTTTCACCACCACGGTAACGACAGAGACAGTCCCACTACCCCTTGAGCACCAGCAGCTACAGCTGGTGAAATCCAACACTGCGAGCAGAAGCCTTTCACTGTGATAAACAGAAGGAAGATGTTTTCTTCAATTTATTCATTTATTCCACAGTTATTAATAGAGGACGGGGCTTAAACAAACATGTAATCCAAAAACAGTACAAAGGCAGTAAGCAATATTAGTACCCGAAAGAAGGAAATGGCAACCCACTCCAGGATTCTTGCCTAGAGAATTCCGTGGACAGAGCAGCCTGGGGGGCTGCTGTCCATGGGGTCACACAGAGTCAGACATGACTGAAGCGACTTAGCATGCATGCTTGCGTTGGGAAGGAAACGGCAACCCACTCCAGTGTTGTTGCCAGGAGAATCCCAGGGACAGAGGAGTCTGGTGGGCTACCATCTATGGGGTCGCAGAGTCGGACACGACTGAAGTGACTCAGCAGCAGCAGCAAGATTAGTATCTAATATTTAGGTACTTTATGCAGAGAAATAAAATAGAGTGATATAATAGAAAATGAATGATGGTTATTTTGGATTGGATGATACTGGGATGACCTTGCGGAGGAGGTGACATTTTGGTTGAGATTAAAAGACCAGAAGGAAAAGAAGTGCGGAAAGCAGCCCTGGGGGAAACGTCTTCAGGGAGGAACAAGCCGGGTGTGTCGGAAGAACACTGGCTGGAGGGTGGAGAACACTGAGGTCGCGGGTAAGGACCGGGGTCAGCATGGGTGTGGGGTGTGGGTCTCCAGCAGAGAGGCTCCGAACTCAGGAGCCTGACCCTGCGGGGAGCGAGGCAGGGAGGGGAGAGCCGGGAGCACGGAAGGCCTGGCCCGACCGGACGGTGAGAGCGAGGCGCACGCAGCGGGCGGACCCCGACGCGACCCCCGGGTGGACTCCGAGGACTCGGACTGCGGGAGCTGAACGCGAGGGCGAGGGGAGAGGGACGCCAAGGACGGATCGCGGGTTCGGGAACCGCTGACTGGGGTGTGCTGGTAACAGAGGTGTGACAAAGGATGGACCATGACACAGAAGCAGGCACGGCAGAGAGGCCTGTGCGTCGTCTCTGCCGCACGCGCCCTGGTCCCGAGAGCCAGCATCTCATCCCGCCTCTGAGCACTGTCCGCGTGCCGGGCGCAGCACTTGCAGGCTCCACGACTGCGGCTCCGTAAAAACGAGCGCTCCTCTAACCCCCGGGCGGAAGAGCGAGGCGGAGCTGTTCAGTAACCTGCGCTCCAGCGTGCAGCCAGGAAAGGGGGGGAATCCAAGCCTTACACGGGACAGTCCCAGGTCAGGGCTCAGGCCCTAAGCCACCCCGCGAAACGTCCAGCCCTTCTGTGCCCTCCCGGCCCCCTAGACGGGCCCCCTGTAAACGCTGGCGTCCGCGCGGCGCTCATCACGGGGCCACGCAGCCCCCCGTCCCGCCTCCCCCTCCGCCGGCGCTGGGAGCTGGGGTGGGCTTTCACTGATCCCGTGTGACCCCGACTCCCTACTGGGTACCCCATCAGAACTCTCCTAGGAAGTCCTCGTCTTCCACCTCCTTGTTCTCCTGCACTGAACGAGACCCGCTGAAGGGAGAAAAGAAGGCGTAATTAAACGTAGTGCATACAAGCGTTCCTGGAAAAAGAAGTACTCATCAAAACTTCACAATCAGGGTAACATTTGTTTTATGAACACTTCATGAGAAGAGCGCTGTGTGAAGCATGCCCACAGGTATGTGAGAAAGTCACAATATTCACATAATAACGGTATGAAGGGAGACAAAATATAAAGGAATCCTAAATGGAAAATGATACATCTGATTTCTCACAAACATACTAGATTCTGTACATTCAACGTTGCCCTTCAAACAGGCCCCATGGGAGCATGTGGACTTATTTCCAGAAAGGCTTCTGATACTGAAAATCCATTTGAAATCTCTCTTTGGGTTGTAATCACTTTGTGAACCATGGAAACTACTGGTCTCACTGAAGAAGAGCTCTTCTGACTGAAAGAAGGCCAAGACACTTTACTTTTTCACCAAGTACAAACTCGGCTCCAGAGGATTTCTAAATATTCCAAATATCAAGTTCATCCTCAAAAATGGAATCATTTTCATCACTGAATTTATTACAACTACATTTCAGGCTCTGCATGCAGTTCCAAATAGAACTGGGAAACTATTTTCATTAATGTATACCTCATCTTTGAACCAGTCAATCCTAAAGGAAATCAACCCTGAACATTGATTAGCAGGACTGCTGCCGAAGCTCCAATACGTTGGCCACCTGATATGAAGAGCAGACTCACTGGAAAAGACGCTGATGCTGGGAAAGACTGAAGGCAGGAGCAGAGGGCAGCAGAGGGTGAGATGGCTAGATAGCACCACTGATTCAACGGACATGAATTTAAGCAAACTGCAGCACACCAGCAGTCCATGGGGTCACAAAGAGTCAGACACGACTCAGCAACCCAGCAACAGCCACATCATCTTTGAACACATCTGACTATTCAAACAGAAATTTCCAAGACAGCAGATGAGAGAACCCTTACTGTATTTCCATTCTTTTAAAAAATCATCTAAATTTCTCAAGGATTTCCTTTAAAAGCTGAGAAACATCTAGCCCTAGATACGTTAAGTATGAACAACCGATCTAAATTCAAAACTCAATCAAGCTTTAAATATTCTGATGTCACTTCTCATTTGACAGAGTTCTTTTTAGTCTACATTACCACAGTCTTTTCCTAAAGTAACTTTCAAGAACTAAAATCCATACAATATTAAGATAATTAGACTGATCAAAATTTAGCTTTCATTTAGAGATTAATTCATTCATCCTACAAATATCTGGGTAGCCACGACCTATCACTCATTAATATGAAGCACGGTCTGCAGGAGTGAACACTGCACTGCTGGCCCAGCACATTCTTATTTATTGGAAGCGTTCAGTGTAGGAAACTAACCAGTAGTCATTACTTTTCTGAGAGTAATCTTTCTGCTGTCTTCCAAACTACATGCTTCCTCTAGGATAACACTTTCCTTAGGACCTCTTCCATCTAGCTCACATACATTATAATGAGCCTTTATGCTGATGACGGTCCATTAAGGACTAAATCTCCTTGAACAGCTCCTGAGACCGTGATCAAAGCACCTGAAGTATGGAGTTGAAAGAGAGCAAGATATGACTGAATCTGTGTCCAAAATAGGGAAAGACACAACATGCAGCTGAAGAAGAAAAAGGAGACCTAGCGACGTAAGACCCTCTGCATCGCACAAGGAAATGGAGAATCCACCCTCGAGTCCGGAAATCAACGTTTCCAGAAGTGCGGCTCAGCGGTAAAGAATCCACCTGCAACACAGGAGATGCAGGTTCCATCTCTGGGTCGGCAAGATCTCCTGGAGAAGGAAATGGCAACCCACTCCAGTATTCCTGCCTGGGAAATTCCATGGACAGAGGAGCCTGGCGGGCTACAGTCCATGGGACTGCAAAGAGTCAAACATGACTCAGTGATTAAGCAACAACAAATAATAATAATGATAAAATATACACTTTGGAAAGATGACTCTTGCTACAGTGTGAAGACTGAACTAGAAATGGCAAAATGAGAGGTGAAGAGACTGGTTCAGAAGGTTCCACAATAATCCAGGCAAAAGGTGGCACAGTCACCTTATTTAGGCACAGTCGGGATGCAGAGAACTAGCAGATTCCAGAGCTACTTAAGGAGTAAAATCAAGACAATGTGAAAACGGCCTGCATATAAAATATGTGATTCACCTGTCTTCGGAGCAAGAGGGATGGTGCTAACAGTCACAGGCAAAAGGACAGTCTTGGGCAGAATGTAATGCATGCCATCCTGAAAGCATGAGCTTGCGGGAACTGTGAAAACATCAAGAGTCACGGTGACTGAGAAGATCAGACTGGCCAAGAGATGGACGAGATGCTTCTTCTGTGAAACCAAAGCGTGCGGCAGGCCCAGCTTGAATCCCAGCCCCTCTGCTTACTGGCTACATGACCAAGGGCGAGTTCGATCACTGGTCTGAGCCTCGCTCTCTTCGCTTGTGAAGTGTGACCAACAACATCTCCTGCAGCTTGGGTCAGGAACACAGCAAGGCCCCTACACACGAACTTCAAGTTGCAGACTTCCCAAGATGAGGCCCTGCCTCTAGTTCCAGCGAGAAACCAGAACCTGTGCTGCGGGCGTCAGGCGTGAGCGGCATCGCAGCTTGCCTCTAGTTCCAGCGAGAAACCAGAACCCGTGCTGCGGGCGACAGGCGTGAGCGGCATCGCAGCTCGCCTCTAGTTCCAGCGAGAAACCAGAACCCGTGCTGCGGGCGTCAGGCGTGAGCGGCATCGCAGCTCGCCCGCCGTCTGCTATCGCCGGCGACCCTTCAGCTCTGCCGTCTCCACGCCTCCTCCCTCCTCCATCAGTGACTCCTCCGGCCTGCTCACTGGATGCCAGCCCCTGTGTGCCAGCCGCTGCACCGTACTACTGCACTTTTCAGGGTCCTGCACTGTAAGGTTAAAAACGTTTCCTCTGCTCTCTGTGTTTGGTTTTTATGCATTGTTTGCCTGGAAAGCATTATAAACCTGTTCAGGACTATACAGGTGACTGCTAGTTGGGCACCCAGGCTAACTTTGTTGGACTTATGAACACGCCCTTGGAATAGAACTCATCTGTGTGTCGGGGTGCTTAGCTGAAACACACGCTCACGGTGTTCAGCGCAGAGTGGTGCTCTTGGAAGAACTCCCTCAGCAGCAGGGCTTCTGCCCTGGACAAAAGCCAGATGATGCTGGGAAGGAAGGCGGGGGCCGGGGGTCAAGCATCCAGCTTGTGTGAGGGCTCACAATGAGGTCAGGCGACAACAGCGACAAGGAAGGCGAGAGCCCTTTCTTCGGGGTGCAGAGCCTCGAGGAAGAGGGTCTTACCCCCGACACCCCAAAAACAAGGAGGAGTTACGGGCTGGAAGAGGCTCTGTGGATGGAGAGGCACCCCCCAACCCCCAACTCTCATGGTGTGCAACTTCTTATTAATATCATCAGAGAACCAGCAGCCTCCATGGGAAAGGATGCCGGGAGACAGCAGCCTTGGGGCAACCAGCCGGGAGGCTTAAAGGGACAGCCGGCCAACCTCACCGCTTACTGCCTACTCCCAGATGGGATGCTTGTACCTTCCTAGCAACCAGGATGAGGAAGGCCCCTCCTCCTACCTGTACACCCGGGATGCTTCCCCGCCTTCACAGAGAGCCCCAGGGTTACACCAGACAGCTTCAAGTTTACAAATAGTAGGCATGACCTAAGTCCTGGTGATGCTCATAATTAAAATAAATCCACCCTCTAGACACACCCAGAAATTCTTAAAATTTCACTCTGATTATAACTGCTTCATAGTTACCTTTATGATAAAAAATGAAGGCAGCAGAGGGCTCTTCAATGACCAGAAATGCTAGTTGCAGATTTCTATCATTTAAAATCAGCCTCGTACTAAAATGTAAATATCTTACCATTTCTGTGTCATCATCAATGATAGTGTGCAGTTTTTTAAATTAAGCTATAATAAATTCATTGTTCCAAAAACAAGAGTCCAAAGGCAACGTGAACATAACAGTGTGCAAATCTAGTCAAAATATCCTGTCAGTACTTTTGAGACTTTAGTGGAAGGAGTCAAAGAAGGAAAAAAGGAAGGAAATGGAAGATGATAGGGAAAAAAGAAATTCCCTAAGTTCAGTGAATGACAATAATACCAACAACAAAAAATTAATAGAGATACATAAATCTCACATCCTAAAGCATGAAAAGGAAAGGAACTCATATGGCACTAAAAGTGAGACCACACATAC
Organism: Cervus canadensis; assembly: GCF_019320065.1. Lineage (NCBI taxonomy): Eukaryota > Metazoa > Chordata > Mammalia > Artiodactyla > Cervidae > Cervus > Cervus canadensis. Next base: position 3,610,877 of record NC_057398.1, read on the forward strand.
GCATTGCAGGGTTAAAGTATCCATCTCAGAGCAAGAAAAAGAAAGATACACTGAGAATATATACCTATAGACCACGCGTCATTATACAGGGAATGGGGCTCTGACACTTAGAAGGCGCACTTCCTCAGTTTCCTGTTTATGAGCAGACACGTATTAGCATCACACAGCGGAAGGAGTCGCTCAGCTAACCGTATGCTGCCTCATCACCCCGTTGTTCGGGCCAGTGGTGTGGAACAAAACAAAAGGTTGTCGACCCGAATCAGAAGCTGTCCTTCGCCAGCCTTTGAAAATCCTGCTCCTGAGAGCGGTAACATTTTTCAAAGACTTAATCAGCAGAAACGCTTGTGAACTCTTGTCAGGTAATCTCCCACCATCAGTCTGGATGCAGAGACAGGGGTCCCCCCACCCCACCCCCTGCCTGCATGGGCGACACCAACCTATTTCCCAGGAGAGTGGGGTACCTCTGCCCATCGGGGGGCAGAGGCGGGATGAAGGAAACTTTGTCAGAGATGCAGAGCCACGGACGCCGCTTTAGACTCATGCTGCAGGGCAGCCAGGTCCCAGCAAGCCAGGCCTCCAGGCTGGGGAGCCAGCAGCAGCAAAAACGAAAGTACTCCTTTTCCTTTCCTTTGAAACTTGGAGCTATTCAAAACAGAATTTCAAAATCATGACATAACTACCTAATTTTAGTAGCATTGCTTTTACCGTCTGCACAGAAACAATATACAAAACAGTAATGTGTGTGTGTGTGTGTGTGTGTGTAAAACTGGCACAAAGATACGTCTGCATCTAGTAGAAACTGCATACTAGAATCTTGGATATTTTATGACCATAATATAAAATATATATGATAGATTTGAAAAAACAATCCTCTTGAAATTAAAATACTGGCCTTACTTAAGCTCTTCAGGGTCTCGTTTGTGAATACAGTACAGAGAATTCAGATAAGTCTAACAGAGGAAACAACGTAAAATCCAACTCGGTCAAGGGCCAGCTGACACGCTCACGTGCAGGCGTCCCGGCGGGCTCCGCCAGGTGTCCCCCGGGGCCCCTGCTACCATGAGGGACCTGCAGTGTCACAGGGCATCCAGAGAAAGCAAGACAAAGCGCAAGCCCTCAAGGTTTGGAAAGAGGCTTCCTATCCTAACCCGATAGGAAAGATGAGGTTTTATGTCCATGTGAAGTGACACAGGGCTCAGAAATACCAGAAGAGACATTACCAAGGATGCACTATCATGTCTCCAAGGAAAAGTATTACATTCACAAAATCAGAAAGAGCTTCATAGCAGAGACAGCATTTTAGACGGTCCTTGAAGGGTGGGCAGATTTCAAAATCTGGAGAGGAAAAAAAAAAATCTGGAGAGGGAGAAGAGGGGGCAGGCAAAATGAGTAGTCACACAAGCAGAAAGTTCAACTCAGCCGCTCAGTCGTGTCTGACTCTTTGCAACCCCATGGATTGCACGCCAGGCCTCCCTGTCCATCACCAACTCCTGGAGCTTACTTAAACTCATGTTCATCGAGTCGGTGATGCCATCCAGCCATCTCATCCTCTGTCGTCCCCTTCTCCTCCTGGCCTCAATCTTTCCCAGCAACAGAGTCTCTTCCAATGAGTCAGCTCTTCGCATCAGGTGGCCAAAGTATTGGAGTTTCAACTTCAACATCAGTCTATCTGATGATATTCAGGACTGATTTCCTTTAGGAGGGACTGGTTGGATCTCCTTGCAGTCCAAGGGACTCTCGAGAGTCTTCTCCAGCACCACAGTTCAAAAGCATCAATTCTTCGCAGAAAAGATGGTGGTATTTCTTGGGCTGTGCCCTACAGACACGGATTCTGAGAGAAGCCAATAGATGTGCTTACAAAACAGTCCACAGTCAAATAAGTTTGGAAAATACTAACCCCGCCTGGAAATTCACAGTGCGCACCAATACAGGGGAGGTTCTGAGGAAGCAACTGTGCAAACCCAAGCCTCCCAAACTCATCTCACTCACTGCAAAGCACATCTGTAAAAGACCGATCGCAAGTACTGAAACGGAATCTGTGATTTTAAAACTCCCAACAAACAGAAGTCCAGGACCAGGTGACCTCGCAGGCAAATTCTACCAAATACCTGGAGATGAGTTAACCCCTGAAACTATTCCAAAAATCTGCAGAAGGAGGAACACTTCCAAACTCACTCTGTGAGGCCACCTTCACCCTCATACCAACACCAGACAAAGACACCACGAAAGAACACTGATGGATTCTTCATTTCCAGAATGACTATCAAGCAGAACTGGAACAAGGCTAGCAGAGTAAACCTGGGACACTGTACAATGCCTCCAACGCCGAACTGAGAAACACAGAATTTATGAATGACAGTTGTGCAGGGGTGAACGTGATTTCAGACACGTTATCATACACTGGGGTTTCAGCACAAGTGTCCACAGGGAATCAGCATGCTAAGTAATTCATTTCAATAGTGTGTGTACACCTTCTGCTGAAACCTTCCTTTAGCTTCACTTTATGGTACAAAAGAACAAGCAACTACGTAACAGGAGACACACACTGCTGGTCAGAGAGGACGAGAAGAGCCATGGCTACGGACGGCGCTGTGGGCAGTGTGGGGCCCCGGACTGAAGCAGAGACAGGCTGGACACAGGCACCACCTCGCCTCTGCTCCTCCCGAGCCCAACAGCAACTCCCAAAGCCTGCAGGTCGTTCAAGTTAAAAGCTAAAGCTGCCTTTCTTTTTTTTAATATATGTCCATGAGAACTAAATATTCTAAAACAGTATTTTATATCAGAAACAATTCTGATTTAAGCGTGGAAACTCAAAATCAGCATGTTCAGCACCTTATTTCCTAAAGGAACTGTACAGGTTCTGCTTCCTTCCTCACTGTACCTGTATCCACTTGTGAGCACGTGTGCGTGCGTGCACACACACACACACACTCTCTCTCTCTCTCTCAAGGCCGCATTTATTAGAACAAGTTACCTGTGGCTGGAACTGAGGAACAGGTGGCCCTTGCATTCCTTGTGATTGCTCATCCATTGTCTGAAGCAACAGGAACTTCTGAACTCTGCAAAAAATGTCAAGTGGAAATTTAAATAATGCAATCATTACCACAACACAATCCACACTTGAGATGAGCCCAGTGCTTCAAAAATGGCCATTAAGCATTCCCTACTCTCATCTGCCATTTGCTAAATCCAAGTTCTGTTTGGCTAACACAAGTAGTTACTGTCTCAACTCATTTTCTCAAAAGCAGCATTTCCCACTTAGAAAATGCTATTTTGTACAATGAAATCCTCTCTTCTCCATTACGTTTTACAGATCAAAGAGGCTCCCCCTCCCTCCCCAATATGAGAAGGCAATCACCATGGAAGGCTTCCTGTAGTCATGAGCAATGCTTTACATCCTCAAACGCACCTCATCTTACGCTCCACACATGTTAGCACTTGTGTTCTTCAGGTCCAACTAAACTTCTTCCTGTGGTTTCTAGGCCTATGTTTAAAAGGCCAGTCCTCATAGGAGGACTTACGCAGACCTTCCTTGTGATTATAAGGCGTCCATCCATTAATTCAGCTAACACAAGCTGAAAACCATGAGCCAAGTCCTGCACAAGGCTCAAGAACTAAGCTATAAATGAAACAGCAAACGCCTGTGTCCACAAGCCACTTCTGATTCTACACAACACCACGTATCTCTAGGCTCTTCACAAGTGTAATTTTATAACTAAAATCTGTGAGTTAAAAAACTAGGGCCCGTTAGGATCAACAGACAGAGAAACTAAAACACATTTTCACTTCATTATACCCTGTAAAAAGCTATAAAAAGGTTCTAGACATGGGTCATTTGTATTGCAAATATTTTTCCATCCTGTGACTTGTCTTTTAAAAACCTTCCCAATGGCATCTTTTAATTAACTTGTTAACTTTTGAAATTTAACAAGTTCTAATTAACCAATCTTTTCCTTTATGGTTAATGCTTTTATATACAAAATGCTTAAGTATTTAAGAATAATTTTCCTATTGTAAATTCTCACACATTATCTTCCAACATAAGCTTTATTGCTCTGCCTTTCATATTTCTTTTTTTTTCATTTATTTATATTAGTTGGAGGCTAATTACTTCACAATATTGTAGTGGTTTTTGCCATACACTGACATGAATCAGCCATGGATTTACATGTATTCCCCATCCCAATCCCCCCTCCCACCTCCCTCTCTACCCGATCCCTCTGGGTCATCCTAGTGCACCAGCCCTGAGCACTTGTCTCATGCATCCAACCTGGGCTGGCGATCTGTTTCACCCTTGATAATATACATGTTTCGATGCTGTTCTCTCAGATCATCCCACCCTCGCCTTCTCCCACAGAGTCCAAAAGACTGTTCTATACATCTGTGTCTCTTTTTCTGTCTTGCATATAGGGTTATCGTTACCATCTTTCTAAATTCCATATATATGTGTCAGTATACTGTATTGGCCTTTTTTGCCTTCCATATTTCTATCTGCAATTGGCCTGGAATTAAAAGTTTTGTACAATGTAAGGTGAAGTCAATATCAGCTTGTTTCTCTACATGGCTATCCAACTGACTTCAAATCATTTACTGCAAAGATTACCCTTTATCCTCCCACGTCTCACTACAGTGCTACTATACCCACCTCAAAATATATCAAATGACTGCACATATATATACACTATACTAATGTCTGGTGTAGCTTTATTATAAAGTCTAGATATATGCCTAATCATATTTCTGATTTTAATATAAAGTTTAGAACCAGCCTGTTTGTTTCTACATAAAAAAGAAAGTAAGAACTACTGGGATTTTGATTAGGATTACAACAACTCTACAGATCTGAAGAGACCTTTCATTTTAATAATATTGGGCCTTCAAACCCATAAACATAGGATATCTTATTAACAGGTTTAATTTCTTTCAAGAATGGCCTTCACTTTGCAAACTGGTCTTTCACATCTTTTTTTCAGGTTATTTTCTAAATATATCTTGATACTATAAGTGTTTTTATTTCAATTTTCTGATAGTGTACAATTGATTTCTATATATCGACCCTTTATCTTACAAACCTGCTAAGCTCACTTAATGGTCCAAGTAGATTTTTTTGTAGATTCTTGTCTTATTGCAATGGCTAGTACTGCCAGTACAACGAACAGAATCAAAGACATCCTTTTCTTGTTCCTATCTGAGTACGAACGCATTCAGTCATTTACCACTAAGTATGATGTAAGATGGACATTTTTCATAAATGCCCTAACTTATCAGGATGAGACAGTACCCTTCTGTTTTCACTTTGCTGGAAGACTTTATGAATAGAAGTTAGGTTTTAGTCAAATTCTTCTGTGTCTGAGCTGATTAAACACTTTTTAAAAATGCTAAATTTTGGTGGCTCATTTACTTTGAATTTTGAACATTCCTTTTGGCAAATGTTTAGCCAGTATTTCTGGGATGAACCCCCATTTAGTCATGATATATAATCATATTTATGTATTGTTGGATTCAACTTTATACAGTGTTGAATTCAAGGAGGGAGGAAAGGGAAGAAGAATGAGAAGCCCAGTAATGAATTAAGAATAAATTTTAGTGTGAAATCTGAATCATTAAACAATCAAGAAACAACGATTTAAGGCTACACTGATTATTTAAAACGTGTATAAACAACAAGGACACTTTTGCAAAAGGTAATATAAATTAAACAGTATCTCCAGCTTAGGAAAAGAAAAACTATTACAAGCCAACTACACATCCAAGATGGTGTCTTACAACTTAATGCTATTATTCTAATGCAGGACAGATTATTGCTCAAAACTGCACATTTCAGAACATCAATAAATTTTCATTTTTTTAAAGCAAGGTGACATCAGAATAAAGACTTTTAAAATAAAAATAAATAAATCTATATCATTAAAACCAGGATTTCACATCTAGGCCCCATACAGTTTACATGAGACAGTCCATGGGAAAAAAGGCCTCCTGGTCCTGACACCTCTGTGAAACACCACTCGCTCTATGAAGCTCTCTTAGAGGGTCACAGTAAATACTAGCACACTAAAAGATCCAAGCAGGCCTGCAGCTAAAAGAGAAAACAAACAAAAAACTTCACTTACATTCAACTTATTTAATCACAAAACGCTTTCTTTGTGCAGCATATTTTAATAGCCCACAGCTTGCCTAACTGCAAGAAGACGCTATGGGAAATGAGCTAGATTATAACAAAGTGGGTTTCATCATACCTCCTGGTATGCGCAATGCCTAAGCAAATAAAATTATGAAGAAAAGAAGGCAAAATGAAAAAAAGAAAGAAACAAAACACACAAAAAGAAACTTAAAATTCAAAGAAATCTTAGAAGTGACTGACAGTCTGCATCACTGGGAAATCACTTCTACAACATCCCAGACCAACAGCCCCTGCTTAGTAAAGGAAAGCCTGTGTGACACTCTCATACTGCACATAAACTTGGTAATACAATGAACAAGGAGCAAAAAAATTTTCTTTGCATAATATCTAATACAGCTCCAGGTGTCACTAGATTCTAACTGCTTCTGTTGAAAAAGACTGTATCAGTGCTTACATGCTGATCTAATATTATCATGTTTTCAAAGGCCATACATGCTTATATATTATCTTTCAGGTAACCCCTCGTAAGTAAAGACATTTAGTGTGTAAGTGTTAAACATACACTCTGTCTTCTAGATTGTAAATTCCAGGCTGCAGGGACCTGTGTTCACTGTCCACAGCTCTGCTCCCAGTGCTTAGTTCAATGCTTGGCACAAAATGAGTGCTGAGCGAATATTTACTGAATAAATGAATGAATGTATCTCTATCAAAACACCAAATAATAACTGCTGCAGTTTAATAAGTCTAAAATCAACAGTGAGTAAAATTATGATCAAACTCAACAAATCTGGCAACCAGTCCTTCCATCAAAAAAGGCTGCCCAAAGAAGATGCTACCTGAACTGGGTTTTAAATAAAGAGGAGACACTCACACAGGTTAGATGAGGCAAGGAAGACAGGAAATCTGGAGAAAGGAAAGAACACATCAAAATACCCAAAAGCAGAGCACAACATCATGTAAGTAAAATTAAAATTGGCAAGTGGTGAGAGATAGCTGGGGGGAGTTAGGCTAACTTTTATGATAGCCCCTTTACTCAGCTGCTATCAGAGAGCTAATGCTGTGTTTCAAGTAGATAAGACAGGGAAGTGACCTTTCTGAAACACAATCTTTCCTGCTGTATGACAGAGGAGAAGGGCTCACAACTTCAAGACAGACCTGTCAAGAAGCGACTGTAACAATCCAGACAAGAGATGATAAGGGCCCTCACCAAGGTCCTCCGATCTGACCTCAACCAGCATTCAACACAACTATCTCACTTTCTGGAAATGTTCTGTGCCCCATGTACTCTCATATAATAACTTCTTTTTCTAAGTTCCTTTTCCAATCTAACATTTATGTCCAAGTGCTCTACGATATGAATCTTCATTTTTTTTAAAACCTACATTCTTTCAGGTCATCCTTTCCAGTCCCATGACTTGATTACTATCCATCTATGATTACTCTGAAATTTATCTCATCTGTTCTGAACTCTGAACCACAAACACCATAGCCAAATGACCACCTAGTATCTTCACAGTTTTTGAACAGAAGATCCCATCTGCCATTTCTTAAAAAAAAAAAAAAAAAAAGTAGCTAAGTTCTCTAATCATCTTTCTCTCCTTACATTATCACCATCTTCTCAGCTGATCCAGCCCAAACTTCTCAAACTTCTGGATCTCACGACCTCTTTATCTGAGAACCCCAAAGACCCCTTCTTGCTCACAGGGGTCATAAATACCTGTATTTCTCATGCTAGAAATCAAAATGGAGAAATGTTTAAAATACATACTAATTCATTTACAAATAACAGCAATAAATCATTATATGACTATAACATTTTTATGAAAAATAGCTATCTTTACAAATACTAGAAGAGAAGGACTGTTTTCCATTTTGTTAATTTCTTTAATGTCTATCTTCAGAAAAGCAGCAGCTTCTTCATTCAAGTTGTTGAGATATGTTGTCTTGGCTGAGGTGTGTTTTAAAAAATCTGGTCTTACACAGATATACAGCTAGAAAATAGAGGTGTTTTTTCATACCCACTATGGCTATTCTTCTTTAACACTACAGCAAACTTGACAAGCGGCAGATTTGTAAAGGTTAACTGCAACATGGACTCTCAAAACTTATCAACGAACTTCTGTGCTCTGATGTGAAAATCTAAAGGGCTCTCTCGATCCCTATTCATGCATGATCCTATAACATCCGTGCATGTCACCTGGAAAACTTTAGCTCCTTGGGTTACACAGATCCACTGAATGTTGACCATTTCATTATACAACATTCATAAACACACTCAATAGTGTCACTACGCATCTCATCAGAAATCTTCAAGTACCAGGAAGATGTCAAGGTCATAGCGATGAATATAATTTTTCCAAAATTCCAACGTTCACGTTAGAAGTTCAAATTTCATCATGAGTAACAAATAATGTCACTTGTTTTCCCTTAAATGACAGGCAAACGTCTACAAAAGACCCAAGTTTAAGTGTCGGTTGGTGTTTCAAGTGAAAACAGTGTCCAGTGAAAACATGAGCTGGCCAGGCGGCTCCTCCAACACCTGCAGAGATGCTCTTCCTCGACACAACTCCATCTGCTGCCATGGCGCTTCATGTCAACCTCCCGCTGCATCATGCAGATTAAAGGACTTGTACTCAAAGGTCGAAATGTGATCAAAAATAGTACTCTTTAACTGCTTCATCAAATACAGGTTAAAAGGAAACTCATAATTTTTACTACAATTTTATACAGGTAGATAAGACAAAGACTAGTAGTTTCGTATCACTGCATCAACTGAAGCTAAGGCATCAGTGCTTTTACAAATTCATTGTTCAGTCGCTAAGTCGTGCCCAACTCTTTGCGACCCCATGGACTGCAGCATGCCAGGCTTCCCTGGCCATCACTATCTCCCGGAGTTTCCTCAACTTATGTCCATTGATTCAGTGATGTCATCCAACCATCCCATCCTGTCACCCCCTTCTCCACCTGCCCTCAGCCTTTCCCAGCATCAGGTCTTTTCCAATGAGTCAGCTCTTTGTATCAAATAATGTCTTAGTATTACAAAAATCATTTGTTTATGCAGACCACAAAAATGAACCTCAAGGACCCCACCCAACTCCTAAATCCCACAATCCGCCAAAGTGGACAGACCACACTTTCCGAAGCTCTGGTCTAGTCAAAAACCTAGAATTCATCCTGATTGTTCCCTTTCCATCATCTCTCTGCTCCCCATTCCAACACATCAGAAAGTACCATTTGTTCTCTTTCTAAAAGAAATCTGAAATTTGCCCATGCTCCTCTAGCACCACTAATGCAACCCGACAAGGTGTCTCTATTTCTGCCAGGGACTGCTCTCATATCCCATGAAATGGCCTCTCTTTTTCCACCGTTCTCTTCGCAGTGATATTTGACAAACACAGATCAGCTCACGGTGCTCCCACTGCTCTCGGGTTAAAACCCCGACTCCTTGCCGAACACGCAGGGCCCTCCCTGTCACTCATCTCCAGCCCGCCTCGCCCGCAGCCGTTCATCCCAGCCTCTCACTACCCACCTTCCATCAGCACAAACCCCTCTTCTGTTCGTGAAGACTGCCGACGTCCTCCCTGGCTTCAGGGTCTCTGTACTCGCTGTCTCCATGCTAGAAATCCTCTCCAAAGTAGGACCCAGACCTCCCCTAGCCCGTTTACCTTTCACGTCATCACTCTATTCAGATTTTTTGCTCATTTTTAAAATTTACACTGAGTTGTATGAGTTCTTTATATATTTTTGGAGATTAACCCTTTATCAGACAGTTCAGTTCAGTTGCTCAGTTATGCCCAACTCTTTGCAACCCCATGTACGGCAGCACGCCAGGCCTCCCTGTCCAACAACAACTCCCAGAGCCCACCCAAACTCAAGTCCATTGAGTCGGTGATGCCATCCAACCATCTCATCCTCTGTCGTCCCTTCTCCTCCTGCCCTCAATCTTGCCCTGCATCAGGGTCTCTTCCAATGAGTCAATTCTTCGCATCAGTGGCCAAAGTACTGGAGTTTAAACTTCAGCATCAGTCTTTCCAATGAACATTCAGGACTGATCTCCTTTAGGATGGACTGGTTGGATCTCCTTGTAGTCCAGGGGACTCTCAAGAGTCTTCTCCAACACCACAGTTCAAAAGACATGTCATTTGCAAATATTTTCTCCCACTCAGTAGGCTCTTTTCATTTTGATTTCACTCTGTGCAAAAGCTTTTAAATTTGATTAGGGTCCATTTATTTATTTTTGCTTTTGTTTCTCTTGTTGGAGGAGATAGATCAGAAACTATATTGCTAAGATCAATGTCAAAGAACACACTGCCTCTGCTTCCTTCTAAGAGTTTTATGGTTTCAGGCCTTACATTTAGGTCTTTAATCTATTTTATTTTTGTATATTGTGTAAGAAAATTTTCTAATATCATTCATTTACATATAGCTGACCAGTGTTTGCAACACCATATATTAAAAGAGACTGTCCCTCCCTCATTGTACACTCTAGTCCCTTTGTTATAGATTAACTGACCATATAAGCATGGGTTTATTCCTGGGCTTCCTCTTCTAGTCCACTGAATTATGTGTATATTTCTGTCCCAGTTCCATAATGTTTTGATTACTGTAACTTTGTAGTTTAGTCTGAAATCAGACAACACGGTACTTCCAGCTTTGTTCTTTTTTCTCAAGAATGCTTTGGCTATTTGGCGGTCTTTTGTGTGAAAGTGTTAGTCACTCAGGCATGTCCAACTCTTTGTGACCCCATGGACTGCAGCCTGCCAGGCTTCTCTGTCCATGGGATTCTCCAGGCAAGTATACTGGAGTGGGTTGCCATTCCCTTCTCCAGGGGGATTCTTCCACACCCAAGGATCAAACCCGGGTCTCCTGTACTCGTAGGCAGATTTTTTGCAGTCTGATCAACCAGGGAAGCCAACTTTAGGTAGTGTAGTAACACCAAGTCTTGTCTGAACAGCATTAATGTCTGTTTTATTTATTCCATTCTTTCGTGGTTCACACAAATTTTAAAATTATTTGTTCTAGTTGTGTGAAAAATGTCATGGGTATTTTAAATAGGGATTGAATTAGGTCTGTATATTGATTTGGGTAGTATGGACATTTTAACCATATTAATACTTCCAACTCATGAATATGGTATATCTTCCCATCTATTTATATCATCTTCATTTTTTTTCATCAATATTTTATACTTTTCAAAGTACAGGTCTCTCACCTGCTTAAATTTATTCCTAAGTATTTTATTCTTTTTGATGCAGTTGTACGTGGATTTTTGTGATTTTTCTAAAAATAGTTTCATTATTAGTGTATAGAAATGCAATAGACTTTTGTATATTAATCTTGTATCCTGCAACTTTACTGAATTAATTTACTAGTTCCAATAATTTTGGGGTGGAGAACTTCAGGGTTTTTTATATACAGTATCATGTAACCTGTAACAGTGGCAGTATTGTTTCTTCCCTTCCAGTCTCGGTGCTTGTATTTCTTTTCCTGGTCTGACGGCAGTGCCTAGGATTTCCAGTATTATGCTGAATAGAAGTGGGAAGAGTGGGCATTATCTTATCCCTGATCTTAGAGGAAAAGCTTTCAGCTTTTCACCACTGAGTATGAAGTAAGCTTCGGGTTGTCATTGTGGCTTTTATTATGTTGAGGTGTGCTTCCTGTATACCAACTTTGTTGAGAGTTTCTATCATAAAGAATGTTTAAATACTACAAATATTTTCATGTAGATCCACACTCAGTGCACATTAAAGTAAAACAATCTTCCCAAATTCTTGTGTGTAGTCACATTTTGCAGAAAAGAAAACTACAAAATTAGGAATCTGAATCTCAAGATATAAAAGCTGAATGACAAACTATTTTTACGCAGTTGTGTCTGCCAGTGAACTGAATTTCATAATTCACATGACCCTGGAAAGAAAATTATTAAAAATCAAAACAATATATATATAATAAATAATACAGCCCTCTGGGACACGGTATGAAATGGCCATCTTAATTTGAACACTGAAACACTTATGGCACATTCCCTAAGTGAAAACAATACCTTTCCTAGTTCCCATATTTTAATAAATGTATAAAATACGAAGCCCTGAGACTGTTAAAAGGAAATTAAGTCATGCTGACTACATACTTCTTTCTGCATAATACTTGAAATAAATAACTTCAGTTAATATATTCACCTTAGATAAAATCTTCAACAAAATGAGAATCTTTATTGTGTCTGCAGACATCCTCAATGAATTTCACCTTTAAAACTTTTTAATTTTTACATAAACTGACTTAAAAATCATACATTTCAAAACACAAACCTGACTTTTTGTCAACTGTAAAATATGCTACTGAAACATATGTAACAGAATATAAAAAGATGAGACTTAAATATGTATTTGTAAGAAAATCATTTAGTGAATTTTACTTGTGATCATGATGTTGGTCAAAAATCATAACTAGCCATTAAATTTTAAAAAGGTAACTATTGTTAACATTAAAGAATGCTGAGCTAAAGAAAAATATTTCCTTCATTCTGCAACAAAAATTACCTAACAATGAAGACATAAAGGCCAGTCAATCTTGCCATCTTTCAAGTTCAATTTCTAACTTAAAGCTTTAGTAAATCCAAATCCTAATAATGGATATGTATAGGTTCTGTTCATTAAAAATCTTTTTCCTTCTGTTTCCACACATGTATTTTGATAGTTTCATCATACTAGCCAGGTTCTCTGCAACCAGTGGGGACATAGTACGAAATCCTAAATACTCAACTATGTAGCAGCAATCTCAAGAGAGACTTAAGATAAACAATGATCAACTATATGATTCCTTCTCTAACTAACATATACTTTTCATTTTATTAAAGACTTCAGAAGTTATTTCCTGCTACTCATTACAGAACTTTTAAAAAAGTATTCTCAACAAAGACAAGTTAAAAATGGCAATCCAAGTATAAATAATACAATTATAGCACTGGAAAAAAAAAAAAAAAGATCTCATTCTAGTTTTAAATCTAACACTACAGTTTCATTCATAAAGCAGAATGTCCTGTCTTAACATTGTGTATAGTTTATAGGCACAAAGAAATGTACATTAGAAATAAATATAAAACATGTTGAATGTCACTGATAAAGAAATACAAATTTAAACAATGACAAAGTATGCAATTGATAACCTTTCAAAATGACACATATTTTAAAATTATATGTAATGCTTATATATATGTAATAACCTTTCTAGAAAGCAATACAGAAATAAACATTAATAATTATTCATACCCTTTTACTCAGTACTCTTAATCCCACAACTCAATCCTAAAGAAATAAATCAGTGACTGAATTCTGGATTACATACAAGAATGTATATTAAAAGACATTTATCAAAATGTGATAACTATGAACAACATAATGGTTCAACAATATGAAAATGTCTAAATAAATTATAGTAAATACAGAAAATGGAACCCTAGACTGACCGAACGTTTATAAAAATTGCAATGATAGTTAAAGATGTACCCAGTACAATATGAAATGAAAAAGCAAGATTCAGAGACAATTTCCATGTTAGATGTACTCGAAGTATACTGTTTTTATCACTAACAATTAGATAATCACGCACTTGTTTAAGCTAACTCTCTTGCCAAAATATCAGCCAGGTAAGGGTAGGAAATTGTCTATTCTATACATCACTGCACCCCCACGATACCTGGCATGGAGTTTAACATATAGTAAATATATAGTCATCTATAATTCTAATATTAATTCATAATATATTAAATCAAAAATAGCAAGTTACTGAAGTATCTTAACAGTTGTTGTTCTTTTTTTTAAAGCACACGTGAATTACACGTATGGGAATAAAAAATAATACAGGCAAACTCCACTTCCGGAATGGCAAAAGGACAATTCAGAGAATCCCCCACCCCCAGGAGGACAGTTAGTTATACACACGTTTTTTAATCTGCTTTAATGCATCACAGAGTTTGGAAACAGGGAAGAGTTAAAGGACCAGTACCTGAGGGGTGGAGGAAAACCCGGAGACGCGGGTCTACTATCTGGGCGCTCCCCACCACGCACAGACTGGCCGTGGGGAGCGTCGGGATGCCGGGCGGCTGCAGAGCACCCCCGGCCCTGCGGACTAGAGAGACAGACTGCAGTCCACAGCTCACCACCGGGCCTTGGCGAACACCCCCGCCATTTGGGCTGGGACGACCTTCAGGGCATTACATCCCCCGAAATCGGACTGAGGTCATCTCTGAGAGCTAATGGGCTTCCCAGGTGGCTCAGGGGCAAAGAATCTGCCTGTCATGCAGGTGACATGGGTTCGATCCCTGGGTCGGGAAGACCCCCTGGAGGAGGGAATGGCCACCCACTCCAGTATTCTTGCCTGGAGGATCCCATGGACAGAGGAGCCTGGGGGCTACCGTCCACGGGGTCGCAGAGAGCCGGACACTGAGTGACTAAGCACGCAGGCACACACAGAGCTGACACCCCCAGGCCCCTGGCAGAAACACATGGAAACATGCCCTGGAGAAAGAGATTATCTCAGGCTTCAAATCACTTCTCCTATCAACCCTAAACATATAGTGTCAGACAGGTAACAAAAGATAATCAGGTACTCTAGCAAACAAGACCACATGAACAAAAACCAGCACGGAACAGACAGAATGAAAACTCTCTCAGAGAGAAGGCGGAAGATGCAAGAAGGAATTGTAAATTCGAGGCAGACATTTAAGTAAGTGTTATCGCCATGAACCAACAGATAAAAGTGACAGCTGGGCTGAACACGTGAAAACCGCTACGTGGGGATAAAGTGCTGTGAGGTTCCTCTTAGAATGTCTGGAAAAGAGAAAGGTACAAATTACCATTATCTTTATTTACCTTGTTAGTCTATACATCTTGTCGAAAACTTATTTTAGCACTTTTTTATTATAATTTATACACAGGAAAATTTCCATTTTCCTGTGCGATTTTCATACGTTTTGACAAATTTGGCCTTGTAACTGCCACCAGAATCAAAATTAGAAGGTCTGTTGGCCCATACAATTCATATGTCCCTTCATAGTCAAATGCGCCAATCCCTGGCAACCGCTCATCTGTATTCTGTCCCTTTCAGTTCAGTTCAGTCGCTCAGTCGTGTCCGACTCTTTGCGACCCCATGAATCGCAGCACGCCAGGCCTCCCTGTCCATCACCAACTCCCGGCGTTTGCTCAGACTCATGTCCATGGAGTCGGTGATGCCATCGTTTTCCCTCTCCCAGGAGAGCGTGTAGGTGGAGCCACACAGAACAGGGCCCTCCGAGCTGGGCTCGCTCAGCACAGTGCACCTATGCCGCCGCACACGGGCTGCTGTTTTTACTGTTTGCTTATCCATTCTCTAGTCAAAGGACATTTGTTTTCCAGTTCTGGGCAGTCCTTCACACAGGAAAATATCTAGGAAAGGGATTACCTGGGTAGCCTTAAGATTTTAATAAAGCTGCTTGCAAAACAGAAGGTCTTTATCTGGTATGCGGAGAAGTAAGAAAACCAACAGGACCTGCTATCAGTCTGCTTTCTGGACAACTCCCTGCGGTCTCAGGGAGCTTCTCCTTCCTCATTCATTCTGTGTTTACCCTAGTAAGATGATCGTAAAAGACAGGGTACCGTATTTGCCTACAGGATTTGTATTTCTGTCAAGTCATCATGTGAGAAACAAGGAAATAAGAGACAGAATTTCTAATAAAATTTACGGCAAACTGAGAAATGTGTTGAACCTTTCACTTTTCTGGAAAGGTAGACATAACTGTCCCGTGATTATTCAATGACTCAGAATTGGCCTAAAATAAAATAGATAATAGGCTGTGAAAGAGTGTAACTGCTGTATTTTCACTCTGAACAATTAAGCCCAGTATGAGGACAGTTGTTTATGAATTCCTATTCCCACTTCTATAAAATGCATATGCTTGCTGACTGGTCAATAGGAGTGAAATATGGAAAAAAGCACAGACAGCCAGAGATATGTTTAAGTAGTTAAATATAAACTTTCTGGATATGGAGTAATTTACGGTGAATTTTTTTTCAAGAAACTGAAAAGAAGAAAAGTTCAGTATACTTGGCAAACATGTCCTTCTCTGAACTAAATCTTTTTAGAGCCACTGCTACACTTCAAACATGCTCCCTAAAACACCTGAAAAGAAGGATTTGTCACGAGAAGGCAGAGAGGTATCCACTGAAAAATCATTTTAACGTTGTTTTATGTTAAAGAATCACTCAAAAGTAACTAAATAAAGGTTGAGATAATCAGGGCCAATGTTTTCATTATGGTTCTTGTGACACCTGCTGGTTTGATCTTATCTTCATCCCTAATACACATCCATATGTGAGACAGAAGCATTTTACATACAAAAGTCTGTAGCACATGAAACAGAATCCTGAGATTAATCAAGGGACCAATGAACCAAAAACTTAATGAGCATACGTAGACCAACTAATCACTTCTCACAGCCACTGAGTTACTGAAATCAGTGTTGTTGGGTTTACCTGAAGTCACTTCCCAATGAATTTAATGAATACAAGCTGTCTGTGACCTTAATTCTGACACTAAAGTTACATTTTTAACCTTCAACTGCTAAAGACACTAGAGTATGCTATTAGAATTCAAAAATGCCAAAAAGTGGATGTCTTTAAATATATTATCTCGGATAATTTTCTGGTTTGTTTTCAGCAAATTCAAAATAGTGCCTTTGTAAAATAAGATAACACACACCGCTGACTAAGTCAGCCCTCACATTTTTACCGCCCTCCCTTCCTCCCCCTCTTCCCTGAATCCACATAAAACACGGTGTCAGGGCTTTAAGGTCACAGCCACCACTGCACCTCGGGCTGTACTACCCATCCCATCAGAGGCCATGCAAAACACCCGAGTGCACGAAAAACTCCAGATGGAAACAACTCTTCAGGATTATAAAACTGTAATAGAAAAAAAAATAAAATAAAATTGTAATAGAACTGCAAGGAAAAAGATTCTCTAACACTGGATTTCATAATGCTAAAAAACACTGCATTCCACAGTTGCCTCACCCTCTGAATAAATATATCAAACCTGAGAAAAATAAAGTTTCTTCTTCCTAGGAACTTTAGTGTTTCATACTGCTAACATTAAAAAAGAAAAAAAAAAAAATTCAATGTCTCTAAAGGAAAAGAAATACTCCAGTAAGTCCTCTTTTTACTTGCTACTCTTTCCCTAGTTCAGCAAATCTATTAAGCCACAGGCTCCACACACCACCATTCAGTAGAGGCTGGATTAATTCAAACCCAAGAGGGTGCGCAAGGATACATAAGAGGAAGTCAGAAAACATGCAGTGTAGGTGGGGAGTAAACACATTTCCTTCACTTCTTAATCATGCATTGATTCTCACGCAGCAAAGAGCTGTTTGAACCTAAGTGAGAGTTACTTTCTAACAGACCATTCTGAACAAAACCAGTCCTGGATGTGGCCTGCGAGTCGGCCGTTCTCGGCCCTGGTTGGCTACCTGGTCCCCTGTGCTGCTGCTGCTGTCCGGCTGTCGGCCGCCACCCTGATTTCCCACCCCTGATTCCACCTGAGCAGTCTGCAGCGGGACCCGCACCTGTCCACTGAAGAAGAAATATATACATAAAAGGCACACAGAGGAGGACGGTGCATGACTTGATTTGTGAACCACTCGGCGTTAGAACTTAACAGGCTCTGTCCCACTTGCCCTGGTGTCCAGCGCATCACTGCAGCGGGGTGACCAGCACTCTGGCTACCAAACCTGCCCCGCGGTCGGGCCCATCAACCAGGCCGCTTCAGACACTGGCAGACAGGTGGCTCACACTCCTCTGTCTGAGTCTAAATTGGACCCAAACAGAAAGAAACGGGGTGGGGGGGGGCGTAGTTATTCCAGGACACTGACCAGTGGGGGGGGGGGGGGGGGGGGCGGGGGCGGGAGCGACCACAGTAGGAGCTCCAGACTCCCTCGGTGGATTTCTGCTGTTAACATATTATCGTATGTAATTTTTTTTTAAGTAAAATTAGAAGGAACATAAACACCTCTTAGCACACACAGAAGTCTCTTCTGAATGTCTCCCAGCTCCTTGTTTAAAGGAGCTTGTTTAAACCAAGATCATCCCTTGGTTTCAAAAACATGTATGATCTAACTCCGTAAATTACAATGTTTGGAAGAGTCATTTCAGACCATACTTACAAATGAAGTATCTGAGTTTGACTTTTAAAATAACAAGTAGGTAGGTCTAAGCTATGGAGCCTAAGAGCCGTCAGCATCTTCCTGTCTGACGGTTCCGCGCGGCAACGGGTCAGGGCTGAGACGTGCGCTCATCTCTGAGCCCTCCACGGGTCACCAGGGTGCAGACACCGCCGCGTTCCTGGAGAGGACCTCTGAGAAGGAAAGGCTCGGGGAAGGAAATCAGGAGGGAGGGAAGAGCAAGAAGGAGGGCGGCAGGAGGGAGCCCAGCGAGGCAGCGCGGCCGGGTCTGAGCGGCAGGACCGCTCTCATCACAGCAGCATGCCCCGGACACGGGGGCGGGGCGCGGGCGGTCCCTCCATCCTTTCAGCCACAGGCCTGTCCCGATGGGGAAGTGTTCCGGGAACCGGGCTGAGGTCCTCAGCACCCCGCACTGAGGTCCCCACTCCCCGGACAGGGCTCTCAGGCTCCGAAGGGCAGCAAGAGTGGCCGAGCGAACAGGACCCCCGTTCTCGGCAGAGATGGAAGGCCCCATGGCACACACTCCTGCTGCCCCCGGGCAGCGAGGCCCCCCGGGCAGCGAGGTTCCCGAGTGCTGGGGGGTCCTGTGCGGCTTCTCCAACCTCCTCCAGCGCGGGAGGAGCTGGACTCGGGTCACGTCGGGGAGAACTTTGCTCCCAGTCACCGGTTTCTGTGAAAACCTGCCAAGTTTTTACTCTTTTGCGTCACACAACACATGCCCCCCCCCAAAAAAAATAATCCGTGAGAGCAACTAACACCCCAGGAAGATGGCTCCAGAACCAGGCTCGCGAGGCGCAGCCCCGGCAAACGTGAACCGCGATAACCTGACGGCCCGGCCCTGTGGGCGCTCCAGCGTGGATGCGCGCGCACCGCGCCATCTCTTTCAGCCCCCTTCAATTTCACACCGATCCCTGAGATTCTGAATGGACTTTGGAAATCAATGGCGGGGAGAGAAATGATTATAATGCAATCACACATCATGCAATGTGTGAATGCATGCAAACTGCATATTATTTTATTCTAAAAGCACTTGTGGTTCAAATGTGCCAAGTCTAGCTCAAAGCCAGAAGCAGCCGTTAAGATTTTTTCGCAACAAATTGTTTCTGGTGTTTCCCTTCACCCTCTTCCTTCCTGACGTTAGAGTGACATTAGGCAAGTGGGACACTGCGGAGGACACTGCTGCTCTCCACCACCCAGATCCCCAAGACTCCCGGCCGGACCAGCCCGGTGGGACCATTCCAGCAAGACCATCCAAGCAGAGACTGCCTGGGAGGCTGTTCCGGTGAGACCCCCGGTGAGCGGGTGCCAGGAAAGGCGGGGGGCGAGGAGTGCACACCGCGCTCCAGAGGTGCGACCGTCATCAGCTTCCAGCCCAACATCACACCTTCCCGAGCATGGAGCCTCCAGACGGATTTCCCGGAGACTGGGAGGGGAACGCCGGGGGCCCGGGGCGCCCAGGCAGCCCTTGGCATGAACAGAGGCGCGGGCCGCATTGGTTCCTGCTCCTGAGGACACCTGACCCCGAACAGGACGACTGATGCGTGTGAACACCCGGCTGCTGCGTGCGCCGGGGCAAGCAACGCGGACCGCAGCGCTGCTGAGGCCACGCCTGAGCTACTTCTGGTCTGGAAAGAGACGTGGCGCAAGCACCTCTGACTTTTCCCGCGCAGCCAGGGAGAGTCAGCAGCCCGCAGGCCTGAGGCAGAGAGCTGCAATCAGGTGTCCTCAGACCTGACATTTCAGCGCGGCTGAATCTAAACCGCGCTGCTCTCTGCACTGCCGCGCGGGTCATTAAAAGCCCTGCTGAAGGAGGGGCTCCCCCACGCTGATGACTCCCAGCCGGAGGGGTCTCACACCAGCCTAGTCTCTGCTGCACTCTGAACAAAGCTTCCGGTGACCTTCCCAGGCTTCCTGTCTGTGGCCTGGGAGGGCAGGCACACCGCTCAGTCCTGCTGCTTCCTCAAGGCTCACACAGCCCCGGGCAGACACGCTGCCTGACCCGGCCACTCGCCCTCTCCCGGAGGAGTATCCACAGGGTGAGATTCAGACAGAGGAGAGACAGAGCCGAAAAAAGCAGTGCCCCGAAACTGAAGGCAGGAGGAGAAGGGGACGACAGAGAATGAGACGGCTGGATGGCGTCACCGACTCCATGAACATGAGTCTGAGTAAACTCCAGGAGTTGGGGATGGACAGGGAGGCCTGGCGTGCTGCAGTCCATGGGGTCACAGAGAGCCGGACACGACAGAGCAACTGAACTGAACAAGAAAGAAGAGACAGAGGCTTTTTTCTCTTTTTGTAGTGGTGGCCAATTTCATAGCATATTAATGAAGGGTTCTGTGAAGGAATTCAGTCACTTAAGTCTGATGATCTGAAGCAGGGACTGGCTTCTTCAGCGACGGGCCAGAGAGCAAACATTTCCAGCTTCCCAGGCCAGCATCAGCTGCAGTCACTGACCCCTGATGCAAAGCCGCCGTGGACCATCCAAGGAAGACGGCGCTGTGTTCTCCTGTAACCTCATTCAGGACAACCAGCTGGGGCCACATCTGGCCACAGGCCATAGTCTGCGCACCCCTGAGCTAAAGCAAATGTCTGTCACACTTTGGCCCAGTGAACATCCAGTACCTGGGAAATACTACATTGGCCCTTTTAATCTGAAACCCTCCCCACGAACCTTGGAGCCTGCCCACTCCACTAAGTACTCCACTACATACTCTGGATTTATCAAAGCAATAGAGTGAATCAATGAGATAAAACAGGATGCAGACCTATTACCTTTACACTAAAGTTAACACTGAACTTGCCTGGTGGCTCAGTGATACAGAACCCACCCTCCAATGCAGGAGACCCGGGTTCGATCTCTGGGTGCGGAAGATCCCCTGGAGAAGGAAAAGGCAACCCACTCCAGTATTCTTGCCTGGAGAATCCCATGGGCAGAGGAGCTGGCAGGCTACAGTCCATGGGGTCACAAAGAGTCGGACACAATTAAGCAACTAAACACCACCACCAAAGACTGAACTATTGTGTGGCTACCCTACAGGGCTAATTCTGGTAGGACTCACTTCTGCTGCTCCCTCCTTACTACAATGCATGCAAATACAACCCTCTTCCACTAAAAACCCAGAAATTAATAAAATTGTATATAATAAACTATAATCTGTACATCATAGACCACAAGAGTTACTATCTAAAAACTAGGAATCTCAACAACTCAACATGAACAAGGACAAAATCGAGGGAAGGCAGCCGGTAAGAGTAAGTCCAAGATGACAACCTAAAACCAGAGAGAAAGCCACTGCTGACAGGACAAGAAGCAACAAAGAGATCCCTGCAGAACCCCAGAGCTGGGCAGACAGCAGGAGTTCAGAGAGCGCCTGAGGGCAGAGGTCTGGGTGAGCACCCAAGGCAGCACTCAAGACCTAGGATGACCAGCCTCCACTGGTCAAGGCGAAAGGTGACGCGCCTTCCCGAAAACTGAACCCTCCCTGGAGAAGCTGACATCATTCAGGGCCTCTGCGAGCGTTCATACACAGGGTCTGTTGTGCAGTAACAGTCACCAGGCTGGCCGGGAGACCAGACAGGCAAGCTCAAGAGCTGGGGGGGACCACTGGGGGATGGATGGGGGAGTGGACAACAGAGATGGTCTCAAAAGTGAACCGGACCTTAGAATCATCAAAAACAAACCTTAAAATAATGATTACTATGTTCTTTAAATTAGTTGAAAACACAGAGAAATTCAACAGAAAACTGAGATCTATAATGAGACAATGCACTGCTCATGAAGAGATAGGAGTCCTAATTTGATGCTGGCTCTAACAGGTCAGGGAAGTATGGAAATCTCCCCGGCAGGCGGGCACTCTCTTAACAGAACACGGAAAGAATGTATAATTAGCAAGGTGACGGGGGCAGGGGTGAAACCGCAATACCAATAATGGAATGACTGACAAAGGCACAGGAAAGGAGGCAAACAGCAGCAAAGACCAGCTGGAACAGAGGAAAATAAATACTAAGATGACAAGCTTAAATCCAAATACTTCAGTAATAGCACTAAAACTAAACGTGTGTGTGTTAGTTGCTTAGTAAATGAATGAACTATTAGCTCCAACTGTAAGATGGAACTGGAACTGATCAGACCAGATTTTCACCAATGATTCATCTCCCAGCCCGCCTTTCCGCAAGGACGATGGACCATGGGACCTGGGTGTGCAAACACCAGCAAGAATCTCTTGCCCCAGGGAAAGCTGCTTCCTCCCCTCCGCGTGCCTCCCGCCCACAAAGGGGAGCGGCCATGCTTCTCCTTGAGAAAAACGCCAAAGAAGCACAGACCCCCGCCCCGATGCCTCTGGACAGGGCACCACCGCCAGCAGCTTCCTGCATCCAGGTTCGCCATCACGGGAGAAAAACAAACCTCTGTATGTTTGTGCCACCACCATTCTTTGACGCCAACCGGCGTCCCTAACAGATCTGTCACGGAGGGAACCCAGGGGCGGTAAGGTCCACCTCTGACATCAAACTGGATGGCTTGTCTTGGGAAGTTTACTCCAAACTGTAAATGTATCATTTCCCACATACCCTTATTATTTCAAAGCTAGGCAGCTAAAACTTGGACAAAATCAAGAAGTCATTCAAGAATTCTGTTCTCTGGCCATTTTTCACTTGATTGCTGCACCAAACAAGCCTGCAATGACCCCTTCTGACCCTTTCCTTCCCTGAAATACAGCTTTTTACATACTAATCTGTAAACAATAATGTCTTCTGAGTGGCTCAGAAGAATTTAGAACTAGTAACATTAAACTCTTTACCATTTTCCTAGAATACACGAGTCCCTAAAGGTCTGAATTATTTTTAATTGGCAAATTATTTACTTTTAATCTTCACAGTAAGAAAAATCTGAAGATAAACGCCTCTGGAAACAGAAGTTATAGCAGAGGTGACATTAAAGCAAGCACCTCAGATGATTTTAAGACAATTACTTTTCTTCCTAAAATATGGTAGATCAGTAAATGTCTTCTTCAAGGGAAAACACCAGCTCATACTCAGCGTAAATGTTAAACACAAACTAAAATTGGGTTTAAAGAGTCAATCTTTGCCCTCTCTTCACATTAAAAAGTAAAGTTCAGTACAAGACAACAGGGGAGTATCTTTAGCAGCTGAAACAGGTAACTCTCTAGAATCAGACTCGACAATGAGCTTTTCTCTTCAATCATGTGTGCCTCACAGATCTCAGAGGCAGTCAATGGGCTGAGTCCACAAACAGGTATCGTGCGCTCTGACTGCCTGGGGCCTCGGAGGAGGAGACGGTTCCTGGTCCTGCTTCTCGGCTGGAACGCGAACGCGTCAGTCACTACAAACCGGTGCCCAGCGCCCCCGGGAGTGCCGAGCGGTAGCGCTTATGTACTCAGTCGTGCCCCACTCTCTGCGACCACACGGACTGCAGCCCACCAGGCTCCTCGGTCCCTGGGATCTCTCAGGCAAGAATACTGGAGTGGGTTGCCATTTCCTCCTCCAGGGGATCTTCCCGACCCAGGGATCAAACCTGTATTTGTTGCGCATCCCGCACCAGCAGGCGGGTTCTTTTATCATTTGGGCTGGCTGGGAAGTACGAAGAAGGTCTTTTTTTTTTTTTTTTTTAATTTCAACTACAGAGGGCAGGTCTTTATTCCCAATCCCGATCCCCCCTCCCACCTCCCTCTCCACCCGATTCCTCTGGGTCTTCCCAGTGCACCAGGCCAGAGCACTTGTCTCATGCATCCCACCTGGGCTGGTGATCTGTTTCACCATAGATAGTATACATGCTGTTCTTTTGAAATATCCCACCCTCACATTCTCCCACAAAGTTCAAAAGTCTGTTCTGTATTTCTGTGTCTCTTTTTCTGTTTTGCATATAGGGTTATCGTTACCATCTTTCTAAATTCCATATATATGTGTTAGTATGCTGTAATGTTCTTTATCTTTCTGGCTTACTTCACTCTGTATAATGGGCTCCAGCTTCATCCATCTCATTAGGACTGGTTCAAATGAATTCTTTTTAATGGCTGAGTAATATTCCATGGTGTATATGTACCACAGCTTCCTTATCCATTCATCTGCTGATGGGCATCTAGGTTGCTTCCATGTCCTGGCTATTATAAACAGTGCTGCGATGAACATTGGGGTGCACGTGTCTCTTTCAGATCTGGTTTCCTCAGTGTGTATGCCCAGAAGTGGGATTGCTGGGTCTTTTTAATTAAATGGAAACAGGGATGGTGGTGGTGTTGGTGGGCCAGGACGGATTCCCCTGACCTACAGGCTTTCTGTCTTTCCCTCTCCCCACCACTCTCTACTGTCTCGATCAACAGCAAATACCAAAACCAGGACCTCAGGGCCAGCTTGCTATCCAAAAGTGAACTCGACAGCTTCCCCCAAGCTGCTTCCAACTATCTGCACTTCAGCTGTTAAACACTACCATCCACCTGACGCCCACAATGGAAACCTCGGCGTAGAAATGCAGCCCTGCTTCCCCACATCCAATCAATCTCCAAGTCACACCAATACATTAAAAAGAGAAGAGTGCGGATAAGTGACATGGAAAATGAAGACAGTGAAACTCCACAAAACCAGAAGCTGGATCCTTTAAAAAAGATAATAAAACCCGACAAACCTACGGCAAGACTGATTGAGGAAAAAAGCAGACTGCAGAGAGAAATGATAACTACAAATTCAGCAGAACAAGAAATGTGGGGGGAAGACGAGAGAGAGGATACAAAAATAAACATTTTTCATCAGTAAATCTAAAACCTGAGATGAGATGGACAAATTTCTGGGAAAAAAGTGTGTGTTTGTATGTCTATGAAACTAATTCTAAAATATGAAAGAAAAGGGAGCCGAAAATAGACAAGAGAGTTTTGAAAAACACCAACAAGGCAAAGGGCAGACAGAGATGAAGATGTACGGAAAATGTAACTGCGGCAGGAAAAAGCAAAGCCCAGTGAGCGGACACAGAGCCCAGAACGGAACTGCTCCTGTGGAAACTGCACGCGACGGAACAGGCACGAGGAGCGAGAGGAAGGTGTGCGGGGACAGGGCGGGGCGGCACCGAGGTGACCGGGCACTGGGCACCGGAACATCATACATGCTCACACGTGCATATACATGAGGAGGGGACCACCGCCTTCCACGACACAGTGGGCCGGGGTGGCTAAATAGGAAAAACAGACCCGTATCTTCACAATCTCAAAGTAGAAGGAAACGTACTTCAGGATAAAAAGAAGAACCAGGAAACACTGAGAAAGTTCAGTGATATCTATTCATCAAGGGGCACGACTGAAAAATGCAGAAAAGTCATAGACGATGAAAAAAAATACTCGTAATACATATACCAACCCAGAACCAACATCCAGGATTTGTGAAGAGCTCGATAAACAAGTCAAGCTGATTTTTATTACTGGCAAAAGACATGAACAAGTAATTTCCAGAAGAGTATCTGAAACAATATTCAGTATCAGCTCTTTAAAATCAGGGATAGGCAAATTAAACTAACAAAAAGACACTGTTTCATATGCATCGGACAGGCTAAAATTGTTGAATTCTGGCAAAATAAAACCAAGATATGGAGCAACTGGAATTCTCACATACAGTAGGTAGGTAGATAGAATATCGAGAGGTCAATGCCCCTAAGACCTCCCAATGCACCTCCCTATATGTGCAAGAATACAAGACAAAGACACACACGAGAACGTGTACGACTTGTTTCTAACCATGTTAAAAACATAAAAGATACTATGGGATACATCAAATAAAATAATATCAAAGGCACTACACCCCTCTAAGTCTAAAAAACACTGTATGTGTGTATGTTGGTTGCTCAATCATATCTGACTCTCGGTGATCCCATGGACTGTAGCCTGTCAGGCTCCTATGTCCGTGGGATTCTCCAGGCAAGAATGCTGGAGTGCGTGGCCATGTCCTCCTCCAGGGGATCTTCCCAACCCAGGGATTAAACCCAAGTCTCCTGCATTGCAGGCAGATTCTTTCCCATCTGAGCCACCAGGAAAGCCCAAAACAAAATACTACATAAAATTTATGACTGGGACTTCCCCGGTGATCCAGTGGCTAAGATTTCTCACTCCCAATAGAGGGGCCCAGGTTCAACCCTTGGTCGGGGAACAAAATCCCACATGCTGCAACTAAGAGTTCACAGTTCAGTTCCATTCAGTTGCTCAGTCATGTCCGACTCTTTGCGACCCCATTAACTGCAGCACACCAGGCATCCCTGTCCATCACCAACTCCCAGAGTCCACCCAAACCCATGTCCATCGAGTTGGTGATGCCATCCAGCAATCTCATCCTCTGTCATCCCCTTCTCCTCCTGCCCTCAATCTTTCCAGCATCAGGGTCTTTTCAAATGAGTCAGCTCTTCGCATCAGGTGGCCAAAGTATTGGAGTTTCAGGTTCAACATCAGTCCTTCCAATGAACACCCAGGACTGATCTCCTTTAGGATGGACTGGTTGGATCTCCTTAAGAGTTCACAGGCCACAAGTAAAGATTCTGCACACCACACTGAAGAGCAAAGATCCTGTCTGCCGAAACTAAGACCCAGTGCAGCCAAGTAAATATAGTTTTTGTTTTTGTTTTTTTAAATTCATGACTGTCCCTTTACTGTTTACCTAATAGAAAACACAGCAAAAACTTCCTACTGATTTAGAAATGTCAATATTCTGACAACTCCCACTTTCTGGAAAGAAAACAAAATTTAAAACAAAAATCATTCTTCTCTTCTTGGGCCAATCTTCTAATAAATGGTAGAAAGAAAAACAAAACACTTCCAGGGGAAAAAAAATGCTGAATCTCTAAAAGTATAATTATAGTGATAATTATTCATCTAGAAAAATTGTTATTTTAATTCTAGCATTCCAGCACACAGCATACTCAATAAACACAGGTTTTTATTAAAGCTTAAGTCATTCAAAAAGCCTTAAAGAAAACTAATGGCATAAAAACTCCTCATCTGACAGTTCGAGTGCGCTTGCTCGCCTTGTGAGAAAGTATCAGCGAGTGGACTTAGGAAGACTTAGGTCTCGCGAGTCGGCCGCGCCTGCGGCGGCGGACGGAAACCCGCCTCCTTTCGGGGTGGCACGGGGATTTGGACGGCAGTCCTCGGTCTGGGGGCGGGCGAGGGCGTCGCCAGGTGTCTTGTACGCATCTCCAGAAGAAAACTTGGTGCTACAGTAATATTCTCATCGCAACACTGTCTTCCGGTTTCACCTGACGCGGGCCGGGGACAAGCACTTCCGGGAACAGCATGACGGCGCGCGCAGGGAAGAATTACTGGCGGTGCCGGGAACGGTGCATTTTCTGTGTCAGGTTGACTGGGTCACAGCTGCCCGGGCCATCGGCTGGACGTGATTTCTGAGCATCTGGGAGAGTTTCCAGCGGAGGCTGGAGTCGTAGCGCGGAGTTGAGCCGCCTGCCCCCGACACGCACGCCGGCCCCCAGTGCGGGGGCGCGCCGCCCCACCCTTCGAGGCCGAGGAGGACTGACGGGCGGGGAGAGGAGGGCGTCCCAGAGCCCCGCGCCGCACGCCGGGTCCTCAGGCCTGCAGACTCACCGCCCACTCGCAGCACCCATGCTGCTGGCTCAGGAGTCCGGTGTCGGATACGACAACGACACCACCAGCTTGCCGATGGCAGACCAGGGACACCCCAGCCTCCGTGACCACGTGAGCCGATTCCTCAGGACAGATCTCTCTATAGATGTGTATCTGTGTGTGTGTGTAGACCTTGATACGTGGCAGGCTACACATATTAAGGTAACCACATGTACAGAGAGAGGTGTAACTTGAGAGTGTGTTTATATACATATCCTCTTGGTTGGGTTTCTCTGGAGAACCCGGACTAATACAGCACTGTGGTCTTAAATTAACAAATTAACATGTCTGTTTGTACTGCAGTGGCAATATGGATCAAGTAATTTAGGCAAACACAAAACGATGACACCCTCCCCCCCTTCTTTTTCTTAAATCAGTGAAATCTAAAGTTTAACTTTTAAATGACACAAATTCTTTATTCATTCTAACAACTTCTTAAAGCACATTCAAAGTCGTTTAACCGAGTCATTACATTCCCTATTTTTTTTAAGTGTATCATCAGAGCTTAGCAGCTATTCCCAGCGTAGTACTCAAAATGATGCAGCCCCTCCAGGAATGAATGAAATAATTTTCAGTTGTTGGTCCCCAGGGAATAAATATTTTAAAATATCTTAAAACATAAAATCTGACTTCATCTTAAAAGCCCTTAACGTTCATCTGACTGTTTAAAGAGGCCTGTAAGTGGGTCACAGGATATGTGTTCCCACACTGAAGATCTGTATACAAATTGTTCCCTGGAAAGAATGTTTAACCAGAGGTTATAAAAACCAAAAGCAGGATTAACAATGGAAAGTCCAACCTAACATCAGCTGGCCCTGTGACGCTGCAGCCAGCGGTGTCCGGGGCCTGCTCACTTGGAGTTTGGAGGGACGCTAGTCCATCTCACCGCAAATATGCAAGTGTCTTCTTTATCCCTCAGTTGTGCTTAAAACATAACTAATCAAAGAAAAAGACACTGGTTTACACAATCAACGATCAACTACGCTGTCATTAACCAAAGGCAGCAAGATTCTCAAATGTCTGTTTCCAATGACAGCCCTGGGTTCAGGAGGGCTGACCCAACTCCAGGCAAGCAGAGGGGCTGTCCAGGCCCCCACTCGGCTCGGGGGCGGGCCTGCAGCAGGAGGGCTGACAGCGCCGGGCTGCTGCTCCCACCGCCAGCAGCGCCTCCTCAGCACTGGCTCCATCTCTGAGCCTCCCCGCCCACCTGCAGCTCCCTTGGCGCAGGGCAGGCCAAGCTGATCACTCTCCACTGACTGCAAAGTCCAGGCGGTCGCTCTGCCACTTAACTTTCGAGTCTCAGTACTGACTCCTCCCCAGCCTGCAAGGCAGCCGCTAAACAACAGCACTGAAAACAAGAAAGAGCAGCAGCTGCATGGGGCTGGGGCAGAGATTGATTCTATCAGACCACAGACTGATACATCCGATCAATATCAGACCACAGACTGATACATCTAATCAATGTCAGACCACAGACTGATACATCTAATCAATGTCAGACCACAGACTGATGTAGCTAATCAATATCAGACCACAGACTGATACATCCGATCAATGTCAGACCACAGACTGATACATCAGATCAATATCAGACCACAGACTGATACATCTAATCAACATCAAACCACAGACTGATACATCCAATCAACATCAGACCACAGACTGATACATCCGATCAACATCAGACCACAGACTGATACATCCGATCAGTATCAGAGCACAGATTGATACATCTGATCAGTATCGGACCACAGACTGATGTATCTGATCAATCAGACCACAGACTGATGTATCTGATCAATCAGACCACAGACTGATACATCCGATCAATATCAGACCACAGACTGATACATCTGATCAATCAGACCACAGACTGATACATCCGATCAACGTCAGACCACAGACTGATACATCCGATCAACATCAGACCACAGACTGATACATCCGATCAGTATCAGAGCACAGACTGATACATCTGATCAGTATCAGACCACAGACTGATGTATCTGATCAGTATCAGACCACAGACTGATGTATCTGATCAATCAGACCACAGACTGATACATCCGATCAATATCAGACCACAGACTGATACATCCGATCAATGTCAGACCACAGACTGATACATCCGATCAATGTCAGACCACAGATTGATACATCCGATCAATGTCAGACCACAGACTTATACATCTGATCAATGTCAGATCACAGACTGATGTAGCTAATCAATATCAGACCACAGACTGATACATCCGATCAACATCAGACCACAGACTGATACATCCGATCAACATCAGACCACAGACTGATACATCCGATCAGTATCAGAGCAGATTGATACATCTGATCAGTATCGGACCACAGACTGATGTATCTGATCAATCAGACCACAGACTGATGTATCTGATCAATCAGACCACAGACTGATACATCCGATCAATATCAGACCACAGACTGATACATCTGATCAATCAGACCACAGACTGATACATCCGATCAATGTCAGACCACAGACTGATACATCCGATCAACATCAGACCACAGACTGATACATCCGATCAGTATCAGAGCACAGACTGATACATCTGATCAGTATCAGACCACAGACTGATGTATCTGATCAGTATCAGACCACAGACTGATGTATCTGATCAATCAGACCACAGACTGATACATCCGATCAATATCAGACCACAGACTGATACATCTAATCAATGTCAGACCACAGACTGATACATCCGATCAATGTCAGACCACAGATTGATACATCCGATCAATGTCAGACCACAGACTTATACATCTGATCAATGTCAGATCACAGACTGATGTAGCTAATCAATATCAGACCACAGACTGATACATCCGATCAACATCAGACCACAGACTGATACATCCGATCAACATCAGACCACAGACTGATACATCCGATCAGTATCAGAGCAGATTGATACATCTGATCAGTATCGGACCACAGACTGATGTATCTGATCAATCAGACCACAGACTGATGTATCTGATCAATCAGACCACAGACTGATACATCCGATCAATATCAGACCACAGACTGATACATCTGATCAATCAGACCACAGACTGATACATCCGATCAATGTCAGACCACAGACTGATACATCCGATCAACATCAGACCACAGACTGATACATCCGATCAGTATCAGAGCACAGACTGATACATCTGATCAGTATCAGACCACAGACTGATGTATCTGATCAGTATCAGACCACAGACTGATGTATCTGATCAATCAGACCACAGACTGATACATCCGATCAATATCAGACCACAGACTGATACATCCGATCAATGTCAGACCACAGACTGATACATCCGATCAATGTCAGACCACAGATTGATACATCCGATCAATGTCAGACCACAGACTGATGTAGCTAATCAATATCAGACCACAGACTGATACATCCGATCAACATCAGACCACAGACTGATACATCCGATCAACATCAGACCACAGACTGATACATCCGATCAACATCAGACCACAGACTGATACATCCGATCAGTATCAGAGCACAGATTGATACATCTGATCAGTATCGGACCACAGACTGATGTATCTGATCAATCAGACCACAGACTGATACATCCGATCAATGTCAGACCACAGACTGATACATCCGATCAATGTCAGACCACACAGACTGATACATCCGATCAATGTCAGACCACAGACTGATACATCCGATCAATGTCAGACCACAGACTGATATATCCAATCAATCAGCCTGATTATGTTCTTTGCAGCCAAAGATGGAGAAGCTATATACAGTCAGCAAAAACAAGACCAGGAGCTGACTGTGGCTCAGATCATGAATTCCTTATTGCCAAATTCAGACTTAAATTGAAGAAAGTAGGGAAAACCACTACACCATTCAGGTATGACCTAAATCAAATCCATTACAATTATATACTGGAAGTGAGAAATAGACTTAAGGGACTAAATCTGATAGACAGAGAGCCTGATGAACTATGGACAGAGGCATGTGACACTGTACAGGAGACAGGGAGCAAGACCATCCCCAAGGAAAAGAAATGCAAAAACGCAAAATGGCCGTCTGAGGAGGCCTTACAAATAGCTGTGAAAAGAAGAGAAGCAAAAAGCAAAGAAAAGGAAAGATATTCCCATTTGAATGCAGAGTTCCAAAGAATAGCAAGGAAAGATAAGAAAGCCTCCCTCAGTGATCAGTGCAAAGAAATAGAGAAAAACAATAGAATGGGGAAGACTAGAGATCTCTTCAAGAAAATTAGAGATACCAAGGGGACATTTCATACAAAGATGGGCTCATACAAAGAACATTTCATACAGGAATGGTATGGAACTAACAGAAGCAGAAGATATTAAGAAGAGGTGGCAAGAATACACAGAAGAACTGTACAAAAAATATCTTAATGGCCCAGATAACCATGATGGTGTGATCATTCACCTAGAGCCAGACATCCTGGAATGTGAAGTCAAGTGGGCCTTAGGAAGGATCACTACAAAAAAAAGTTAGTGAAGGTGATGGAATTCCAGTTGAGCTATTTCAAATCCTGAAAGATGATGCTGTGAAACTGCTGCACTCAGTATGTCAGCAAATTTGGAAAACTCAGCAGTGGCCACAGGACTGGAAAACGTCAGTTTTCATTCCAATAACAAAGAAAAGCAATGCCAAAGAAGGCTCAAACTACCACACAATTGCACTCATCTCTCACGCTAGTAAAGTAATGCTCAAAATTCTCCAAGCCAGGCTTCAGCAATATGTGAACTGTGAACTTCCAGATGTTCAAGCTGGTTTTAGAAAAGGCAGAGGAAGCAGAGATCAAACTGCCAACATCCGCTGGATCACTGAAAAAGCAAGAGAGTTCCAGAAAAACATCTATTTCTGCTTTATTGACTATGCCAAAGCCTTTGACGGTGTGGATCACAAGAAACTATGGAAAATTCTGAAAGAGATGGAAATACCAGATCACCTGACCTGCCTCTTGAGAAATCTGTATGCAGGTCAGGAAGCAACAGTTAGAACTGGACATGGAACAACAGACTGGTTCCAAATCGGGCAAGGAGTGCATCAAGGCTGTATATTATCACCCTTCGTATTTAATTTATATGCAGAGTACATCATGAGAAATGCTGGGCTGGAGGAAGCACAAGCTGGAATCAAGATTGCCAGGAGAAATATCAATAACCTCAGATATGCAGATGACACCACCCTTATGGCAGAAAGCAAAGAAGAACTAAAGAGCCTCTTGATGAAAGTGAAAGAGGAGAGTGAAAAAGTTGGCTTAAAGCTCAACATTCAGAAAACTAAGATTATGGCATCTGGTCCCATCGCTTCATGACAAATAGATGGAGAAACAGTGGAGACAATGAGAGACTTTATTTTGGGGGGCTCCAAAATCACTGCAGATGGTGATTGCAGCCATGAAATTAAAAGACACTTACTCCTTGGAAGGAAAGTTATGACCAACCTAGACAGCATATTAAAAAGAAGAGACATTATTTTGCTAACAAAGGTCCGTCTAGTCAAGGATATGGTTTTTCCAGTGGTCATGTATGGATGTGAGAGTTGGACTGTGAAGAAAGCTGAGCACTGAAAAATTGATGCTTTTGAACTGTGGTGTTGGAGAAGACTCTTGAGAGTCCCTTGGACTGCAAGGAGATCCAGCCAGTCCATCCTAAAGGAAATCAGTCCTGAATGTTCATTGGAAGGACTGATGCTGAAGCTGAAACTCCAATCCTTTGACCACCTGATGAGAAGAACTGAGTCACTGGAAAAGACCCTGATGCTGGGAAAGACTGAAGGTGGGAGGAGAAGGGGATGACGGAGGATGAGACGCTAGATGGCATCACCGACTCAATGGGCATAAGTCTGAGTAAACTGTGGGAGTTGGTGATGGACAGGGAGGCCTGGCGTGCTACAGTCCACGGGGTCATAAAGAGTCAGACACGACTGAGGGACTGAACTGAACTGAACTGAAAAACAAGATAAAACAACAACCACCTGTTCTTCACACAGTACCCTGGCATTTCAAACCTTTAAAGGAAACTGTAAAGGCAAGAGGAAGTTCAACAAATCAGAATACTTACTTCAATGGATTTAGTGTTCTATTTCACCGAACACACAACCGAGACGCCTTAATAGCTGAGTTCATTAGGAAACCGAAAACTAAGAAGGAAGATAGTATTTCAATAGCTACGGAAATAATCTCAAATACATCCTTTCACAGGTAAAAATAATTTCCATGAGTCAGTTTACTGTTCTAAACTTACTGACCGTAAGTTTAAATAAAACGACCATTAGAAAGATGATCTGGTGACATAAATCTTCTGGCTCATTGAAGAAGTGCAGCCTAAGCTCTCCCTTCTCTGCAATGTGTAACTCCTTTGAGATAAGGTATCTTCGAGGGCCAAGATTCTGGGTTCATGTTTTAACAAAGAAAATGATTTACAGATTTTCATTTTCACATTCAGTATTTCTGCATGCACCCAACGCTATGGCCTCAGGAAATTGAAATAGAAATGACAGGTTACCTGGAAGACAACCAGCAACCAATCACCAATCAAACTGAACAAATCCTTTCTTTTAATAAAACCCAGCTCTGCATATTTATACATAACTTTTTATACCAACATTGTTTCCAGTGAAACAAGTAATAAGACTACCTCTCTCCCAACTCTGGTCCCTTTCATCAGCTGTTGTTCCTGCACCAATTTGTAGGTAAGCCTTAAGCAACCATCATATTAATACACAGAACCAACGCCACATGCAGACAACATGAAAAAGAGATCTGCTTCTTTAGCAAATTCGATAATTTACAGCTTTCTGAAGCCAGTTCCCTGAGTGACACCGCACAGCTAGCAAGAAAGCGTAAGATTACAAGAGCAAGTGTACACATAAATTAACTTCTACTGGTAGCTCATTTGGTAAAGAATCCGCCTGCAATGCAGGAGACCCTGGTTCGATTCCTGGGTTGGGAAGATCTGCTGGAGAAGGGATAGGCTACCTACTCCAGTCTTCTTGGACTTCCCTTGTGGCTCAGCTGGTAAAGAATCTGCCTGCAGTGTGGGAGACCTGGGTTGGGAAGATCCCCTGGAGAAGGGAAAGGCTACCCACTCCAGTGTTCTGGCCTGGAGAATCCCAGGGATTGTCTAGTCCATGGAGTCCGACACAACTGAGCGACTTCCACTTTCAGTGTGTTTTGCTCACACGTATATTCTGTGCTCAGTCCAGAACTCTGATTAGTGTGAGAAAAGTTCAGAATAACTGTTTTCAACGTTTAAATCAGTTTGGGCATGATTAAAAACAAGAACGTTTTAAAAAAAACAGAGAAAGAAATCTCTTTGAGAGCCTGTCCTCTTATTATCTCCACCATCAAACCTATTTCCACAACTCAGCAGCTATCAGAAGGTCACCGTGCCAGGCAGTAAACAATCACAAAAATAGTTTCCAAATCCATGAGACCCTGCGGGGGAGAAGGAGAGCCACGTTTTCCAAGAAAGGAAAGACCGAAATCAGATACCGTGGTGAACTTTTGCGGAGAACCTGATCAGGAAGGCCGGGCAGGCTCCCACGGGCTACAGACCCACGGCGGCCGGGGAGACAGCGGCGCCGTCAGCGAGCACACCTGATGCGTGGACAGCTGCAGTCAGGACAGAAATAAAAAGCGAGCAGCTGGTGGGGAGGAAGGCCCCGGGGAATTTATTTCCAGGTTCGCTCAAACCCACAGTGGGAAGCCGGTCAGCACAATTATAAATCTAATCTTAAGGCATAATGTGACTTTTAGGATTTTCGGCAATCCCCATAGCATACCAACTCTTTCTTCTTCATTCTCAGATTGACTTGACTTGTGTTTCACCCGATGTCATGAACATGGATCCTCACAGACACAGATTAAGTGTTTCTGATGGGTTTCCAGTCTCCCTGGTCAGCACACAGACACTATTTACCAGGGCCTGTGATAAGCAGACTCGGCCTAGGCACAGGGCACCCAGCCTGCACGAAACGGACAGGGCCGCCGCCCTCAGGGCGTCCGCAATCTCATGGGCAAAGCTCACTGCGAGGGCCAGAACAAACGCGGTCCGCCTGACAAGTGAGCAAGGCCAAGTGATAAGGGGCCTGTAACAGTCTGGGGCAAGCGCGTGGGGGTGTCCAGGAATTCTCACACTGAAGCCTCACGGGTCCGGGAAGGGGGTTCACTTGGGGAGGGAGGCAGAGAAGAGGAAGAAACGGGGCAGACGGGACTCCTCCCAGCAGCGCCCCCCAGACGGGGTGTTCGGTCTGTTCTCCACACAGGGAGGCTCCACTTCATGGATGGCCAGGGGAGGCTGCGTCCTTCTGTGTCGAGACACCGTATTTCTTAAACTTCAGCTGTTCTTACATCAGAGCACTGTAGTTCAAGAAGTGAGATTCTGAGTTCTGCAAGTCCAGAACAAGACTTTAAAAGAGCCATCAAGAAAGCTTTGCGGGGGAACATTCTCAATTGGGAGATTCATTTCCTCCTCCCAGAGGAGTGCACAGTGAAAATTTTCCTTATCAGGTAGTTTCACGAGGCTGACCCACACAGAACGGGGGCAGCCACTGAAGACACGTCTTTAAAGCAAACCATCCACCAGCAAACCTCACTTATCAACTGAGGACACAATTCCCCGTTCCTGACAGAACCAAGTTCAAATCCAGACGAGTGCGGCGCAGTGCGTAGCTGTGTCCGACTCTCTGCGACGCCGTGGACTGCAGCCCGCCGGGCTCCTCCGCCCATGGGACTCTCCAGGCAGGGGTACTGGAGTGGGTGGCCATGCCCTCCTCCAGGGGGTCTTCCTGACCCAGGGCCCGAGCCCGGGTCTCCTGCATTGGGAGGCGAATTCTTTACCACTGAGCCACTGGGGTACAGAACTAGGTCAAAAACAGAATCACTGAGCAAAGAGCTTCTCTTCTGAAAAAAGAGACAGTACAGAATGCGGACAGTACGTGCTGAGAAGAAGACGGTCCCCGGGGAGGAGAGGCAGGCGGCCACACTCAGGCCCTCACTCTTCACAGGCGAGCCTGTTTGTGTTTTGAAAAGAGCCGAGTGAAGACACTGTTTTTAACATGGATTTTCCTACTCGCTTTCCAAAGTGTACTGTCACTAGACTTTCCCAGAAGCACCGTGATGCCCCACTCTGGCTGAGAACATTGTGTCGCGACGTCACTGGACCTAAGGACAACCTTGCTGGTACTGCCGCCATCGTGTCCGCTGTGTGTGGGCGGGTTCCAGAATTGGTAAAGCCACTGCGAACACAAACCAACTGCATTTGGGAATCCTCAGGTCAACCATTAGTCACAAATATTCTAGATTTTCGAGTGATCTACAGAAATAATGAAAGTTCTCTGAATATATAAGCAGTTTGACTATTTTAAATTGAAACTATATTCTGAATTTTCCAATAAAGCCATTTAAAATCTCTCAAATAGGTTGACAAGAAGTCAGTCAAGCCTGTCAACTGAAGAAAGGAAGTTCCGAGCTCCACAGCATTTATTAATAGGCGCCTTCAGAAAACGGCGCTGAGTCAGTCACAGATTTACTATCGTGAAGAACTCCAGTGTCTGAGGAAGTGAAATACTATGCACGCTTATTTATAATGTATTTACCATTTGTGAAAACTGCCCAATGAACAAAGTCAAAGCCTCGCGTTCTGTGCGAGTGCCTAGTGTACCGTGAATAACCAGGGA
Organism: Cervus canadensis; assembly: GCF_019320065.1. NCBI lineage: Eukaryota > Metazoa > Chordata > Mammalia > Artiodactyla > Cervidae > Cervus > Cervus canadensis. Next base: position 3,648,557 of record NC_057398.1, read on the forward strand.
GCGCTAAGCACCCACAACACTGACACGTGTTCCTAAGAACTGAAATCTGGCAAGGGCATATCTTGTTACTAAATCACTGGAAAGTTATTGCTAATTAAATACCAAACTGTTAAACGGTCTGGGTACCACCAATGCTCACAATGTCTGAGGACGGCCAGAAGAGGCCCCTACACTCCCAGACCTCCACTGCCGATGTCCTTCAGAAACACATGAAGAGAGAAAGGGAAAATGTTTCTTTACTGCCACGTTCTCTCCACATGATTTTCGAGCCCCTCTAGGGTCCTCAGTCACTCAAGCATTGAAAATGCTTCCTGCAGTCACACTCTGTGTCCTCTACTGCCGTGTCCACCGACGCTTAGAACACGACAGGCTCAGGGGAGACATTCAAACACTTGCCAAAGGAATGAAAAAATAAAGCCTACCTAATCCTGCTTCGGAGAAGGCAATGGCACCCCACTCAGTACTCTTGCCTGGAAAATCCCACGGACGGAGGAGCCTGGTAGGCTGCAGTCCATGGGGTCACGAAGAGTCGGACACGACTGAGCGACTTCACTTTCACTTTTCACTTCATGCATTGGAGCAGGAAACGGCAACCCACTCCAGTGTTCTTGCCTGGAGAATCCCAGGGACGGGGGAGCCTGGGGGGCTGCCGTCTATGGGGTCGCACAGAGTCGGACACAACTGAAGTGACTTAGCAGCAGCAGTCCTGCTTCGTCTCGGTGAACTTAAAAAGCAGTGGTTAAAATTGACCCTAGGTGCTACTTCAGAGTAAAATTAAGAAGAGCAGCTGGAGAAGACTCCTGAGAGTCCCTTGGATGGCAAGGAGATCCAACCAGTTAATCCTAAAAGAAATCAACCCTGAATATTCATTGGAAGGACTGATGCTGAAGCTGAAGCTCCAATACTGTGGCTACCTGATGCGAAGAACTGACTCACTGGAAAAGACCCTGATGCTGGGGAAGACTGAGGGCAGGAGAAGAAGGGGAGACAGAGGCTGAGACTTAGTGGCTGACCGACAAGAGCAGCAAGGGGCGGCCCCACCAGTGAACTCCCACAGACGTCTGGGGCTGCACATGTGCATTCACTCTGAGGCGTTTCAGAACATGATGTTTAGAAGCCTAGCATCACAATAATCAACTGTTGATAAAGATCCTAGAATACCTTCACCATATCATTCTTGTGCTTAAAAATGTCTAATTGTTCTCCACCGTTTTTAAAATTAAGTACAAATTCCTTAGGCTAGAATTACAGTCCCATTTATCCTACAGAAAGGTACTGACTCCCTTCTGCGGAGCTGGCGGGTGCCAAGGATAACGAGACGAACAACAAAAGGAGCCTTCCCTGGAAGAGCTCCAAGCCCAGAAGAGGCTTTGGAGGAGAAGCAACCCGTGGAAAGTCAAGGGCAGGCTCGGGTTTCCTGCTACTGGACGCAGCCTCGGAAGACTGGCTGGTTCTCAGACGGGGCGTCAGAGCTGGTTTTCCATTTCACAAATTCCACTTTGGCAGCCACAGATGGAATGAATCAGAGCCTCCTGCCCCACGCTTTTTGCCAAACTGGCCTATTTTCGAGCTGCAGAAGTCCTAACTTCACCCACCACCAGGGCTTCCAGGCGAAGCCCAACAGGCAGGGGTCCCGCCCGCAGCGTCCCCTGGAGCCAGGAGGACGCGCCCCCTCGAAGGCCCCTCCCAGGCCTCATCATGCCGTCGGTGACACCATGGCTCAGGGCTACCAAATCCGTGATAACAGACAGCTCAGTCTCCCTGCACAACGCGCCTTCACGAGCTGCAGGGCCTGACGGCTGCTGATTAGCTGGATTATGCTTCCCTGAAAACAGTCAGGTCTGGTTAAGCCCCTGAGTAGATATCATGGAACAAAGGACAGAGGGTTGAAAAGTAACAGTTTCTAAAATCTAAAACCAGAATATTTCCAAAAAAATAAACCTAAAACCCCTGCAGGACTTTTTCATATGGCTTAACTATACGTGTAACACCTACAGAAACCAAAATCACAGGCCACACCAACCGAAAACTGAGCAAGTCGTAAGCCAGGACCAGAAGGAGGAGAAGCCAGGCCATGAGGAGGAGGTGGGCTGACACCAGGCAGCCTTTCTCTCTCCCACACACCCCCTTACTCACCACTGTCCTCTCTCCAGTTCAAAGCCTGAGAGATTAAAGCAGGCTTGCACACTTGGAAACAGAGGCCAAATAAACCTACTTATTATTTAATACATGACTTAAAGAAAAGAGAAAACTCGAGAGTGGCAAAGCCATTATCATGTCCAAGAACACCCTCCTAACTTGAGAGCTGGCTGTCAGACTATGCACATCTCTACGTCTTAGGGGATTTACAGTCTTTCTTAAAAACGGTTTTCCTCACTTGGCTGCACCAGGCCTTATCTGCAGCACGCGAGCTCTGTAGTGGCATGCGGGATCTTTGGTTGTGGCCTGTGAACGCCTGGCTGCGGCGCGTGGGATCTAGTGCCCTGACCAGGGATCGAACCCAGGGCCCTGCGCTGGGAGCACGGAGCCTGAGCCACTGGACGACCACGGATGCCGCGGACTTTTAGTTTTGATATCAAAAATGTTCATTACAGTCGACTATGTGGAACTTGACGCTTCTGTTTTAATATGTCAAAGGTATGTCAAAGGTTTTATTAACATAAAATCCAGTGTACTAACCAATGTAGTTATTTCATTAATTGTCAAAACTTAACGAGGTCTTCAAGCACAGCCCCTTTCATGTAGAAATTGATCTGCTTTTTGGCATTTTGTTAAATGTTAACATATTATATTTTAAATACAATTTGTGGATTAGCCTACCACCGAGGAGAAATTTCTCAAATAATCATTTCCTCTGTTACAGCCCTGAATGAAATCTAAGAGTCCTACAATCTGCATCTTTAGAACTTTACTGCTCCTGTTCACTTCTTGGGTGATGTTATTAAGGAGATGCTCACAAATGTAAGTAACAGCTGTGGGACAACAGTATTTGAATACGACAGAGAGAATACAACTCAACCCACTTTTACCAGGAACCTTCTGTGTAATGTCTGACTGAGGGCTCTGAGCCTCAGTCACCTCAAGTATCGAATGAAGGTACTGGATGGCCTGATTTCCAAAGTCCCTTCCAGTCTCAAACGTCGGCCAAATTCTAATTTCCTCTGAAATAAGTAAGTGGCACTGCACAGATGCAGAGCTTCCTGACGTTCTGATTCAAGCGGAGCAGCTCCAAGCCGGGAGCCTGGGCTGCTGGAGTTCAGTTCTGACCTCGAGAGCAAGCCCAAGGAAGCCGTTCCTGAGGGCCCTCCATCAGTCTTCACAGACGAAAACCCACCGAAAAACAAACCATGACTGATTAATCTGAAATCTGAAATCCCAAAAAGGAATAGTTTTGCTTTGCTTAGTTAGTATGACATTTCAAATACAGGCTTGAGCTCATCAAAAAAAAAAAAAAAGTTAATACTACTGGGTTTGCTATTGTCTACTGAACTATTTAAAGATGATGTGATGCTCTAAGATTCTTATTTATAATTATTTATCTCATCAAGGTAGCGAGGGAACTATTACATGTATAAAGTTAATGCGGTAAACCATATAAAATGGTCGACATTCTCAGTTTCATAACTTATTCCCTTTTAACCTTTTCCATATAGATATTTCTTCTACATTAAAAGAGAGGTCCATCAGTTTATAAATGCATATTTAGAGCATCATTTCATGAAACACTTTATATACAGTTTTTCCTATTATAAATCAACATGGAAAAATGTGTGAGCTATAAGCCCATTACTTATTCACACTTTTATTTTTAGTAAATGACTATATGAACATAATTTATTTAATAAGCCTGAGAATTTGTTTTCTCAAAGGAAAAAAATGTATGTCCTCTTACAGAAAATAATCCATGTGGCTTCGTATTGTGATTCTTTAAATCAATAAAAAAAAAAAAAAAAGCCAAACACCATTTGACTATCTTCCTAAAAGACTATTATAATTATGAAATATTATTACAAAGTCATGATCATCAGCCAAAGATGCTGTACTCAAATGGGGAATGTGGTAACAACAAAAATTATGAATTCCAGCGATGACTCTGTCACCATCCAGCAAAAACAAGCCTGGAAGTCCACTTGCCTTCTCAGTATCTTTCCATTACCATCTGCCAGGTGAAGAAAACCCTCCCCATTCTTCAAGCACATTGTTACAGAGAGAAGAAACCTGGCTCAAACCTCTTCCGTCACGTTCACCCAGCTATACAGTCCCTGGTGTTTCAGATGGTGTACAGTCTGCCTGCAATGCAGGAGACCCGGGTTCGAGCCCTGGCTTGGGGGAATCCCCTAGAGAAGAGAATGGCAACCCTCTCCAGTATTCTTGCCTGCAGGATCTCATGGACACTTTACTTTTTACTACACAGTTAAAACAGCAGATTTTTTGTGTAAATACTGAATAGAATAACTAACAAAATGTTAGCAATGTAAATACTGATTCTTAATCAAGACATAACTTTACTATTAATTTTTTTTGTAATACAAAGTCTTTTAAATACTAGTAAATACTGTAGTTAAAACTACATGCTTAATTTTCACTTGAAAACCCAAAAGGAAAAGGAAAAAAGATCTTCATGTTTCCTTAATCCTGTGATTTTTAGGGTTTCCAAATTCTAAGTTCATATGTCCTCTTCCAGTAAAATAAGTACCAATATGCTTCACTGACCTCTTACACCTAGAGTTTTATAATTTTAAAATGTTACCACTTTTTAACTTCTCAAAACATCACAGTGCAGGGAGGAATAACTTCCAGGTCACAGATGAGAAAACTCCAAAGAGAGAAGTTACATGACTTATCCAGGACTGCCACAGGAGAAAAGAATGGAATCCTGACTCCTGTCAGTCAGTGTAAAGCTCATCCTGTCACACACACACACACACACACACGCACACACACACAGACACACGCACGCACACACACACGCACACATGCACACACGCACGCGCGCACACACACACACACACACACACACGGCCTGAGTAACAGCAGCTTCTTCCCAAAGACTGCAGAAATCTGCATATGAACATTTTCTCTAGCTCTGTAAAGCCACAGTTCGGAGCTAGGGTTTCATGGGCTGGAATGCAGTCCTCAAGACCATAGAGAAATTAGCTCAAAAGCCAATCACATCCTGGGGAGTTCTGAGCCAGCCTTGGGTCCCCAAATCCCCTGATTTCCTAAATGAACACTTCTTCCTCTCAGGCATCCTGCTTTACCAAGAAGAATCCTTCTGGCCAGGATACTGCTTTTTAAAAACAGTACTTGTAAATACCCCTTTATTGCTCAAGAACGTTTATAAATGCCCCTGTCACTTGACTGTGAGACAAGATTTAAATCCACCTCAGACAGTCAAGGTGTGCTGGACAAATGAATAAAGTAAACATGGGGGCCCATCCTGAAAAGTGTCTGTATCAGTTTTGAGAAATCGTGTATTTCACACTTTAAAAAGATTTTACATAAAGAAAAATCATTTTTACTATAATCCATTTTAATCTAAAATTTACATAAGGATACACTTCCAAATAATGTTCTCATTTGACAAACTGCTATAGAATGCATAAAATACAAGGTCCTATATTAGAATGGGTGACAAAAAATGTAAAAATTAAGTTTCCTTCTCTCAGAGCTTAAAATACAGTAGATAAGAAACAATAAGGATGAACTTCTATGAAATTGCAACAAATTATGATAATGACCATATTCCATATCAAACAAGATCCCCAATTTTCTAAGAGGCTTTTTTTTTAATGTAAAAAAAAGGGGGGTTAGGTACTAAATGACATTATATGCTTTTCTGCTCTAGGAAGCTTATCAGACAGGTTTTCTTACTGGACCAAACGAGGTAATGAATCATATAACTAGATCTTTCCTAATCTTCATATGCTCAGATAAGCCTTTCTTGGTCAGATAAACCTTCTGTGATTAATCAAAGATTCTTCGACTGTTCTTAAGTCCTCATTTTATTACAGAGTATACACCGGTATTCATCAGTGTCTTCCAAACTGTTCTTTAAAACACCAGATCCCCTTAAGTTGAGAGAGAGGAGATGGATCATAAAAGTGTCTACAAAATACTAGGCTAAACTAATACTAGGCTCAACTTCCTGGAGACCCTAATATGCTAAAGAGTGCACTGTGACTCTCCAAGATGGTACCCTACACAGATTTTTCTAGATTGTCTAGGCACTAATTTCTTCCACAGAACTTCTATTAATATCTTGGAGAACTCTGGTCATCTGTAGAACACAGTTTGGTTGATATTTTATTTAAATGTTCTCCTCTGGTCCAATTTTTGGTATTAAAAATATACTAATTCAAGAGCATGAATAGAAACATTTCCATTCATTTAATTTTATGAAACACATATAAAAATGGGGCCTAAAAGTCTGCTGTGACGGCAACTTGCATAACTTCCATTCTTCAATTACGGTCGGCTAATTACTATAGTGAGTCAACTTTGAAAACCTGTCCCTTATTGTCCTTGGTGCTTCTCTTCTTCACTCAGTTCTACTTTGGAGTTCTCACTGTAACCTTCTGTCTTTCTGTTGCATTTTCTTTATAAATCTTGACCTACCTTTTAACCTTTCTAGGTTTCTTTGCTCTAAAGTATCTTCTGAAAACAGGATGCAGTTAAGGATTATTTTTTAGGTTCAGTCCATCTTTTAAAACAGAAATTTAACATGCTTAATACATTTAATATATTAAATACATTTAATGTAAATTGGTTTACTGATATTTGTCTTTGAAGCCTTATTGTTTCCTTTCCTCCATCTCTTGCCACGTGGGAACATGCCTGATTGCCTTAACCCTATCCAACTACTAAGAAAACAAACGTGCCCGTGTGTCTGTGTTGCTCAGTCATGTACAACTGTTTGCAACCCCACAGACTGTAGCCTACCAGGCTTCTCTGTCCACGGGTTTCTTTAAGCAAGAATACTGGAGTGGGTTGCCACGCCCTCCTCCAGAGGATCTTCCCAACCGAGGATCGAACCCAGGTCTCCTGAACTGCAGGCAGATTCTTTAAAGTCCAAGCCACCAGGGAACCCCAAGAAAACAAACGTATATCCCACTCTATTTTAAATTCTGCTCTCGGTGACCTTCAAGGTTTTCTAAGTTCTCCATTAACCAGTTTCTGGCTGATCATCAAGGGAAAAATGAAATCCATCTTGTGACACACAGTCCAACCCAGGGCGGCCAAAGACTGACAATGCCATTGCTTTCCCCCTAATGCTCACCCCGTCCCCAGACTCTTAGACCACAGGTTCTATGGCCAGAGCCCGTCTAAGTGATTCCCGGCATCCTTACTGTTTCGAATCCTGAATGACTCCTGTTCAGTCTTGCTTTTACATGTCATTTGCTCCCATGCTCATTCCCCGTGCTTTGGTACAAAGATGGCCCCTTCCCAAGCTTAGTTTTTTTTGTTTTATTTTACTCCTATCGTACATCTCTAAGTATTTTTTTTCCTAAAGGGCACACATGCAACACATTTTCTCTAATCCTTGAAAAACCTAAAACCATCACTGCCTTTTCACCACATGTGAATAATAATTTGGCTGTATATATATTGTTTTAGCCACAACACTGTGTTTTGTTCTCTGAGGTAGTTGGTCCGTTACTTCCAGTATTTTGTGATACTAAAGAGAACATATTGATTCCTTCCAATTTCTTGGATGAAGATCCAAGTTCCAGGGACTTACTTTTACCAATTATTGGCTACTGTATTTACTACTACTTAATCTAATATCTGCCTGAAATAAATCAAGCTAGCAACCTGAGTCACCACCATAAAGGGCGTGATAAGGAAATTATTTCATTTCCAGGCAAAATACATCTTTTGCTGTATGATCAATGAGCAATTCTGCTGATTGCTTGCTCAGGTCTCCTTTAATGGCAAGTCCCTTGGTTATTTAAGTCAATACAGATGCATTTTCGGCTGGGACAGAACCTGCCTCCTACACGCTGATGATTTATGATTTATGAACTTGCAGCTCTGGAATCTCATTCCCCACCCTGCGGTCCATCTCTCTGCCTGATGAGCCAAAGCTGAAACGCCCACGATCCCAACCCCCTCAGATCCTTCCTACTCTGCATCCCCTTCTCAGGGAAGGGCACCGCCGGCTGCCTGGTCACACAGTTCCCAGGCCACACCAGACCTTCAACTCCCTCACCTCCGCGAGTCCCCACCGCCCCTTCAGTCTGCCTCCCAGACCTCCCTCGGCTTCTCCCAACCCCTTGCGACTATTATAATCTATGAGGTGTTCTTGGGTAATGTAATCCTACTCTGCACACCCACCGTCATGATCAATCTAAAACGAAAACATAGATACGTCACAATCCCGCCTAAAACCCTTTGAGGAACGAAGCTCTCTTCTCAGCCGTGCTCCTTACTGGCTCGCATATACATCCTCCTTCTGGCCTTAACGAACCATCGTCACTTCTTCCAAACACTAGGCTCTTCGACGCCTGTGTGCCTCCAACACAGGGCCATCCTGGCTGAAACTCGCTTCCCAGCTAACCCGCCTGGCGACCCTGCTTCATACTCAGGTGACCCTTTAAAAAACACCCCTCTAAGTAACCTGTCCCTGGGCATTTTAATGAAGCAGTCATCTAAGCATCTGGGGTCCAATACCTCCAGGTCCAATAACAATATTAGCAACTCCTATTTAAGAGCAGAATCGATTGCTTCATTTTTTTTTTCACCTCCAGTACAGAGGAAAGTCCTATAAACACACTTGTTAAATAACCAAATTTAAAAAACAAGAAGTTACATGGAACACAGGTCTAACAATCGGGACCGAACAAGTTCAAATTCACATGATCATCTGCTTTTGAATAGTATACTATAATAGAATACTAAATAATTCATAGTGCTGAATTCTATCATAACAAAGCTGATAAGGCCCCATGGAATACAAGCGAGGACTCGGAAGTACTTTAATGAGTATGAATTATGTATTGTAAGGTCATCTGTTCTAACAGTCTTTTGCCTGTAACAAGCACTCCCTAACCAAAAAATCATTACAAAAAAATGAAAAACACTTCTCATTTAAATAAAGGAAAAATTCAATAGATCTTCCTGAATTAACTCATGATTTTACATTTTATCCTTGTTATGAAAAAAAAAAAGCTTATTAACGGCTGCTTCTTCATTTGTTTGGCACATGTCCACTACGACAGACACAGTTCTATATACTGTTACTGAACTTGCAAAGTCCTCCTTTCTTTCCAGACTAGTTTACAGTAAACTACAAAGTGGTTTTAAAAGACTTCTTATCACCCCCTTCCTCTGCTGCTCCTCAACACCAGGCCAGGAGAGGAGCCCTGGAGAAGCCAGGTTGCCCACCCAGGTCTCCCCACATCCCCGCCAGGAAGCTTCTCCACCCAGGCCCCGCCACACTCCCTAGACCTGCATCAGTCATAACAACAGAATAAACCTAACGGAAAATCAGGAGAGACGGACACGGTCAGTATCCAGCAAAACATATCAAATGTGTCCCTCCGTGTCCATGAGAACTGCTGCCTTGCCCTCTTCCTGCCCACCCTCGCCCCTCAGAAAAAGAGGAAGAATAATCAGAACTCTGGGTCACCTGACCTCCTCTTTACCGTGCGCAGACTTTGACAGCCAATTAAAATTAACAGAAAATTAAGAAAAGAGGGAGAAAAGCAGGCAGGAAAAGCCACTGACACCACAGTTACACAGAACTGTCCTAGCTTTTAATAAGATTTCTTGATGGACTTACTTATCAAGTAAATCATGGTTAAATTGTATATTTTAAAGTTTACCTTCTGAGAAACTAAATCTGATCACTGGAAAGGGCACCATAAGCAAAGAAAAAACAGTTACTATAGAGTAGGCAAACAATTAATACCCAGAATACATAAAAATAAAACTCCTGCAAATTTATAAGAAAAGGACAACCTAAAGAGTAGAATGGGCAAAGGGCATATTCTGGTTATATCCAGACAAAGCTATAATTCAAAAAGACACGTGCACCCCAGTGTTCACAATAGCCACGGCACGCAAACTACCCAGATGTCCGTGGGCAGATGAATGGATAAAGAGGACGTGGTCCATGGACACAGTGCAATACTACATGCTCACGTTCTTCCTGATGTCACAGAACCCAACCAGGCTTTGAAGGAATTCCGGGAGGCGGCGGCTGGGCAGACAGCCTCAGCCAAGCCCTGTGGCTCCTGCTGCCCCGCCCCGCCCTGCGGCTCTCCTCACCCCCTCCACGCTGCAGCCCCCTGCCCCGCACCCAGCAGCCCCTCCTGCTCTTCTGCACCCAGACCACAATCACACCCAACTTCTGCATTCAGCAGAAACAAATCTACTTTCTCTGGCACACGTGTCATGTGACGCTATGACTTTAGGAAGATACTATCCAAAGAGTAAAGATGACTATTTAAAATTAACAGCAGGAATAACAAACACGTGATGCTGAGGAAGCTACCGAGACTTTAAACATAAAGGACTCATAAAAGTTTGAAAATCTGATTAATAGTGATGACAGACGTACACTCAAAATGGAACTATATAATTGACAGCTACTTAAGTTTTGTTTTCAGAAACCTTCTGACTCCGCAGAAATCCATTTCTCTGACTAAAGGAATGATAAAAATTTTAGCAAGATGGCAGACAGTAAAGAGGCGTTAAAAGCACAGGTTATTACTATATGTAAAACAGATGACCAGTGCAAGTTCAATGCAAGAAGCAGGACACCCAAAGTCAACGCTCTGGGACAGCCCAGAGGGATGGGGTGGGGAGGGAGGTGGGGGGTGTTCAGGATGGGGGACACATGTGCACCCGTGGCTGATTCATGTCAATGCATGGCAAAAACCAACACAATATTGTAAAGTAATTAGCCTCCAAATAAATTTTTTTTTTTTAAAGCACAGGTATGTTAAGGATGGAAACAGCATTATTCGGGTCTTCACAAGAAAATACCTTACATGCTGTACTTATAGCTCAACTCAGGCAGTAACACACAAGCTAACTCTTCATTTCTCCCAGGATTCATGGAGTACCGACCTACCTTTTAGTGAAACTACCCTTGTACACCGGAGAAGGCAATGCAACCCACTCCAATACTCTTGCCTGGGAAATCCCATGGATGGAGGAGCCTGGTAGGCTGCAGTCCATGGGGTCACGAAGAGTCGGACACGACTGAGCGACTTCACTTTCACTTTTCACTTTCATGCGCTGGAGAAGGAAATGGCAACCCACTCCAGTGTTCTTGCCTGGAGAATCCCAGGGACGGGAGCCTGGTGGGCTGCCGTCTATGGGGTAGCACAGAGTCGGACACGACTGAAGCGACTTAGCAGCAGCAGCAGCAGCCCTTGTACACGAGCAAAGGTGAAGAGCCGTGGCCATGCCCTCCCAGAGAGGCTCCCCCGCTCCCCTCTCCACACCAGTGACCCCAGAGCTGCACCCTCACCAGACCCCTCTGCAGGGTTCGAGCCGCAGGTGACCAGCTGTCCCCACAGAGTGTCACCAGGAGTCCCCCAGGCAGCCAAGCTAGGGCGGCACGGAGGCCGGGTTTATCCTGAACTCAGGTCGCTGTGAGGAGGAGACAGAACTGGGGAAGCCGTTCTGTGCCCAGTGCAGACAGCAGGCTCGCAGCTCAACGCTGATCTGGGTGCTATCTCTTCTCCCTGGTTCTCCACCGTCAGGCACTATGAGAACTCTACCCCAAACTAGGCAAAACCTCTGCTTCCTCTCCCTTGAAAGGAGAGCATTTCAACTCTCCCTTCCCCAGCCAACTGGAGGAACTCACACCTCTCTGACACTCATTCTGATGTGATGGTGCCCGGTGTGGGCGGTCAGCTCAGCACCACGGGGGCCCGAGAAGACCACGGCAAGGGCGCTGTGTGTGCGCAGAGCTGCGAGACGCCTCCGACGCCGCGCGAGACCGTCTGTCCTTCCTGTAACCCCGTGATCACCCTCCTGTGTATGAAGGAGGGCAGAGCCACAACCGCAAAAACTAGGTGTTCCAATAAACGCAGATGTGAATAAAGCCCTTTACAATCAAAGACATCCACTCCCCTGCCTTCAACAAGGAAGCATACACCACGGCCCAGATAAACCGTCCTAAGAACCTGCAAGAAAGTCAAGTCTCTCACTGCTTTATTTCACCCCATTTCAAGGAAGAGCCGCAGCTACTCAGAGATGGGGGACAAGGAGGCCGAGAACAAAGTGCTGGAGCTGGAGGTGAACGATGCCCCCAGACCCGCGCGCAGACGGAGGGCCTCCCAGGACAGCCGGTTCTCCTACTTCTGATCTTCCCGACTCGTTCGGCCACTGTGAGCACAGCCACCGTGTCTACGGCTGCTGCTGAGAACACGAGATGCACAAAGAGGGAGGCAAATGCGACCCCTCAGGTTATTTGCGGGGGAGACTCAGAGACTTCACAACATCACGAAACCAGCATTCCACCCGACGCCGGGGCAGGGGCTGCCAGGACCAGAGCTGACAGGGGGCGCCCAGGCAGGCGGCGGGCCAGGCCAGCCTCACCAAGACGCCGCGAAGGACAGTCTAGAGGAACGTGTGGGAGCCGACCGAGCAGAGCAGGGGCGTGGGGACCGCGAGGCCAGCGCCGCGGGGCAGGAGGACGAGAGCCGGGCCACGGGGAGCAGGCACCGACGCCCGGCCGTGTGGCCAGGAGACTAGTGGAGGAGGGCACGGCACCCGCTCCAGGGCTCTTGCCTGGAGAGTCCCATGGACGGAGGGGCCTGGGGGGCTGCAGTCCACAGGGCTGCAAAGAGCTGGACACGACTGAGAGACTTCACTTTCTTTCTTTCTATAGTTCCTTTTGCAGAAGGAAATGACAACCCACTCCAGTGTTCTTGCCTGGAGAATCCCATGGACGGAGGGGCCTGGTGGGCTGCAGTCCATGGGGTTGCAAAGAGTCAAACACGACTAATCAACACACACACACAGGAGACTAAGGGAGCGGAAGGTATTCTAGTGACAGTAGTTGGAACACTTGAAACGAGGGGAAAAACCTACCTAGAAATGGGGAGGTCTTGAATGAATCAATGGGTAGACAGATAAACAAATAAATCTAATGCAATCCTAAATTTTAAAAGGGGGAAAGAGGATACTAAAGGGGAATCTGTTTTTAAAAAAGAAAAAAGAAAGAGCCTCTGTTCTTGGTAATTTTACTTTTTCTTGGTAACTTTAACGTATACTATAGTATCACTGAAGTCTGGATTTTCAAATATAAACTAAACTTCTTCAAACATCTCATAAGCCAAACCAAGCTTAGGAGATTTTTTTTAACAAATGTATCTGAGGTTCCCTTTACAACCACCTTGATTCTATTCTGATGCTAGTTCCTGACCTGCCATTAACTAAGAACCAAATAAAGCGGTACCAAAGCACTACAGTTTTCACTGCTATTAAAAACAGAACTTGAAAACACTAAGGTACAAGTAACGCTTTACCATCACATCACAGGAGAGGGAAGGGTCAACCTTCCGAGCAGTATTCAAGGCCTTTGCTGCACGATCTCTGGGTGTTTTCCCAGGTTAATTTCCTACATGCTTCTTCCAGAGTTCATGAATATACAATGTACCGCTAGTCCATGTGGCTTGGTGTTTTATAAATATCTTAAATGTTTTTTTAAATATTTATTGACATTTTGAGTGTCCTCTTAAACTTCTAGCAATGAAAAATATGAAGATACTAAATAAAATGTATCTGTGTGGAAGTGGAACAAGTTTTTACTATGTCAGCATCTGATGACCATTAATCAAATGATAATTTTCCATCAATTCGAAGGGTATTCCCTGATGGCTCAGCAGCACGTAAAGAATCCGCCTGCAGTGGAGGAGACACAGGAGATCCAGGTTTGATCCCTGGGTCAGGCAGATCCCCTGAAGGAGGAAATGGCAACCACGCCAGTATTCTTGCCTGGAGAACCCCATGGACAGAGGAGCCTGGCGGGCTACAGTCCAAAGAGTTGCAAAAGGTTGCAAAGAGTCAGACTAAGCACAACACAAAGTATTCCTAAGAAGAGAATAATTTCAAGTATTAAGCTAGTGATTTCTTCATTAACTTAGTTCAACATTTTCCCCATGAGGGGATCATTAGAACATCATAATGGAATTAATTCAGCAAATGTATACATAAGCGCCTTCCATGGACAGAGAGGTCCCTTTCCCTTTTGCAGAAAAGCCAAGTTGCTCCCTTTGAACTAGGAGTGGGCCAGCCCGTAAGGAAGGGAAACAGAAGGGTGCTGAGAGAACATCTCAGCAAATCAGACTCAAATCAGTTCCATCTGACTCCGCGTCCTGGTTTACTGTCCCACAGTTCTTTCTTTGTTCCTGGCTGCCGAGCCTCTAATCCATACCTCACCGCCCAGCCGGTCTCTGTCCTGACTCCACACCCCTCCGGTCCCACCAACTTCCTGCCTGGCGAGCTCCAGTTTCTCCCAGTCCTGGCTCTCACCTCACCCCACTCTGAGATCTTGCAAAACTTACAATGCAGAGTTCAGACACCAGGCCCGGACCCCTGGCTGACAGTGAGCACGTGGAGGTCAGACCTTCGCCCTTTCACAGGGTAAACCCCCCTCACCCGAGACCCTGGGTCTGCCCTGCCCCCTCGGGGCCTGAGGTCCACCGCTCAGCCCTCTGGGGCCCCCAGGACCTCCGCCGCTGCAGGGATCTGCCCGGGCCTTCGCCTCACACGGGCGCCGGGGCGCCGTGACCTGCCTTCCCTGAACGGCTGGGCCCGACAAGAAAGGTCCCAGGCCCTGCAGGAAACACAGATGTGCACAGGGCGTGATTCACACCTTTCAGAAGCATATGTTCCAGGAAGGACGCTGAGACAAGCACCACCGAAGGCCTAGAGAAGAAGGAAGAGGCCTTTGTGCTTTTTGTATAACATGTGAGCACAGCCTTAAAGGATAAAGATGACTTTTAACCAATGAGCTTTAACAACTGAAGTATTAAAAAAAAAAAAAAAAACAGGCATTAAAAACAGTGAGAAAATCATAAAACAAAGAGGAAAGGATACAGAAGTCACCAAAAAATGAAGAGTTGAGTTGTCAGATGGGACTAACATTTAGGGGAGAATAAAGAAGCAAATCTGGAAAGGTAAGTCAGGGTCCTGACTGGAGACACAAGAGAGCCAGGCGAGATAAAACAAACTACTGCTCACGCCTGTCTCCCATCTTCTGCAATTCATCAAAACCGAGAGTGTTTTCGGACACAAAGATAGACCTGTGTTTAGATGATCCGTCTACTCACTTTGAGCTACTTACCGATACCCTCAAATCTCTGTCTTCAACCTGTGAAGCGGTGGGACCCGTGGGGAAAGTGGGGCAAACAGTGAGGGGAGCAACTGGAGAAAGGAGGGTCCCAGAGTGGACAGAAGCCCCGAGTCACCCTTACCGCTGCGGCAGATCTCCAGAGAGCGAACGGTCCACAGCCAGGCCTGCAGTGAGTGTGCCTTCCAAGTCCAGAGAAAGCTTACCTCGACCGAAACGAAGTTAAACGTCAAGGGCCGGGCAGCCAATTGGATCCTCTTTCCGACTGTCTCGAAATGCATATGCAAATACCCCCCCAGAGTTCACAATGAAGAAGAACTGGTGTCCAGGGCTGACTCTGGAAACACTGACACTCCAAGGCTGACAGCCCACCTTGCGGACAGAAGAGGCCTCGGACGGCAGCGTGCCCACCTGGCACCACGCCCGGGGAGTCAGAGCGCGCTGGCACCCTGAGCACATCTCGCAGCCCAGGCGCCTTCCCACTAACCGAACCGTCAGCCACACTCCCGGCTCTCCCTCTGCAGCCAGACTCCGAGGCCACGGCCTGTGCGTTTTAACCCAGCTCACCCCGAGACCCTGTGCCCGCCTTCTCAAAGCAAACAAAAGCGAACCGGACTCAGCCCAGGACTTCAAAACCTACTGTGCCAAGCTGCCTCTTCTGGTATTATTTACGATACGCACACACACATATAAACATGTGTATATATATATATTTTAAGGTGGGGGGGTAGAAATGGTGGGAAAAGGGACCTGGATTTATTGATAAACTCCAAATTAAAGAAAAAGATAAAGAAAAAAACCACTGAGAGAGGGACTTCCCTGGTGGTCCAGTGGTTGGGAGTCCGTGCCTCCAGCGCCGGGGGCGTGGGTTCAGTCCCTGGTCGGGGAACCAGGATGCCACATGCCATGTGGTGTGGCCCAAACAAATAAGTACCTTTTTTAAAACGAGCACGCAGACTCGCTCAGGTGAAGAACACGGCTCACACGCACAGCTGCGCTGAGGGACGAGGCGGAGTGAGCAGGGACGGCAGTCAGCCACGTTATCGATGGAAACTGGACGGTCATGGAAAGAGGAACAGGTGAGTCATCGCGCTTTTCCTGAATGCAGGCCAGCTCAGCCAGATCCGAGAGACAGGAAAGCCTGGTGTGGCCAAGCCCCAGGGCGAGCGCGGGCTGCAGTGGGGCGGGCGGAGCCAAGTCTCTGCTGGGGCCCAGGGCTGTGGCCTGAAGCAGAGCAAACCCTCGCGGGGCGGGGGCAGCGGTGAGCGTTCACACTAAGGAAGACAGCCTGCGCGTGCCCCTGATGGTGAGACCAGCAACGCAGTGCGGCCCCCAGGGGTCGCTGGGTCAGGACAGAGCTAAAACCGACACGCAGGGTCCTGTGCCCGTCCACCGGTCTGAGCCGACTCTCTCTTCGGTTATTGCTCAATTCTCATGCAGGTGTGTGTGTGTGCACGCACGCAGGTGCAGAGAGGTAGGGGTGTGTGTGTATGTGTGTGTGTGTGTGCACGCACGCAGGTGCAGAGAGGTAGGGGTGGATGTGGGTGTGTGTGTGGGTGTGTGTGCACGCACGCAGGTGCAGAGAGGTAGGGGTGGATGTGGGTGTGTGTGTGGGTGTGTGTGCACGCACGCAGGTGCAGAGAGGTAGGGGTGTGGGTGTGTGCGTGTGTGTGTGTGTGTTAGTCGCTCAGTCGTGTCTGACTCTTTGTGACCCCGTGGACTATAGCCCGCCAGGCTCCTCTGTCCATGGGATTCTCCAGGCAAGAATGCCGGAGTGGATGGATTACCACTCCCCCCTCCAGAAGAACTTCCCAATCCAGGGATGGAACCCTGGTCTCCTGCCTCGCAGGCACATTCTTTACCGTTTGAGCTACAGGGAAATCTCTAGAGTTATATGTACTTACCTCATTTATTTTCACTGATGATTAACAGTGATGTCGATACTACCTGGCCAGCAGCTGAGCTGAGAGGCTGGCTGTGCTTGCTAGGAGGGGCTGATTCTTAAGCATAAACTGCCCCAAGAACTGCCCACCCCTGGAGTGGAATGATGGGAGCAGCAGGGCCAGACACCCATCATAAACAAATAATGCTTTAAATTAGCAAATCTTTTCTAAAAAGACCATGTGGCATTTCTTCTTGTTGCCTGAGGAACACAGGACTGCTAACTCAACAGAAGTAAAAAACAACACACCGTGCCCACCACTCAGAGCCTCGCAGAGGCACGAGGGGCAGTGTGGGCTGCGAGGGGATGCGGTGGGATGCGGAGGAATGTGGGTCAGCAAGTTCACATCCTTGGGCTTCACTTTATTCTCACATTAAATGAAAAGGTCAGTTTAGATGATGTTTAAGTTTCTTCCAGCTCTGAAAGTATCTGATTCAGTGAATTACGTACTTACGGTCTCCAAAGGGAAACCACAAAATAAGGGTGAGTGGAAACCTGATTCTGGAACAGCTGTTCTGGGGCAGCTGTAAGACACAGGCCGCAGAGGACATGCATATACAGCACGACCTGGGCGCCTGCATCCCTCTGGTACTGACACAGTACCATCCCTGTACAGCCTTAAAATGCTCTGTTCAGAACAGAAAGACCAGAAATCTAAAAACCTTTGGTGTGGTCAAGAAACTGGAAGGAAAAAAAAAGCTTTCAGATCATGTTTGTTAAATTTTAAGCATAAGAGATCAGAAGCAAAGATGAAGCCATCGGACAGCTCTAATCCAGTAAGCCTGGCGTCCTTTTGAGGAGAGGAGGAGACACAGGAAGGCGGCCGAGTGGCAGGGCAGAGACGGGGATGGCCGCCCAGCACGCAGGGTCCAGAAGGGCGACCCACATGCGGGCTGAGAGGCATGGGGCCCGCAGTCCCGGGAGCACAGCCCGGTGGACAACCCGACTTCCGACCTTCAGAACCTTCAGAACGGCGCGTGTAAACCTCTGCTGTCTGCAGCCATCCAGTTTGCGGTTAACTCGTTGGGGCCACCCTAGGAAACTAACACAGGAGGTGCTGAGTACCAGAGCCCGGAGCACCCCGGCCTGGACCCCAGCAGCCAGGTCTGTCCCTGGGACCCCGGGAGGGCAGTCCCAGCCCCAGGCTTGCTGCTCACAGAAGAGGCAGCAGCCACTCCCTTGGGGCTGGGTGCTGGGAAACTCTGCCAGAAGCTCAGACTCCCTCCCACCCACGCACCAAATACCACTGAGCACAGTGTAATAAATGCCTTGCGATGAGAGAGACAGAGAGAGAGATCAGAATGATGAGAAGACCAGTGGGAGAACCACCTAATAAAATACAGCTCATCACCGATGGCTGATACCCTGAACACTCCAGGGCTCAAGACGACAAAGTGAAGTTGAAACCAGTATGCCATTCAACCATCAAAATACTTATCAATTGGAGAAACTTTACTAAAGCTCTCAGATGCACACAAAAAATGTTTTAAAAAATGCCATTTTCATTGAATACTTTCCCTGCCACCATGCTCTTCTAAACATGTCTTAATATCAAAGACTATTAAAAAAAATCAAAAGAAGTGAATCTATAGGTGACCATATGAAATTGAGGATGAAACATCAATTTATTGCTATAAAACAATCCACCAGGAAGCATTCTCTTTGTACAATGTCCTTCAATTTACTTGTATTTGTTAAGTAGCAGAACATGCCTAAACATGACTATTTAAAATAAGGACGTGCTATTTGCCTGAAATAAATTACCTACTGTCCCGTTCTGGGTATCTTTATGACAGTATGCAAACGTATCACATTATTTTATTATAGGGCCCAGGAGTTAGACAGAGAAGCAACGGAAGAGTCGCAACTCCTTACATTTCAGAGGTATGACAGTTTTTCATAAACATGTCTACCTGTTGAGTTTTCCCAATAATAATATAATAGGTGATATGTGGCTTTGTTATGGTTATGATCAGAAAGAAACTAGAGTTAATTTTCCAGGTAAACACGGGAGTATGAGAAAAACAACAATTTAAAAAAAAAAGAACTGGAAGCACAGTAGAAATATACGAGAAAGAATATTCTAACTTTTTCCATTTTTCAATCAGTATTTAAGTATCTTTTTGCAGCTCTCATCTTTTTTTTTGTCCAAAATATAACCCCCAAGCCCCTTGTGGTTTCTCCCTACCTGAGGAACTAAGGATTACTGCCCCCTCTCCCAAAAATACAGTAAAAAATTAACTCCTATTGGGAACAATTAAATTATAAATATGAACATCACAGGGCAAAAGGGAAGAAGAACTAAGGCAGAGAAGACAGGGCAGCGGAGCCGGAAGGAACCTGTTCCAATAAGGCTGGGCCGGGAGCGGGGAGGCACCAAGGTCTCCTGGCAGAAGAAACAGGGAAGACACGGGGTTCCCACCACCAAACGTCCTTAGAGAAAAAAGGTGAAAGGAAATTAACACTACGGAGCCTCCTACCCTACTCCTAAAAAGGTCACTTACTCCTCCAAGCAATGATGGGACCTGAGCTGGGAAAACTACGGTCTGAACAAATCGAGTAGCTCAGCCCAGGTGACCGCGGAGAAGAGAAACCTTGGCCTCAGTCTTTTTCACATCACGGTAAACATGGAAAATGGTATTTGTGCAGCAAGGTCACAGAGAGAGGAGAGGCTTGTGGCAGCTGGTGGCAGTTAGCCCCAAAACCCCAGGCCCCACCCTGAGGGTCACTATTTCTGCCCACCCGAAACCTACTCGAGCTGGGCTGGGAAATCGTGTGTAAGCGCACAACTGTTGCCTTTTCCATTGCATTCAAGCTCTTCCCAGTATCTACACCCAGGTCAGCGGCGGCTAACTCTACTGAACGCCAAGGAAAGAGTTAGGCAACCTCCAAGCACACCCTAGGCCACAAACGCCCAGATGGTGGCCTCTCCTTACAATGCAAGCCCTTTTTAGAAGTTTAAAAAAAAAAACTGGAAAAAAGTCTTTTATAAAAAATATTAAGTCAGTTTTTCTAAAAAGACAAAAATCTGTGCATACTCTTACTCATGCCAGAAATTCTCTCTAAAGGCAGCAAAGGCAGCCATTCCAGTAGACTTAGAACAAAAACTGCTAAAGAAACACAGCAAAAGACATTCCTTCCAGTGTTATCTGTCGGTCAAGCAAAGATGAATGTCTGACATCAGGGTCCATCTGGGCCTAGCATCAAAAAGGAAGCTGAGAGTTGGCACATCACAGGATGGGTGAGGGGATCCCCCAAGGCAAAGAACAGCAGAAATCCCTAAAAGTCTAACAGACATTGAAATGTTACGAGGTCTCTGAGATTACACACAAGATCTGGCAATGAATAACTGAGCATTACTCTGAGAGGATCGGGGAAGATCAAGAGATTGTCACAGGGATCAAAGGACCAGGAAAGGCTAAAATGCCGCCCTGGAAAATCCCTACCAGCCCAAACACCAATCCTGGATCCAGCTTTAGATCTGTGTGTTACCTTCCAGGGCAGGAGGGGGCCTCCAGCCTGACTATAAAGTTTTACTGGAAGAGCCACACCCACCTGTTCAGGTCTGTCCATGGGTGCAGTGGCAGTACCTATCAGAGAGACCACAAGGCTCACAAAGCCAGAAATATTTACTCCCTTGCCCTTCTGAGACAGTCTGCAAGCCCCTGTTCTATACAAAAGCAGCCTGGAATGAAAAAGTTTCCTCAATGACTCACAGTGATTATCAATAGAAGACCACCGGCAAGATTCACAGAAAGGGCTGTTTCCACTAAATAACAGAAAACATGTACATTTCTAAAACTCGATAGACCAATTAAATACCAATTTGGTGTTCCATTCATTTGCACACTATTCTGATGAACACACTCTGGACAGCTATTGCCAAACAGCTTGTTGTGTCAGTTCATTATATAAGTAGTATGCCAGAGCTGGTATTTTAACAAAGGTTAAAAAAAGAAGTTATCCTGCTTGAAAATATGAACAAATGCTTCAAGGCCACCTATCTGTTCTCCTCATTCCCACTGCTTACTGAAAACAATGGAATACATTCTCTGTTTTCCTTATAACGAAAGATACATAGTACACAGGGACAGTCAAACTATTTAATTGCCAAAAGAAAATCAGCAATCTAGAGGTTTTATAACTCTAAGAATGAATGGTCCTCCATTAGTTCTATGTATAAGTTTAAAAATTCTTAACTGTTGTACCCTGCCAATAAATTTGATTACTATTATATAAATTCCCTTTTAAATTGAAGGGATAAGGAATTAAGTTGAAACTTTCAAAAGAAAGAAAAAAACACCTAAAACATCTTACTGTATATTTATAAAAATGCTGAAAAATAACTGCTGATAAGGCAATCCAGAGCAAACAGTAATCATACATGCCATTTCCAAAACACTTAGTATTTTACTAACTTTGTTGCCATATTTCATGTATAATATACTAAAATACCTTCCCACATAACTCCTGAGCAAATATTTGAAGGGACAAATATTTTAATTTGAGTGAAACTAGGAATGTGGACAGAGTATCACTTTGTGCATCTACACTTCACATTTTTTAAATACCAAAGCCTATTTAAAAAGAAAAAAAAATCAAATTAAACAAAACCTAAAAGGAATTCTGGGGACTTACTATCTAATTAAGTAACTTCTTTTCCAAAATTGCATTAAGTAAGCATTTCTGTTCCCTCCAGATGCCCTTAAAGGGTGACTCCGTTAGTAATACTAGAAAAATACATTTTAAAACATCAGACAATTTCTAGAAAAAAACAGCTTTCGGTTCTAGGAACAATCTCACTGTAAATGTAAAAGCCTGTAGAAGTCTCACTGTAGTGACTGACATCTCAGACCACTTATTTAAGTGAAAAAAGAAATCTACATTTCAGTAGATATACAACGGTCAAGAAGAAAATACGTGAATATTGCCAATAAATCAGTGCCTCAAACTGCCATCCGCAACCACCAGAAACATAGAGGGAGGGGAGTATGAGGTGAGATACTTAAGTCCACATTCCGGTCGTGTGAAACTGCAAAACTGAGTTCTATTATTCGGGGACGTTAACACCGAGGCCCCCAGCCTCCCCTCCTCCACTAGAACGCAGCCATCATACCAGGCGTGCCTTCCTCATTCTTGCAGTAAGTGCTGCTTTACTGGGCTGGAAAAGGGCTCCCAAGACGGTCCAGCCAGGAGAAGCTGTGAGTGGTGGAGAGGCATGGAGGGCAGCAGGTGCGATCGGGATCAGTGGACCCCAGCAGAACAGCAGTGCGGATTAGCAAATGAGTCTGCACTCGGGGGGTTCGTCTTCGCTTTGGGGACTGCAAACCACTTTTTGTATGTGGAAAGCGTCCCAAATTAATTGTAAAAACGCTTAAGGATTTGGAGTCTTAACAGTTCTCGGTTTGCATTTTCACACGATTTCAAAGAACAGCCCCCCCACCCCCACAAACATTAGTCACACCAACTGGGGAGCCCAAGGTGCAGCTGAACCTTGAAAGGAGACGAGCACCGGGCGGGGGGCGGATCCCAGGACCTGCTGTCGCACCCCGCCCCCTTTATGTGTTTAACTGACCAGCTCCCCACCATCCTCCTTTTCGGATTTATCTCACAACTCTCCCCACATCTCCCTGATCTTGCGTGTTTACTGCGCAAGCCCCGCCCCTCTGAAGAAAAGCTCCGCCCCCTCCCGCCAGCCCCGAGCGCCGGAGGAAGTGCCCGCCCCCCACAGCGGGAGCCGCGCCGTCCTCGCCGCCCATTGGCTGCGGAGGCCGCCCGTCTGCAGGGGGCGGGGCCTCCCGCGCGAGGGCGGAATCCCAGGCCCGCGCCTCCGGCAAAGGTCCCGGGCAGCCCCGGACCCCTGGAGAGCGAGCGACCAGTTTCCACTAGGGGTACCTTCGCCTTTTAATTTCGCCGCCCTCTTCCCGTCGGCCCCATGCAGTTTAAAACTTTTTCAAAGCTCGAACCTCTCCCCCCGCAACCCACCCACCCCAGCAAGCTCCCACCCAGTCCAGGGCCAAGTTGAGGATGCTGCGGTTTTAGGAGTGAAGCAAGCTGTGGACTGGATCTCTGGAAATGAAATTCCTTACGTCTTCTGTTAACTTGTTTTGGGTGCACTGGCCTTCATCAAGTGTTCCGGCCAAGAATACTCGGCGTCCATTCACCAGGAGTCACCGCAAGCATTACAGAGTTAACTGTATCTCGTAACTATTCACCCTTTTCACAGTCAGACTGACCCAAAGGTACTATAAATTTTTTGAGGGAGAGTGCTAAGCCATTCTTCGACCACACCCGCAAGAGCTCAAGCTCCCTTACAGAATGGTCACGCACACATTCTGCACTTTATTCTGTAACGCAACCTGGCGAGACGCGCAGTTGTAGCCTAAAGGGAGTATACATACTTCTAGAAACTGCAAATTCTTTGGAGAAGGAATTATCAACAGTGGTTCTAATTATGGCGGGCACAGAATGCTCTACAAACTATGGGTATTTGTTTCAACTGCATCCTTATGATCAGTAGCCTCAAAGCAGAGGAAAAATCATTGCGTTTCTGCAATGTTTCTTTAAATTCCGTCACCAACAACGCTCAAGTGTGGAAACATATCTTACTGTAAATAACTATTTTAAGTATCCATCCCTAACTACAGCTGGGCAAGAACAAGACTCATCTGTTTGAAACATCATCTCCCTAGGCCTACAGTTTACAGGAAAGAGGAAACAGGGCTTCTTAAATCTCACTGCAGCATCCTTCTCTAGGTTGTGTTCCCTTCTTGACACTGTCTGGGGACAATGTAGTCTTATCCCTTTTTCTCCTTTTTGCCGTTGAGCTCCCTTTCGTCTCTGATTTTGGCCTCAATGTTCAATGACTTTATTTCTCTTCTGTTACCATTAGCACCACCACCATTTGCTATTTGCCTCGCAGTCCTTCTCTCTGACGTCTCCTAGTCCTGACAGAGCCTCAGTAAAGCACCTTCTCCAAAAGGTAGGTCATCCTCCCCGCACTCCTCCAAGCCCGTCTACAAAGCTCCCACCACCCACTTCTCCCTGGAAGTTCGCTCTGCCCCGTCCCGCGGTGGCCGATGGCTGACAGCTGGACCCAGCCAATCCGCGCGGAATAAATAAGAGGCGCAGCCAATGAACATGCGACGGGAGGCGGGACTTCGCCAAGTTCCTCTGGTCCCTAAACCCAGACCTGTTGCGCCGCCGCCGTGGCTGCCGGAGTTTCTTAGTTACGGCGGCGGGCTCGGGCGCCCGAGCCGCGCGGGGCACAAGGCTCTCCCCACGGCCCACGAGTGGCCCGAAGCCCCCCAGCAGCGCGCGCCCCGCACCGGCCTCCCTTCCTCGCCCCCACCCCCGGCGTGGTCCCCAGGCCGCCTAGCGCGGGCCCGACCTCCCCTCCCCGCCTGACTCCCGCGGGCAGCCCCACCCGGCGGGGCCCCGGCCCGCGCGCCCGAGACCCTAGCGGCAGCTACTCACCAGGAAGCGGGGAGCTTTGCGTCCTCCGGCCCGCGTAGGACCCGGAGCGGGCGGGCGGCTCGGCCAGGCGGCGCCGCGGACAGGCCCGCTGGGCCCGGGGCTGTGGCTGCGAGGCCCGGAGCGCTGGCCACCTCCCGCCGCGCCGCTCCGGCGGACGCTGCAGGCGCGGGCACCCACCCTGCGCACGGCGAGGCGCGTCCGGAGCGCGAGCCTAGCGGCGGCCCATCCTCCCACGACTCCCGCGCCTCCTCCCCCGGCCGCGGCTGTCAGGAGTGTAAACATCCCGGCATCCCCGAGGAGGGGGCGGGGCGGGTGCTGGCCCCGCCCCGCCCCGCCCCGCCGGCCCCGCCCACCAGAGCCCCGCCCCAACCCGGGCTGGGATCGCGCAGCTCTGCTGCTACCCTCAGACCTCAGCATCGGAGCCCCGACGACCCCTGCGGGCGCCCAGGCGGGTCTGTGGAAGCCTTCCTGTGGTCAGGCCCAGCCCTAGTCCCCTCTTTCCGGCCACCTTCCCTCCAAATCGGGGGTCGGCTGCCTTTTGAGAACTTTAAATGCCCAATGTGCAAGCGGTCAGCGGAATTGGTACGTCGCTTTCTTCTGGATTATCGAGTTTTTTATCCCAGCCTAGAGGACAGTGGCCTTTAGGACATTTCTAAGAAGTGAACTACCTGGTTTGGTCCTGGGAGTATTTGGTGGGGGGTGGAGAGGTTTATATTAAATCCCAGAACCTTAGAACATGGAACTACAAAAGGAATGCTGTGAATCCAGCCGCTTCGCTACTTCGGTAACCCAGGGACATGGCTAGGAAGGGTCAACCTCACCTTGATTTGAATCTCAGCTGGTACGTGAGCGTGCTGTCTCTTCAGTTGTGTCCGACTCTTTGAGACCCTCTGGACTGTACCCCACCAGGCCTCTCTGTCCATGGGATTCTCCAGGCAAGAATACTGGAATGGGTTGCCAACCATGGCCTCCACCAGATCTTCCCCACCCAGGGATCGAACCTGTGTCTCTTACCGTCACCTACATTGAAAGGCGAGTTCTTTACCACTAGCGCCACCTGGGAGGTTAACTCTGACCTGGCAGGACAAGTTATCTCACCTCTCCTGGAGTCACACTCTGTGTCTGTAAGAGGACAGTAGTAATAATACCTATCTCTAGGGCTTCCCTCAGCTGGTAAAGAATCTGCCTGCAATGCAGGAGACCCCGGTTTGATTACTGGATGGGGAAGATCCCCTGGAGGAGGGCATGGCAACCCACTCCAGTATTCTTCCCTGGAGAATCCCCATGGACAGAGGAGCCTGGCGAGCTACAGTCCTTGGGGTCGTAAAGAGTCAGACACGACTGAGCCAGTAAAGACAGCACTCGGACTGCACTAGAATTCAATGAGATACAGTGAAATGCTTAAGCACCAGAGCCTGGCATAGAGAAGTGTTCACTGAGTAGCTTCTATTACTCCTAGGCCTGTTCACTGGTTTGGCTCCCCAACCAGCGGATTCGAGCCAAGAATGAGTAGATTATAGCTCAAATGCTTGAAATGTTAAACCTATGGAATTAACATTTGGAAGGTTTATTTTTAGAGAGAAAATAATTCAAGATCTCAATAGAAGACTTTTATTTCAATGGCTAATAAAGTAGGAGTAAATCTGCTAAGCACTGTTCTAAGAAGTAAAGCAGTTACCAAGACACAAAGTCCCTGATCTCATGGCCTTTACATTGTAGAAAAGACAATAATAATACAATAAGCCAATAAATGCATACTATGTCAAGTGGTGATTCATTCAAAAATAAAGCAGGGTGTAAAGAGTCATTAGAGGGGTGACCAAGTCCATTTGGGTTTGCAGAAAATAGCTCTGCTGTGGAGAACAGACTGCAGGGTTGGAACTACTAAAATGGTTAAGAGACTATTATAAGGATCAGGGAGACGATACTGTGACTTAGACCACTGTGCTCACAGTGGAGATGTTAAGAATGGTCAGGTCCAGATACGTTGCTAAGGTGCAGCCAACAAGATTTACAGGTGAATTGAACGTGGGGTAAGAAGGTAGGCAAGGGACTTCCCGGGTTGTCCAGTGGCTAAGGCTCCATCCTTCCAATGCCCAGCTTCTATCCCTGGACAGGGAACTAGATTCCGCTTTCTTCCACTAAAAGAATCCACATGCCACAGCAGAGATAGACGGTCCCATGTGCCACAACTAAGACCTGGTGCAGTCAAATAAATAAATTTTTTTTTTTTAAAAAGTAAGTATGCAAGAATGAAGGCAGTGAAGTCAGCATTTGAACCAGATTGCTCTGTCAAACCAAACTCAGTCAAATAAGAAGTGTCACTTGAGTTATACACAGGCACACCCGGCGGGAAAAATAACAGAGTATTCCCAGGGTGAAGCTATTTCAACCTGGTTAAGGTTTTCAAAAACCGTCTTTTGTAACACCTTTTAGAAATGTACATAGATAATAAAACAGCCCTAATTAAAGTACACATTCTGGTGTACAGACTAGATACTTCTTTGGTATAAGGAAAACACATATTTCTTATGAACACTGACTAACAGGGAAGTAGATCAAAATGAGCCCATGAAGCCCTGGGAGATTCCTATCATGGCTGTATGGTGCCCAGAATGTTGACATCATCATCTTCACCTTAAAAGAATACAAAGCTACAGCTAAATAGTGTACAGTGCTTCAGAAGTTGTGGAGACTGTCTATATACAATGCACTTTCTCTTTATGACTTTTCATCACCTCTTTGCTGATAGAGAGGGCTGTGCCCCTGCCCTCGGGCCCCTGGCCTGGAGGAGATGCTCATGGAAAAGCAGAGAAAAAAAGTGAAAGTGCAAGTCGCTCAGTCATGTCTGACTTTTTGGGACCCCATGGACTGTACAGTCTATGGAATTCTCCAGGCCAGGATACTAGAGTGGGTAGCCTTTCCCTTCTCCAGGGGATCTTCCTGACCCAGGAGTTGAACCAGGGTCTCCTGCATTGCAGGCAGAGGTCTAGCCGAAGAGGCTTCTCTGGTCCCAGGAATCATCGGAGCAGAGTCAAGCTTTACCTGCTTGTCCCTTCAGCTCCCACCAAGCTTGCTTCAAAAATGCTTGCCTGACTCCATGAAATGCACTACTTATAGTCCTTTATATGTGCCTCTGCTGCTGCTGCTGCTGCTAAGTCGATTCAGTTGTGTCCGACTCTTTGCGACCCCACAGACAGCAGCCCACCAGGCTCCTCTGTCCCTGGGATTCTCCAGGCAAGAACACTGGAGTGGGTTGCCATTTGCTTCTCCAATGCATGAAAGTGAAAAGTGAAAGTGAAGTCGCTCAGTCCTGTCGGACTCTTTGAGACCCCATGAACTGTAGCCTACCAGGCTCCTCCGTCCATGGGATTTCCCAGGCAAGAGTACTGGAGTAGGTTGCCATTTTATATGTGCTACTTAGTGTTTATACCTAATTACCAGGCAATACATACCATTAACTAGCAGATTAACTTTTCTGTAAATGATATTTGATTATGACACTTAAAACCTTTCAGTTACACCCCATCTGTGTGTTTTGTTGTTAATATAGGTCTGCCGCGCATGCATGCTCAATCGTGTCTGACTCTTTGAGACCCCATGGACTGTAGACCACCAGGCTCCTCTGTCCATGGGATTTTCTAAGCAAGAAATACTGCAGTGGGTTGCCATTTCCTCCTCCAGGGGATCTTCCTGACCCAGGAATAGAACCACGAGTGTCTCCTGTGTCTCCTGCGTTGGCAAGTGGATTCTTCACCACTGGGCCAGCTGGGAAACCCGTAGCTCTGCTGGCCCAACACAATTAAAAATAAAAAAGTAGAGACAGTATTGAGTATCGGAACCATTTTCTTTTTAACCTGCAGGTTAACCCAGACCTGGAATCCCATATCGGGTTCAGAGTCCATGTACCATCTCTGTAAGGAGAGAAGCTTGCTAGATGGAGGATGAAGGATGATGAAGTCATATTCAAAAGAATTCTCCTTTGAAAGAGATCCTAGCCAGTGGGATAGACCAGAAAGCTCTAGCCTTCCTGACTCATACATAGCGCTGGCAACAGGTGTACGTACGGAGCTGCTAGTGACCCTGGCAGCCACTGAATCTGGCAGCTGAATAGTGACAAGGCTTAGTCAAGCTGTTGAAATGTCTGGACTAACCTGGGCCAAGAGGAGGAGGTCAAAGGGCAGCCTGCAGACAACCCCAGGGAGATCCCTTTCCCCTGAGCCTGGCCGTGGCCACTGTACAGTGGCGGGAGCCCCGTCTCTCCCAAACTGTGAGAAGGCTCTGGAAGAACTCTGAAAGCTGCGTTTTCACTCTCAGGACCTCTTGCACTGAACTATTAACAGATCATGCAGATGAACTACCCGTTCAAACAATAAAGTCTGCCTTCATTTCGTGCTCTCATCAAACCCCTGGAATTCAAAGTCACGGAAAGACAACTCTGCTCTGTCCCAGTTATCTAGTTCTGTATTTGGAGAATACAGTTCCTGGTTAAAAATAGCAGCATACTGACAGTGGCTTTTTCCTAGCTATTTTTGTAGTAGTTTTAAGACTGAGGAAGCATTTCAATATCGTGTGTGTGTGTGTGTGTATACACATATATACATGTGTGTGAAGTGAAAGTGGCTCAGTTGTATCTTACTCTTTGCATTTCCATGGGCTGTAACCCACCAGGCTTCTCTGGCCCATGGAATTACCCAGGCAGGAATACTGGAGTGGGTTGCTAGTCCCTTCTCCAGGGGAGCTTCCTCACCCAGGAGTTGAACCTGAGTCTCCCTCATTGCAGGCAGATTCTTTACCATCTGAGCCACAGCTGCTGCCGCTGCTAAGTCACCTCAGTCGTGTCCGACTCTGTGCGACCCCATAGACAGCAGCCCACCAGGCTCCCCCCCTCCCCCGGATTCTCCAGGCAAGAACACTGGAGAAAGTGAAAGGTGAAAGTGAAGTCGCTCAGTCGTGTCTAACTCTAAGCCACCCCATGGACTGCAGCCTACCAGGCTCCTCGGTCCATGGGATTTTTCAGGCAAGGGTACTGGAGTGGGGTGCCATTGTCTTCTCCCCTGAGCCACAGGGGAGACCCCATTTACATATATACATATATTTAATGTAGGGATGAAGCACAAACTGAAATCAAGATTTCAGGGAGAAACATCCATAACCTCAGATATGCAGATGACACCACCCTTATGGCAGAAAGTGAAGAAGAACTAAAGAGCCTCTTGATGGAAGTGAAAGAGGAGAGTGAAAAAGTTGGTTTAAAGCTCAACATTCAGAAAACTAAGACCATGGCATCCGGTCCCATCATTTCATGGCCAATAGATGGGGAAACAGGGGAAACAGTGTCAGGCTTGATTTTTTTGGGCTCCAAACTCACTGCAGATGGTGATTGCAGCCATGAAATTAAAAGACGCTTACTCCTTGGAAGGAAAGTTATGACCAACCTAGACAGCATATTAAAAAGCAGAGGCATTACTTTGTCAACAAAGTCCATCTAGTCAAGGCTATGGTTTTTCCAATAGTCACGTATGGATGTGAGAGTTGGACTATAAAGAAAGCTGAATGCCAAAGAATTGATGCTTTTGAACTGTGGTGTTGAAGAAGACTCTTGAGAGAGTCCCTTGGACTGTCAAGGAGATCCAACCAGTCCATCCTAAAGGAGATCAAGTGACTGTTGAAGTTGAACTGAAATGACTTTGCCACTCTGATGCAAAGAGCTGACTCACTGGAAAAGACCCTGACACTGGGAAAGATTGAAGGTGGGAGGAGAAGGGGACGACAGAGGATGAGATGGTTGGATGGCATCACCGACTCAATGGACATGAATTTGGGTGGGCTCCAGGAGTTGGTGATGGACAGGGAGGCCTGGTGTGCTGCAGTTCATGGGGTCGCAAAGAGTTGGACATGACTGAGCAACTGAACTGAACTGAACTGAATGCAGGGAAATGTAATATTTTATATTGGTTGCAAAACAGGAAAGGAACAGCACAACTAGCAGTTTCTATCATGATTTCCTCTGGTCAACAGAATTTAACTGAGTCTCTGCTTTTTTGACTCTTTCCCAGTTGGCTCAGCAGGTAAAGAATCTGCATACAATGCAGGAGACACAGGAGACATGGGTTCGATCACTGGATCAGGAAGATCCCCTGGAGAAGGAAGTGGCAAACCACTCCAGTATTCTTGCCAAAAAAACACCCCATGGACAGAGGAGCCTCTTGGGTCACGAAGTCTGACATGACTGAGCAGCTAAGCACAGCACAGCACAAAAGCCAGACGGCCAATGTGGAGTGGGCAGTGAGTCAGAGCAATGAAGGAAATACACTCAGGAAGGATTTCCCTTTTCACACTTGTACACTCCACTCTTGGTATGGGGCCCAGCTGAGGCCACTTCCCAGGATACGCTTTCCTCCACATTGGTGACAGTTCTGCAGACCTATGCTAATGGGGAGCCCTGGTGATACAGTAATCAAATCCCAAAGAATTTGAAGAATGTGGGTTTCTCTGGAATATTTGTGTGTGTGTGTATCTACCCTGCAAGGGGGATGCTACAAGTACCTTGTGATCTCACAAAGCTGAACGGGAAGATCCCCAAGAGTCGTCTCTAATTTCTGTCACCTTCAACCTGCCTGTGCTGTCGCTTCTGCCTTGCCATGCACCAGATTCTTTTAGGTCTGAGCAGTCGAAGCAGTTTTCTATTCCCTACGCAGGAAAGAAATGGGAAATGACGTCTTTCTTCTTACTTTCAGTATTTCACGTAGATAAATGGAGTGGCTACCATTGGACTAGGAATCTGCAAGTGCATTCCTAACCAAGTCAATAGGAAAGGTGAAAGCCACATTCAGTGTTGTTCTCCTTTTTATAATCTCTGCTTACTCTCGAGTCTTTATTGCTTAAAATATACATCTCTTTGCAGCTGTTATACTTAAGGGCGGAAGTGCATTTAAAAATACCTCGGTGATGACTTCTTCAGCAGTTCAACTGCACGGTTAATGTTCCATCTATTTGGAAATACAGGATGTGACTAAGGCCAGATTTGGAATCATGCCACATCAAACTCAAAGATACAACGAAAGCAGGCTCTCCTTGTCTTTATGACAATGAGATCAGTCAATCATAAACACTCTCAACACCCTCCATAATTCTGCCATTAAAATCACCTGTCGTGAAAAATTCAAATTATGCAATTTATTTCTTTAATCACACTGTCAAATCAGGTTTTCTGTGTAAAAGTTAGCATTATGTTGGGTAAGAGGCGCCTGGGACACCACTTCCCAGAACAGAACAGTCATTTCCAAAGCTTGAGTATTGGGTGCAAAAATTGAAAGTAATGTTTAAAACCTTGATGAAGTTCTGGTCCTTAAAATTCAAGGCTAGAAACTTTAAATGCATAAGCATTCAGGGACTGGGGGAGGCAAGCCACTATTTATCCATAGGCTTATGGGATAATTTGATCTTTGAAAGAGTAGAAGACAAACAGTAGACTATCACCCATGGAAACCTCAAGCAGTCCTAATTGGACAATTTTGTTAAATTTGCCCATGAGTGTTATTTATCGTATATAACTGATAGGTTTATGTAATTGGCACAACTTTTAAATTGTCTGTATAAATATCTACTTATTTTATATTATTATTTTTTAAACATAAATTACTTTTTTTTTTAAATGGGAGAAATCATTTATGGGAGATATATTTCCAACTGTCACAGCAAAATATTAGTAACTTAAAAGTTATTTAAGAATATATAAGTATACACACAATTTATAGTTTTGGCAACCAAAATATGCAAGTTTTAAAAATTCTGTTCTGTTTTTGTCTTTCCCTCAATCATGTTGAAAGGTAAAAGCAATCACTTTTTTCTCTAGATAAAGAAATAATAAAAATGTTACTTATTCATGTTCTAAAATATGTGAAATTAATACTTCCATCAAGCCTGTATCATGTAACTCCAACCTAAATAGTTAGCTATGTTTTACTGTTTTACAGCAGGAAGTTTGTACAACTGTCAGAATATAAACCAGACATGACTGAAACAAAACATGAAAATTAATCATGTCATGTCAATGATTGGTGTAAATTCCCTATATAAAATTTTAAATAGACTTTCCTGTGGTTACCACATTATCAAACTTTTATTACTAATACCTAGCTAGTGAGATTATGGACAATTATACTATCTTGAAATCTAAATAGGCAGAGAGATTATATTAAGTCAGTACAATCATATTACCCAAATCTTTGCTTCTGATTTTCTAGCCCTGGAAGGCTAGAATCTACTTTTATTACTTTCAGAATCTCATATTTTAATTCCTTTAATGGATAACCTACGTATTTTCCTGTTTCATGATTCTCTGAAGCTATGTGAGCAAACTATACACAAATCAAAACCAATGCCCGCCTGTTTCCTGACTACACTGAGAATAATCGGCTGCTATACTAAGAGATCGTCACACCTGTGATGGAGCGTCAGCTCATGGACCAGTCCTGAGACCAGTGCAGCTTTGGGATAGAATTTCATCTGTGTTTTGTCCCTGAGATGTTTCTACCCGGGTCGATAGGGTGTGATGTGAGGTGAAGGAGTAGATGGTGGGGCTGGGGTGGGGAACAGAGGTGTTGCCTGTAACAAAGCCTGTGGAGGTTTTCCAGTTATTATCTCCCAGGGCTGCAAAAGGAGGCTGACCCTCATGCACTAACAGGCTCACTCTTCTCCTTCACCAGTAAAGCATCTTAAAGTAAAACATGAGAAACTTACGAAAGATACGGCCTAAAACTCACTGCAGGAAAAGAGTTCATAAACTTGCAAAGTCGGCTCACAAATATCCTTCTCTAGAGAAATTTTAAAATGGAACTTAGCTCTCCTTTCTGGCCTGTCCAAAAGCAGAAAGATGGGCTGGGATCACAAAAGGTTACCTATTAGCTCACATAAGCCACAGAAAGCTTGCACACAAGCCCGTTAGCAGGCCAGCTCCAGGAAAATATGGGAGTAAGTCACGTTTATCCTTCCTTCATTCTCAATGGCCTTGGGACAGAGCTTGGTCCTGTTTATCATCGTGTGTGTGCGCTTCATTCGCTTCAGTCGTGTCCGATTCTTTGCAACCCCATGGACTGTAGCCCACCAGGCTTCTCTGTCCATGGGATTCTCCAGGCAAGAATACTGGAGTGGGTTGCCATTTCCTCCTCCAAGGATCTTCCCAAACCAGGGGTTGAACCCACGTCTCCATCTCCTGAGTCTCCTGCATTGCAGGAGGATTGTTTACCCACTGAGCCACCTGGGAAGCCCTTATCTCCATGGATTAACTATAATTGTTAAGTTTCATAGGTTTAAGATTACCCCATGTTACTGCATGTGACTGTGGGTGTTTTTTTTTTTCAATCTGAAACTTGTAATTAATATGTAGGCTTGCATGCCTTTGATTTCTAGATGGTTTTTGATCTTTTATATCACTGTCAAAGTATACATGCTTCTGGAAATGAGTTATACATGAAGCTTAGTTAATGAGCCCCCTGTGGAGATGAGACAGTCTGGAGGGAACCAAAGATAAGAAACTCTGAGACAGAATCACATTACTGTGGGCAATCAGTCCAGGAGTGCTTCTCGGAGGAAGTGACATAAAGTGAGATCCGGACAGAAGGAGGCAGCAAGGCGCAGCCCCTGCACCAAGGTCCAGAGGCAGCCACATCTGATTTTCTTCCTTCCACGTGGAAGAAAGGAATGCAGAAGCTCATGGGCCTGGGATTACAACTCAGTGGCTTCATTTTTATTAACTCAGAAATGTCAAATTACTGTTGATGTAATGCATCAAATTTCCATCCTTGAAAAGGAAAATTGGAAATATTTCTCATCAAGAAAGCCTCAGAATTATGTCCATCCTTTGGGAAAACTATGTCATTTTCTTTTCTGCCCTTTTTCTTGCTTTTCTTCCTCTCCTTTTCTCCCCTCCTGTCCACAATCTTCTTTCCTCCTTCCCTTTTTTTTTTCTTATTTCTTTCTTCTTTTCTTCCACAGACATATTTACTGTCTCCCATGAACTAAGACTCTTTTGGAATCAGCAAATACAGCTGATTTCATTGCTCCTAAGACACTTTTCTTTTTTAACATTTAACGTCTGTGAAGTTGGAATGTTTCTCATAGTTCGTGATGTCTAACCGCTAGACCATTTAGACATGACCTAAATCAAATCCCTTATGATTATACAGTGGAGGTGATGAATAGATTCAAGGGATTAGATCTGGTAGACAGAGTACCTGAAGAACTGTGGATGGAGGTTCGTGACATTGTATAGAAGGTGGTGACCAGAACCATCCCGAAGAAAAAGAAATGCAAGAAGGGAAAGTGATTGTCTGAGGAGGCCTTACAAATAGCTGAGTAAAGAAGAGAAGCAAAAGGCAAAGGAGAAAGGGAAAGATCTACCCCACTGAATGCAGATAGTCAAGAAGAGGGAAGCCTGGCATGCTGCAGTCCATGCAATCATAAAAATTCAAACATGGTGACTGAACAACAGCCAGCAAAGAATCAATGAGCTATGACACAAAGGTGCCAAATGATAAATCTCTGCTTTTAAAAACACAAAATAGTTTCATCAAAATCTGAGTATAGAATGCAAATTAAAAGTAAATTATATACAATAATTAGGGGAGAAATTACCAAACCAAATATTTCTAGTTATTCCTTTGCAAATTCTATTTAGAATTATTTACTTTACTAAAAACTTACTGTTTGCTATTTTCATTTTTTAATTTTAGAAATCTGAAAATCATGGGAAAGCACTTTTGACTAGACCTCAAAAATCTCATTTGGTAATTGGCTGTTATGAATAAAGTATCTATCACCACCAAGTGGCTTTGTAACTTAATTGCAGGAAGGAGTTTAAAAAAAAAGAGATCCTTCTAGATGATAGCAAATAGACTTACATACTGATACTAACTCCACATTTCCAACAGAGGAGCTGAGAAAGAATAATAAATGCCCAGAACAGATGAGGATACAAAATACTTGTGACTCCAGCAAGTTCAATGAATATGGACCCCCGGACTTTGGCTCAAACCCTTAAGAATAAAACCGAATCCCAGAACTCTCAGGTGCCTCTCAGCCCTGGGTCCAGGGGAACCTGCATGAACGTGAAGGTGATAGGTGGGGAAGCGGAGCTGAGAAACAGAGGAAGTCAGGTCCCTGACCTTGACTCAGCCATGCCGGACATCAGCTCCAGTGTGTCTCTCCATATCATAGGTCAGTACTCTGGTTTTCAGCTTTGCCGGTTTGAATGACGTTCCTATGCCTGTGGTCTAAGGAGCGCTAATCAGAGTTGCACTGCATTGCATTCCATGCGTGCTCACTCATGTCCAACTCTTTGCAACCCTGTGGACTGTAGCCCACCAGGATCCTCTGTCCGTGGGATTCTCCAGGCAAGAATACTGGAGTGGGTTGCCATTCCCTTCTCCAGGGATCTTCCCAACCCAGGGATCAAACCCGTGTCTCTCACACTGGCGGGCGAATTTTTTTACCACTGAAACACCAGCGAATTCAGCCTTGTATCATGTCATCAATCCATCCCTGGAAGACGGACGCCTAGGTTATGAACCCCCTTGCTTGACAGAGAGGAAGGTGACAGAGGAGCCACAGGCAGCAGTCTGGGCCATGTGCTCCCGCTTGCAGCCCCTCGTGTCCACCTCTGCTTGCAGAGCATGGGGGCCCGTGCTGATGGGAACGGGGCGGGGGCTCGGGAGGAATGGAGCCCCTGCTCCTTCTCCTCCTCCTACACATTCCGATGAGCTGGAATCAGCTCTAAGACTTCGGCCTTAGGTAATGAGACCTGGTGGAGGAGGAAACGGCAGCCCACTTCAGTATCCTTGCCTGGAGAATCCCACGGACGGAGGAGCCTGGCATGCTGCAGCCCACGGGGTCGCAAAGAATCAGACACGACTGAGCATACACGCATGTGCAATGAGACCTGGGGAGTCCAAGACCACGGTGAAGCCCTCCTGAAATCCAGAAGCCATAGAGAAACCAGCAGCCCTACAGAGAGATCTCACACCCGGCCTAGGCAGCAGACCCAAGTCGAAATTTAGGCTGGATGTTTGCGCACATTCAGATTCTTCCTCAGGGGTTGCATTGACTGCCTTCCTCCACTGCTGAATACCAGGACCAGGGAATCAGGGGTTCTGTCTATACTCTACAGAGAGTGTAGACAATTCACGGCCACATGCAACACACTCCAAGTCTTAGCCCTATCATCACTATTTACAGTGTGTGTGTGTGTGTGTGTGTGTGTGTGTGTGTGTGTGTGTGCATGCTCTGTCGCTTCAGTTGTGTCTGACTCTTTGAGACCCTAAGGACCATAGCCTACCAGTCTCCTCTGTCCATGGGATTCTCTAGGCAGGAATACTGGAGTGGGTTGCCATGCCCTTCTCCAGGGGATCTTCCTGACCCCAGGGATTGAACCTGGGTCTCCTGCACTGCAGGCAAATTCTTTAACGACTGAGCTACCAGGGAAGCTTCTAGCTGTTAGGTGTACTGAATGAGGTAAAGCCCGGTTTACATTATTGTTACACTAATATGGAAAATATACGTGCCTGGTTTTCTCCCGTTTTAAAATCATGAAGATTCCCAGGACCTACATGTATAGAACAGAGAACTATACCAATGTTTTGTAATTTCCTATAAAGGAAAGAATTTTTATTTTGTTTTTCATATTTATTTATTTGGCTGCACCAGGTCTTAGTTGTGGCATACAAGATCTTCAAACTTCACTGTGGCATGCGAGCTCTTAGTTGCAGCATGTGGGATCTAGTTCCCTGGCCAGGAGTTGAACCCCACCCCCCTGCACTGGTAGCACAGTCTTTAGCCACCAGACCACCAGTGAAGTCCAAGGAAAGAATCTTTAAAAGCCTCTCTCTCTATATATATAAAACTAAATCACTATGCTGTGATAGTGAAACTAACATGATATTGTAAATTAACTACATGTCAATTAAATGAATAAAATAAAGGATATTATTACTTTCTACTTTATGAAATAGTTATGAACTGATTTATGTAATATTCCCTTTTTAACAGTCGATATTGAGGTATGATTATATAGAGTAAAAGATACAAATATTAATTGTTCAGTTCAGTCGCTCAGTCATATCTGACTCTTTGCAACCCCATGGACTGCAATACACCAGGCTTCCCTGTCCATCACCAACTCCCAGAGCTTGCTCAAACTCATGCCCATCATACACACTGATAATTTTTGACAAATATAACCAAGGTATACCCTTCATCACCTCAGAAAGTTCCTTCCTGCCACCTTCCAGTCAATTCCTCTCATTCTGGTCGATTCATATCATCCTATATTAGCGTTACCTGTTCTGGATTTTCTCATTAAATGGAATCTCACAGATTGTACACTTTTGTGCTTCCCAATAGCAATGAATAAGAGTTCCAGATGCTCCACAACCAAACCAACGTTTCGTATTCTAGTCTTTTTTATTTGGGGCCCCTTTAACAAGTGTGTAGTGATATTTCATTGTGTTTCTAACTTAATATTCATTTTTATTCCTCAAGTCATCATGTTTTATCATTAAACTCATCCCATCCAAT